>NW_027287250.1:0-380000 GCF_022747635.1 Hetaerina americana
AAACGTGGGCTATTGGTTTCGTTACGTGGACGATATACTATGCCTATGGACCGGAACCCAACCGACAGTTAGACTCCTTTCTTAATTTCCTAAACACTCTTCATCGGAATATCTCCTTCTCCATGGAAAAAGACGTCAACGGCACCATCAACTTCCTCGACTTGACAATCACAATTAGGGGTAATAGACACGAATTTGCAATTTATAGGAAACCCACATATACAGACCATTATAATTTCTAATGATTCCGCTCACCACTTTTCTCACAAACACGCAGCCCTCCACTCCATGATCACCGCCTCCTACACATCCCCCTTTCCCCCAAAAACTTCAAATTGAACTCGTGAATATCACTAATATAGCTACCAACAATGGTTTCAACCCCAAACTAGTTGACACATTACTACGGAAAAAACAAAAAGCAATGGCCATAAAAAGCATTTTCGTATCTCAGCCCGCAGTATCTAAAGATTTTAAGTGGTGCTCGATCCCGTTTCTGGAGATCTTTCATATAGGATTTCCAACTGCCTACCCACCTCACTCAAAGCAGCCCTTCTACTCACCCATAACCCTCTCCAAACTTCTAGCCAATGGAAAAGACACCCAGGATAGCCTTCTCAAATCAGGCATTTATAAACTGAAATGCGAGGATTGCAACAGCGTTTATGTCGGTCGAGACCGGCAGGAATATCAAATTACGAGTCAAGGAACACGCTAGGTGTCACAAAAATCAGAATAACAACTCTCTCTTCGCCAAGCATTTACTAGAATTCAACCACAGCAGTGACTTTGTCCCAGAGATATTACACACACTCCCAAAAGGATTAAAAATGGACGCTCTCGAGCATTTAGAGATTAGAAGGCACTTGGTGAACTGAACCCCAACACGACACTTTGTAATGAGCAATTATTCCCATACCCCTCCCCACTCCTCTCCGAGAAATTAGCCTGGAAATGGTCAAAACAATCCATCAACGCACCTGCGAGCCCCCACCCCCCTCAAATCCTTCCAACCCTCCCCGCCCCCACTCTGTCCTGAGGGTATATATGCTTGCTCTGTCTGTTTTGCAAATTTGTACCTGATGATGCCGCAAGTCGGTGAAACGCGTCGTGCCGTATAATAAAATCTGTGGAAAAGTACGAGTCTTTCTTTCTATTTCAATAATGGATATCAATTACTTCCACGAAGTGAAGCCTGAAACAATAGAATATATTCGCAAAGCTAGTATGGTATTACAGGCGAAACTTTACTTAAAACTTTCGGTGAAATACAGAAGTGCATCTCTGAATATTCTCTTCAATAGCAGTTGCCTCAAAAACGGAGTGTTCCCAGCGTACGTCCAGGTTCGTGCCACTTCGTCGTCCACAACGGCCATCAGAGCGATACGCAAGGCGAAAATCCAGTGGTTAAGGGAGGAACTGAAACTGTGGTATGCAAGAAGGGATTCCTTTGCACATTATTTGTTCTGTCTGCACGTAGAACTTTGCTCTAAGTTACATTTTGCGGAATGGATTACATTTGTGGATGGTGTAAAAGAACTAGTGAGTAAAATCTCTTCTCGCAAATATGTAACCCAGGGGAAAAAACTGAGTAACCTTATTAATAGTCCACCTCAAATTACCAGTGCACTACTAAAGAAAACAGTCCCCGCACAGTATCGAAATTTGTTCCGGCGCAAGAGTTGTCAACCTTAGTCATCATACGTTCACTGAGGAGGAGAGTAATATCTTAAAGAAAGGGTTGAAGTTTGCTCCTCTAAGAAAGTTTCCGAAGCCGACATTAAAAATCTAGCCGCAGATTGCGAGGTTGCCCTTCGGAACCAATCTCTGGCTACCAAACACCAAGTTGCTGAAATCATCATGTCCTCATTGAAGGAAGCAGTGCCAACAACAACCCGCTTTTCCAGCCTTCAGCAACATACGTCCACCCTCCGACGCCTGAAGAAGACTATTGGCAAGGAAGACCTCATCATCCAGAAAGCTGACAAGGGATCTAGTGTCGTAGTGTTGGATAAACGAGTGTATGTGGAAAAGTGCCTTGAGTTCATCAACAACAATCCTATTACTCCGTTATCCAAAGACCCAACCGCGAGTTTCCAAAGTGAAGTGAAACGTGCCGTGTTCAAGTGTAAGTTTTTAAATGCTAGGGAAAAATTTAGTTTAATCCAAATGAACCCCTCCGCCCCCAGGTTGTACCGACTCCCCAAATTACACAAAAAAGCCATACCTATTCGGCCTGTCATCTCAGCTGTGTCCGCCCCTTCACACCTTCTGGCACGAAAATTAGACGTTTTGCTCCGAGATCTCACAGGTTTTAAACCTAAATATGGAGTTAAAAACTCTATAGAGCTAGCCCGAAAATTGAAAGATATTGATGTCCCGGAAAAAGCGAGGCTAGTCTCCTTCGACATTAGCAATTTATTTACTTGCGTACCAATATCGGAAACTTTGCTTAGGGTGGAAGAACTACTCAAGGATTCCACCATTGCCCAAAATATCTCAGACGAATTGGTCCCCCTCATCAAAATGACAGTTAACCAGAATTATTTTAGTTTCAACCACACCCTTTACAGCCAAACGGATGGGTTAGCTATGGGTTCCCCACTGTCCCCCTTCCTAGCCGAAGTCTTCCTCAATTCTGTAGAAGAACATCTTTTTAATGCTGACAATCAGCATAACAAAAACGTGGGCTATTGGTTTCGTTACGTGGACGATATACTATGCCTATGGACCGGAACCAACCGACAGTTAGACTCCTTTCTTAATTTCCTAAACACTCTTCATCGGAATATCTCCTTCTCCATGGAAAAAGACGTCAACGGCACCATCAACTTCCTCGACTTGACAATCACAATTAGGGGTAATAGACACGAATTTGCAATTTATAGGAAACCCACATATACAGACCATATAATTTCTAATGATTCCGCACACCACTTTTCTCACAAACACGCAGCCCTCCACTCCATGATCCACCGCCTCCTACACATCCCCCTTTCCCCCAAAAACTTCAAAATTGAACTCGTGAATATCACTAATATAGCTACCAACAATGGTTTCAACCCCAAACTAGTTGACACATTACTACGGAAAAAACAAAAAGCAATGGCCATAAAAAGCATTTTCGTATCTCAGCCCGCAGTATCTAAAGATTTTAAGTGGTGCTCGATCCCGTTTCTGGGAGATCTTTCATATAGGATTTCCAACTGCCTACCCACCTCACTCAAAGCAGCCTTCTACTCACCCATAACCCTCTCCAAACTTCTAGCCAATGGAAAAGACACCCAGGATAGCCTTCTCAAATCAGGCATTTATAAACTGAAATGCGAGGATTGCAACAGCGTTTATGTCGGTCAGACCGGCAGGAATATCAAATTACGAGTCAAGGAACACGCTAGGTGTCACAAAAATCAGAATAACAACTCTCTCTTCGCCAAGCATTTACTAGAATTCAACCACAGCAGTGACTTTGTCCCAGAGATATTACACACACTCCCAAAAGGATTAAAAATGGACGCTCTCGAGCAATTAGAGATTAGAAGGCACTTGGTGAACCCCAACACGACACTTTGTAATGAGCAATTATTCCCATACCCCTCCCCACTCCTCTCCGAGAAATTAGCCTGGAAATGGTCAAAACAATCCATCAACGCACCTGCGAGCCCCCACCCCCCTCAAATCCTTCCAACCCTCCCCGCCCCCACTCTGTCCTGAGGGTATATATGCTTGCTCTGTCTGTTTTGCAAATTTGTACCTGATGATGCCGCAAGTCGGTGAAACGCGTCGTGCCGTATAATAAAATCTGTGGAAAAGTACGAGTCTTTCTTTCTATTTCAATAATGGATATCAATTACTTCCACGAAGTGAAGCCTGAAACAATAGAATATATTCGCAAAGCTAGTATGGTATTACAGGCGAAACTTTACTTAAAACTTTCGGTGAAATACAGAAGTGCATCTCTGAATATTCTCTTCAATAGCAGTTGCCTCAAAAACGGAGTGTTCCAGCGTACGTCCAGGTTCGTGCCACTTCGTCGTCCACAACGGCCATCAGAGCGATACGCAAGGCGAAAATCCAGTGGTTAAGGGAGGAACTGAAACTGTGGTATGCAAGAAGGGATTCCTTTGCACATTATTTGTTCTGTCTGCACGTAGAACTTTGCTCTAAGTTACATTTTGCGGAATGGATTACATTTGTGGATGGTGTAAAAGAACTAGTGAGTAAAATCTCTTCTCGCAAATATGTAACCCAGGGGAAAAAACTGAGTAAATAGTCCACCTCAAAATTACCAGTGCACTACTAAAGAAAACAGTCCCCGCACAGTATCGAAATTTGTTCCGGCCGCAAGAGTTGTCAACCTTAGTCATCATACGTTCACTGAGGAGGAGAGTAATATCTTAAAGAAAGGGTTGAAGTTTGCTCCCTCTAAGAAAGTTTCCGAAGCCGACATTAAAAATCTAGCCGCAGATTGCGAGGTTGCCCTTCGGAACCAATCTCTGGCTACCAAACACCAAGTTGCTGAAATCATCATGTCCTCATTGAAGGAAGCAGTGCCAACAACAACCCGCTTTTCCAGCCTTCAGCAACATACGTCCACCCTCCGACGCCTGAAGAAGACTATTGGCAAGGAAGACCTCATCATCCAGAAAGCTGACAAGGGATCTAGTGTCGTAGTGTTGGATAAACGAGTGTATGTGGAAAAGTGCCTTGAGTTCATCAACAACAATCCTATTACTCCGTTATCCAAAGACCCAACCGCGAGTTTCCAAAGTGAAGTGAAACGTGCCGTGTTCAAGTGTAAGTTTTTAAATGCTAGGGAAAAATTTAGTTTAATCCAAATGAACCCCTCCGCCCCCAGGTTGTACCGACTCCCCAAATTACACAAAAAAGCCATACCTATTCGGCCTGTCATCTCAGCTGTGTCCGCCCCTTCACACCTTCTGGCACGAAAATTAGACGTTTTGCTCCGAGATCTCACAGGTTTTAAACCTAAATATGGAGTTAAAAACTCTATAGAGCTAGCCCGAAAATTGAAAGATATTGATGTCCCGGAAAAAGCGAGGCTAGTCTCCTTCGACATTAGCAATTTATTTACTTGCGTACCAATATCGGAAACTTTGCTTAGGGTGGAAGAACTACTCAAGGATTCCACCATTGCCCAAAATATCTCAGACGAATTGGTCCCCCTCATCAAAATGACAGTTAACCAGAATTATTTTAGTTTCAACCACACCCTTTACAGCCAAACGGATGGGTTAGCTATGGGGTTCCCCACTGTCCCCCTTCCTAGCCGAAGTCTTCCTCAATTCTGTAGAAGAACATCTTTTTAATGCTGACAATCAGCATAACAAAAACGTGGGCTATTGGTTTCGTTACGTGGACGATATACTATGCCTATGGACCGGAACCAACCGACAGTTAGACTCCTTCCTTAATTTCCTAAACACTCTTCATCGGAATATCTCCTTCTCCATGGAAAAAGACGTCAACGGCACCATCAACTTCCTCGACTTGACAATCACAATTAGGGGTAATAGACACGAATTTGCAATTTATAGGAAACCCACATATACAGACCATATAATTTCTAATGATTCCGCACACCACTTTTCTCACAAACACGCAGCCCCTCCACTCCATGATCCACCGCCTCCTACACATCCCCCTTTCCCCCAAAAACTTCAAAATTGAACTCGTGAATATCACTAATATAGCTACCAACAATGGTTTCAACCCCAAACTAGTTGACACATTACTACGGAAAAAACAAAAAGCAATGGCCATAAAAAGCATTTTCGTATCTCAGCCCGCAGTATCTAAAGATTTTAAGTGGTGCTCGATCCCGTTTCTGGGAGATCTTTCATATAGGATTTCCAACTGCCTACCCACCTCACTCAAAGCAGCCTTCTACTCACCCATAACCCTCTCCAAACTTCTAGCCAATGGAAAAGACACCCAGGATAGCCTTCTCAAATCAGGCATTTATAAACTGAAATGCGAGGATTGCAACAGCGTTTATGTCGGTCAGACCGGCAGGAATATCAAATTACGAGTCAAGGAACACGCTAGGTGTCACAAAAATCAGAATAACAACTCTCTCTTCGCCAAGCATTTACTAGAATTCAACCACAGCAGTGACTTTGTCCCAGAGATATTACACACACTCCCAAAAGGATTAAAAATGGACGCTCTCGAGCAATTAGAGATTAGAAGGCACTTGGTGAACCCCAACACGACACTTTGTAATGAGCAATTATTCCCATACCCCTCCCCACTCCTCTCCGAGAAATTAGCCTGGAAATGGTCAAAACAATCCATCAACGCACCTGCGAGCCCCCACCCCCCTCAAATCCTTCCAACCCTCCCCGCCCCCACTCTGTCCTGAGGGTATATATGCTTGCTCTGTCTGTTTTGCAAATTTGTACCTGATGATGCCGCAAGTCGGTGAAACGCGTCGTGCCGTATAATAAAATCTGTGGAAAGGTACGAGTCTTTCTTTCTATTTCAATAATGGATATCAATTACTTCCACGAAGTGAAGCCTGAAACAATAGAATATGTTTCGAATTATATTGAGAATAAGATCTAATTTTAAAGAGAAATAAAGTATGCTCTATGGATACTATATTTTCGTTTATTAGGTATAAAGATCAAATACTGAAAAGGAAAATCAAATTATTGGACATGTGCGGAGACATACAAACGTGTTACTTTCCTTTCTCCACAAATATATATAAAGGTAATTGAAGAAGTTTTTCTTTCTTGCAAGCAAGAAAGTCATTTCATGATGTATCCGGGCTTCGTGTCGGTAATATAATAAATAAATGAATGAATAAATTAACCATACATGGGAAGGAGTGTATAAAATACATAAAATATGTAATCATATATAAGAATGCGAACCATTGCCTATTAGTGTACACGCCTGGGCTATCTTTCCAGCAATGCAAGTTAATATCTTGTAGCTTCATTATGGTTCTTTTTCTTCTTAGTTTCCAAATTTCCGCGTGCTTTGATGGCACTGAAGGTGTTGACGCATCGATGTTGCTGACGACCCATCGTCAGCAACATCGATGCACCAACCCACAAGCTAGCGCAATATGTTGCACATCCTCTTCAACTCTTCGCCAGGAAAACTGACTATTTTGCTAAAACTTCCATGGATTTCATTCACATTATTCGGAATGCTGAAGGCCAAATAGTCAACATGCTGGTGACCTTTGATGTAATCTCCTTGTTCACAAATACGCCCATTGATGACTCCACGCTACTCATCAAAAACCTCACCTCACAGGGATTAGCTAAGGATTAACCTGGACCTCGCAAATTCTGCCTCTGGAACTCATACTTCCTTTGGAATGATAAGCACATTGAACATGATGAATGTGCAGCCATGGGATCACCCCTCTCTTCCGTACTAATTAACATTTTCATTGAGATCTCGCAGCTGAAGGCAATGGTCTTACCCAAAGAAACCAACCCGTATTATAGTTGGGGTTTTTGGATGCACCAACCACTGTGGTTGTTATTGCACCACTTTTTAAAACATTGAAAACTTCAATCCAATTTTGATAAATACGTCAATGCATAAAAAACATTTAAATAGTTAAAAACAAAATTATTTAAAAAAAAGAAACGGAAACTCAAGTTGTCCGTTCAGGTCAGTTTCCCTTAAAAACCTGGAAACCTTACTTAAAAAGTTGGGGTCCTCCCCTAAATTATTCCTTAAATTACCTCTTATTTTAAAAAAGGTATCTGGCCTTTTATAATTTATTCCCCGACTTCCACCACAGATAGCAATGCTGAGTCGGTTTTGAGTTTGACCAGGGCTTGTCTTGCTGCTTTGCCAGCTTTTTCCATGCCTGGTATTCCCACATGACCAGCAGTCCATATAGAGGATACCTACTTCCCCTTTATCTGACGGGACCACAGGGTATAATAGATCTCCTGAACCATCAGGTGCATTGATGACAAGTCCGATATGGATTATAGGGAGCTCAATGAGTGCGAACAGATGAGAGAAGAGCCATTACATTCTCTTAAGTCTTTTAGGGCCCTCTTGATAGCTGACAGTTTGGCTGTGAATATTCCTGCAAAACATTGTCAGTTATTTCCTCTGGACTACATTGTAGTGAGAGACCACCACGTGGACACATGCGGATTCTAACTTTGGTCCTCTCCTTTTACTAAGGGTCATTGGCCCTCTCAATAAAGGATCATGGGCATCAATATAAATGCCAGAGGCAGATGATGGACAGGGGCTTCTAGAGTAAATGAGCTACCGGGCACCCACCAGCAGATAGATGTTACATCACGTTAACCTGGTAGTAGTATTAATGGTTTATAGGGTACATCAAGGGCTAAGGTCATTTTGCACCACTGACAAGATGACTAAAATCTCAAATCTATTTTATTTAGGAATTAATAAAAAAGAATAAATGTACAAATAAATGTGGGGGGGAATGGCGAGAGGGGGATGGGGGGAGAGAGACCATAAAAGCAGTAATCAACCCCAAGTTCGGTGTGCTAGTCGTGTGGAATTCACACATGAACTGCACAGTTTGGAATCAGTGCCAAATGTATAGTTTAGGCAATGTTGGAATTCCTGGAGAAGGAATGAACATGTTTAAAACAGTAGAGCATATCTGATGTCACATCATTTTGCGCGTTAAAACTGTTGTTATTTTGAAACAAGTGAATAACGGAAATAAGACGTGCGTGTGTGTTTCTAGCCTAATACTAACGAAGAACGACATAGGTTTCCGCGTAATTGTGCCAAAAGCATGCGTTTTGATATGTTCGTCTTTTGATTTGTTTATGTCATGTAGACCGATGTTTAACGAATCTCTTAGTTTCAAAACTAAGGGTAAATATAGCTTCGTGAAGCTGTTGAATTCCTTAATGTTAAACTCCCGTCATCAACTTGTCACTTCGGTAATATTCTTGGGTATTTATCAATGTACTTACCCGAAAAGTACTTAATTAGTACTTGTAGTATTCACTTTTCAGGTTTAAGCTAAGATTCCGTTCTCTCTTCGTTATTTATCCAGTCGCCCCATTTACTACTGTGATTATTCGCATTGCGGTAAACTGTCCCCATATAATTGTTGTTATTATTATCCGTTCTGCAGTGATCCAAGTGTAATCAAAGCACGCGGAAATTTGGAAACAAAGAAGAAATCGAGCCAGAATGTAGCTACGAGGTATTAACTTGCATTGCTGGAAAGATAGCCCAGGCGTGTACACTAATAGGCAATGGTTCGCATTCTTAAATATAATTACATATTTTACGTATTTTATATACTCCTTCTCATGAATGGTTATTTATTCATTCGCTTATTTATTAAATTATATTACCAAAACGAAGCCCAGATACATCATGAAATGACTTTCTTGCTTGCAAGAAAGAAAAACATCTTCAATTGCCTTTTTATATATGTGTGGAGAAAGGAAAGTAACACGTTTGTATGTCTCCGCACATGTCCAATAATTTGATTTTCATTTTCAGTATTTGATCTTTATACCTAATAAACGAAAATATAGTATCCATAGCACATCTGCAATTGCCAGCATATATTTGTGGAGAAAGGAAAGTACCTTTGCTCTAAATCGCACCTTTGCATCTTTGTGCATTGTGTCCATAATGGACACTTCTTTCATTCAATCCCAACTCTTTTCTTTCCGTTTTCTGGCTTACTTAACAATCTGCCCATCAATCACAGTCTTCAATATTCTCAAGATAACTCAAAAGCAATGGACAATAATCGTCCCATGTTGCGAATATAAATTCATTAATGCCGTTGGCTCAACTTTAGAATTGTTGAAACTTAAATTTTCACATTGAGTAAAAACGGAATAAAAATCAGGTGCATTAAAACTTCCTGAATTAACTCTTAAGTCTCGTGTTTAGATTGTTTTGTTGGACGATTTTGACAAATGACTACTGCATATCAATTCGTTTGTCGATGCTATTTCAGGGATGCCATAATGCCATGGCATCTGCAGCTAGGCACTCAAATGGCATCAATGATACCTTTAAAGAAATAACTTCCGATGTCATTTCACAGAGCCAAGGACAGTTTATGGCTAAAAATATTGGACGATTTATAGTCAAGAAAAATTTTGATGCAGCACTATAATTTAGCTATTCTGCTCTTCGGAATAAAAAATCTGTCCACTCTAGGGACATCCCGAGTCTTGATGAAACAATACTGTCGTTCTGCCCCCTAATAGTTGTGGTAATTATGTGTTCTACAGCTTTACCTGAAATTAATGTCAATTAGATTATCCTGTAATTGCTGCGTACTTTCCTGTGCCAACTAAACAAAGAGTTATGTTCCCAACTTCACAATCTTTGTGTAACTTGGCTCCGCCAAATATTTGATTGCCCTGTGAGTTTGTGAAAGTGCAAGTCTCCCCTGTTCACATAGATATCGGAGTACTTGAAGTAAAAATGCTTGAAGTACAAATGATGGAATCCAAAATTAGATCCGTTTTTTTGTTATTTAAAGGAAGACAATTTCCATGGCTTGGCGGCGTCTACCTGATTATCAAAAAAACACGTCAAGAAATTGTCACACATGAATTCTTGCTCCTATCTACGGTGTTGACGTACAAGTGGGGTTGCCAGTCGGCACCATGAAAGGAAATGCGCATACAGACGACACCGGTTTTTCCCGGGAAAGCATATTTTGTCTGCCTTAAACAATGAGATTAAGAATTTTCCCTTTGTTCTTTCCTGAGGAGTTTTATGCAGGGGGTGGGTACCAAAGAGGACCTTTGGAGGAATTGGGAACCTTTGGGGATTCCTTTGTTTCCCTCCCCCAGCCGTACGTGCTTAAAAAGGATAAAGAAAATCATTTCATTTCAAGGAAAGCTTTCATCCATTTTCTCCCCTCATCCAACTTTGTAATCATCTCATCCGTGATCCATGGTTTCCTAGTCCTTTTAGCGTTAACGATTCCAATAGTGCCTTTTGCGGCTTTCAATAACCCTTTCATGATAGTTTCCCATTTTTCTTCGATAGTACTTAGCCTATACTATCCTCCATGATTTCCTCTACCGCCTGTTGTTACTCCTTCCTTTTCAAACCATTTACTGCTTCTACATTCCATTTTCTAACTTGCCGCCCCTGCCTTATGTTTTTGAAACGCGCGCTACATTTCATAACAACTAAATTGTAGTCACAGTCCACATCCGCCCCCGGGTAGCTGTGCGAATTAACACACTGTTCCTAAACCTGTGTCTAACCAGGATATAATCTAGCTGATACCTTTCTGAGTCACCTGGCATTTTCCATATATACCTGCGTCTTTTGTGGTGTCTAAACCAAGTGTTGGTGATGACTAACCCCTGTCTCCTGCAGAACTCAACTGTTTTCTCCCCGCGGTCATTCCTCGTGCCTAAACCGTAGTCCCCCACCTCATCACCATCTCTTCCTTCGCCTACCGTCGCATTCCAATCCCCCATCACTATCAAATGTTTCCCTGCAGGAACACACGCGATTATGTCCTCTAACTGATTGTATATCCTATCGACCTCTTCTGCCTTATGGTTGCTCGGTGGCATGTATACCTGAATAATAACCAAGTTCGTCGGTTCTGCTTTTATCTCTATTAGCAATAATATATCCGTTACCTTATCTATGTCGACTACGCTTCTTCCTACCTCTTCATTTAATATTATGGCAACCCCTCATGGCATCTTGTCCCTGCCGCTGTATATTATTTTATAATTATCACTCCAGTAATCCCCGCTATCCTTCCATCTCACGTCACATAGACCTAAAATATCAATTCTTCCATTTTCCATCTCTCTTAATATTCTCCAGTTTACCCATCATAATCATTGTCCTAACATTCCACGTTCCTCCTGGCATGGGCTTGTGGAAGTATCATTCCCTCTCGAACACAAATTCGAAGGTTTTGGGTCTTTATATTAATCCAGTGTATTTTGAGGGGCGGAGGAAGTATGGAGACGTGTTCTAGTGTGTGCTATATGTCTACATGGCGAGATTAAACAGTGTGCTGTTATCAAATTTTTGCCTTCGCCTCCTCATCGTCCGAGTAGTAGTAGTTTTGAGGGAAGCGACCGACAGCTAAGGTCATTTGCGCCATAGGGGAAGGACAGGAAAGGATGAAGGGTGGAGAGAAACCCGGCGTCGGCATTAGCCTACTCTTTACGAAAGGCGCCAAGGGGTCCGCGGCTTAACGTCCCATCCGACGGACGGCGTACTCACTCAAAGTGCCCTCCACAAAGCACCTCAAGTAGGGATCGAGATACCTCTGAAAAATATTCAACACCGCCGGGATTTGAACCCGCGCCCTCAGGGTGGGAAGCCAGTACGTTAGCCCCCGCACCATCTCGATCCCCTCCTCATCGTCCGAGGTGTATTGATTACCCTTTGAGGTGTCTTTTGAGTTGAGAGGGAAAAAAACTAGAATTGCATGGCACAAGATCGAATAAGGGATCAAGGAGGATTTTGTTTCTTCTCTTTAAGTGAACCCATCGTGAACACAGATTTTACAATGTCCCAAATTTTCAATTATGAAGCCGACACGTACAACAGTATTCGTATTCTAAAAATATGGTTTGCGATATATGCTTTTGATATCAGTGATTCGCGTTTGGTCATTTTCAATCAAATCTTCAATGACGAGTTTGCAATGTTTATATTGCCTGTGGGTCAGTTATCGGAGGTCCGCTGCCGGTTTCATTGACCAATTATTGGCTTTTCCAGGCTCACAACCACGAAATTTTACCACCCATCCATTAACAGGAGCTCTACATACAGCATCATCATCGTAATGAACAGCCTTTTAAAACGACGGTTGAATCTCAGTAGGAGTCACTTCTATAAGTTGCGCTGTTTAAATTCGCCATGCTGACATAGAGCAGGAACACGTCCCCTCGTCTCACCTATGGCCAGCATTGTTTCCATAAAGGGCCCTTAACCGATGATAAACCTCAATAGGAATCACTTTTCCAGCAGTTGAAAGTTTTACCAGAGCAAGGTTTAAATCGTGTTGACATAGCGCTAGAACAAATCTCCAAACTTCTGCTTCTCAAAATACACTTGATTAACGTGACAACCTCAAACCTGTGCAAATGTGTTAGAGGGGGAATGTTACTTCCACATGCCGCCAGACCAGGAGTGCTCCTGGAAGTCATTGTGTTTGTAGTACTAGGACACGTCTCTATACTTCCGCTTCTCAGAATACACTGGGTGAATGAAACGATTTAAAACTTGCGCATGCGTGTAGTGGAATAATGTTACTTTCACATGCCGAGACTAGGAGTGCTTCTGAAAGTAATTTTGTTCGTCGTACTAGGACAGGTTTCCAAACTTCCGCTTCTCAAAATACCTTGGATGAATAAAACGATATCAGAACTGCGCATGCGTGTTGGAGGGTAATGTTACTTCCATATGCCAAAACAAAAAGTGCTTCTGAAGGACATTTTCTTTGCATTACAAGAACATGTCTCCATACTTCCCCTCCTCAAAATACGATGGTTGAATATAAATTACAACGACCTCAAACCTGGGCTGGCGTGTTTGGGCGAATGATACTTTCTGGTGCCCAGATCAGGAGTTATTCTAACCGTCATGTTTTTGTAATACTACAACCAGTCTCCATACTTCTGCTTCTCAAAAAACACTGGATGAATACTGCATAGACCTCAAATCTGCGCATGCGTAATGTGTGGGAATGTTACTTCCACGATTGAAGACCAAGAGTGCATCTACAGGTCATTCATTTTCCAGAATTAGAACACGTCTCCATACTTCCGCTTCTCAAAACCATCTGTAAGTATGCAACGACCTCAACCCTGGGCATGCGTGTTGGAGAGGAATGTTACTTCCATATGCCAAGACTAAAAGTGATTCTGAAGGGCATTTTGCTTGTAGTACTAGAACACATCTCCAAACTTCCGCTTCTCAAAATACACCAAATGAACGCAACGCTCTCATACCTTCGCATGCCTCGGAATGTTACTTCCAAGAGCCTAGAGACCAGGATTGCTTATGGAGGTCATTTTATTTTTTTACACTAGAACATGTCTCCATACTTCATCCGCTTCTCGAAATACACTGTATGAATAGTTTAACGACCTCACTCCTTAGCATGCCTGTTGAGAGGTAATGCAGCTTCCACATGTCTACTGACCAGGAGTGCTTCTAGAGGTAATTTTGTTTGCATAGTCTACAAGCACGTGTGTGGATTTTGGTTTTCAGCCAAACCTCGTGCCTTCAATATTTATTTTTTTATATAATTCTTTACACAGACGATTAATTCAGAATTTAAATAAAATAGGAAACTGGGCATTGAGAGGATGTGTAAAATCCCAGATATTATGAATAAAAAAGGGATTGGACCGAGGAGCTGGAAGTGATTGAATAATCATATAAAGTGACCACTATTCTCATGCATAATGTGATAGCGTGACTTAGTGATAACCGTACCGATCATTCAAAATACCGCCAGGTTAGTATATGGTTGCGATTTTAGGACTTCATACAACTGTAAGTAGTTATTAATATTATGTAGGAACGAATGAAACAGTTTTGGTTTCATTTCATTAAGAATACGATGAAAATTTTTTTAAACATTAATTAATAGGACTTGTATCATGTCAAATTTCAGGAACTGTACCATTTCTTCCTGTTGAATGTTAGTTAATGTGACACATTTAGATATAACTGTCTACTGAGCTGTGTGTTCAGAAAATAACGGGAAATGTTTTTTTTTTTCGCGGATTTGGACAGTCTGATAGTCAAGATTTTGTTTTTATTATGTTGGTATGCAAGCCCCATTAAGAATGATGACATTTTCACCCGTGTTCAATTGTTTAATATTTGTCTATGTGGCAGATGCTAAGGTAGGACGGACGGTGAGATATTTATTTTTATTAATATAACGATTGTACGGAAAGTTTTACACGAGCGGCACAGAAATGGGCAAAAGGCTGGTCGAATGAAAGGTTGTGGGAATTGGCGTGTGAAGGGATAGGAAGAGAAGAGAGTGAGGCAGAATTGCAGGAGTACCGGTGATTATTCATTCGAATAGGTAAGGGGGTAATGCATTTGCCTCTGTCAAAGGAAGTGCAATGTTTGCATGAAGAAAGATAAATTATGTTTTTTGATAGGCAATTAGTGTGGGAACGTGGTGAGAGGGCAATGAGAGAATGTAGGGAGTGGGGAGTAGACCTAATAAGAAGACAGGTTTAACATCGGGGATGGTTGCAAGTAGGGGAAATATCAGGAAATTTGTCACGGGGGGGGGTGCCGAAGGGTTGGTGGATCTAAGAAGGTTTTTGAGATTGGCGGGTCGTCTGTTTGCATGACATGGGCATTGGGGTAGTGAGGATGAGTTCGCGTCATTGTCATGTCAAATAGGAGATAGTTCTTCAAGAAAGGTTTTCAGTCTGTGTGATCCGGGGCAATAGGTGGCGCAAAGGTTGAGTCTTGCGTCAGATGTGAGCTTGTTATTGTGTGGTGTGTGTGGTCGGGTGGAGTGGTGCATTTTATTTTTTCAGCGTTTCTGGTTAACTGTATTTGAGGAGTGCAAGATGTAGATTGTCAAGGTATTTGTTGAGAGTGGCTGTTGTGTCGCCAACCACGCGACATTATTCTGGTGTCAGGTGTAGGATCGCAAAGAAATTTTGAGTCTCGAACCCGTAACCTAAAACATATTCCCCCAAGTGGTTCATTAACATTCGAAGATAATTTTTCAATTCCTCATCAAAATACTGGAATCTTATCCACTGATAATTTTGTTTTTTCCATTTTGTGTATGTTAGTTGAACTTATTGCTCTGGCTAATCTAGTGTAACCTGCATTCATTTTCATATTTCTGTGTCGCGTGCTACTGTTTACCGTCATGGCTATGCCTAGTTATTCCCCGCTAAACCATTTCTCTCCCCATTTTGAGTCGACTTCACTAAGGGGTTCCACTACCCAAAATGATTTAGATCCTACTGTGCACTCCATTGAGCCTGCCACCGCAGCCTCTCCTACAGGGAATAATCCATTCACAAGCAACACATTGGGGAACCATGTCTATTTCATTCTGAATTTTAGCGGTGACGATGATGTGACGGTCGAAAAATTTTTAGAATGCTTAAAAATCACGAGGCACCTTAGCTCTTGGAATAAAACTTATGCTCTTTGCGTAACCCGTTTACACCTGCATGGGCCGGCGGCAGAATATGCTTTGGCCAATCCTCACATTCTAGAGTGTCTGAAAAGTTTTTCCAGAAACCCACGTAATAAGTTCTTAGCTCGCGTTTCCCTCCTCTCCCTAGAACGGATGTTTTCAAATTGCGTTCAACTACTGGCGTCAGCAAAAGTTAATACAGTGCAGAACTCAAGAAGCGCTCGCTTTTTGCCCCAAAATAACTCTGCCGGTAGTAAACCCGCCTCGTACGAAGCTCCTATGCGGCCGAATGCTACAGCTAACACCTCAAATACCGGATACGCTGCAAAATGCTTTTCCTGCGGGTGTGCGGGCCACATAGCTCGCGATTGTCGCTCTAAAACTCGAGCTTGTTTTAACTGCGGAGCAAGGAGACATATTTCCCGAGACTGTCCCCCGCTATGCATCGGAATAATGTAAGGAAGTTGGCCACCTTCCAATTAATTGTCCAGAGCGCTCAAACCGAATGGCCACGGGAAACGGGATGACCCCGACCAGCGGGTTGGGGAAGACCTCATCCTATCCATCACTCCAGTGAAAGGAATGACGATTAGCGTGCAGATTATAGGAAAATTACGTCACTTCCTTGTAGACACAGGCGCGGCGGTCACGATACTTCACGAAAGAGTGTTCCTTTTAGATACATTAGGAATAGCCCCGTACGACCGCGCGTGAGTGAGAAGCGCCTCAGGTCATGTATTGATGACAAACGGTCAGAGTGGCGTACCTTTCTGTGTAGACAATCGTGTTTACCCTCATGATGCTTTGGTAATAAATCTAGGGGACACACTCAATGAAGGCATATTTGGCTTGGATTTTATGAAAAAGTATCGTAGTTAGATTTATTTGAGAACAAGACCATTAAATTTGAACCTGACCACATGATGTCTTTAGAATCTGTTTGCAGTAAAGGTGAGGAAGTAGATTTCATTTCGTGCGAGAATCCCCCATTAGGACCCTGCGAAGAGGCCGACACGGTGCAACACTGTTTCATAAACTGAATGACCTCGTGGAGAAAGGCGATGGGACGGGTTCAAGGAGTTCCCATTAGTCCGGCTACTTTTACGATGAGGAAAATGTGCTATAGAAAGTTGACCCTTCGGAGATTGAACCAATTTTTATAATATGTGCACCCAAAAATATGCGGAAATTCATTTTGACTCGTTGCCACGATAATTTCCTATCAGGAATCATCGCGGAATCGAGAAAATGGTGGAAATCGTCCAGCGACACTTCAACTGGAAAGGCTGTTATTCCGACACCCTCCAGTACGTTCAGCATTGCATCGAATGCCAAAAGAGCAAATTACGCGTGAATAATATTCCATTACAGCCACTGGTTGAAGCCGCCTACCCAATTGAGAAATTAGCTTTGGATATTGGTGGACCACTACCCCTATCCCTCCGAGTTAACCAATATCATTTAACTCGCCAAGATTATTTCACAAGATATCATGAAGCCCTTACGATTCCAGATCAATCGGCCAAAACAGTAGCAGGATTTTTTGTCGAGCACATAATTTGCCGTCACGGTGTGCTTAAATATTTACTGGCAGACAGAGGTGCAAACTTCACTTCGGAACTAATGAAAAACGTTTGCAGGGAACTGAAAATAAAATCTATCTTCACTTCTCTCCATATAACCCCGCCTCAAATGGTCGTCTAGGGCATGCACACCATTCCTTTGCTTCCGTGACTCCCCATTATGCAGCCCAAGACCACTCTGATTGGGACGAACAACTGGGCTTCGCATTGCTCACTTATCGAAACAGCAAGCACCAAGTGGTCAAGCACGGAAGTTAGTTTCCCGTTGGAGAGAACCCTCCAAAACAGTTAAATTTAGAAGCCCGGTTACCGCAGACATAGAGGACCTGAAAGACAGAAGACGTCTCCTAGCTCATATGCGTAACCTTTTACCCTCACCGCCAGATAATCCCTTACCCCTGTTTTTAGGTGACGGCATGGCACCACAAGACGCCGAGCAACCTCCAGCATACCCCTCTCCAAAAGAACCCGCTCGTGTCTCCTTATCACCATCCAACTTCGAAGGCCTTGAAGATTATATTGCAACTCCAAGTCCTCCTTCTAATCCCTCTTTCCCCTATAATCTCCGACCGTTACCTAGTAGAGAACTTTCCTCTAATCCTAAAATCCATTCTTAACCGGAAGAGGGATTGAGCCTGCCTGGAGCAATTGTACCCCAGAGGAGGAAATTAGTTGCCATTTTTGGAAGTGATGTGTCCGACTTGCAAGTGCGAGGACTCTCAGAGGCGGAGATGCAGTTTGGACACCGATGCAGAATGGTGTATCCAATTCACCCCCGAGTATGCGCCCATCCCTGGAAAGGATCTGCACTTGGTGCCATCCCTGACCCAACCTTTGATGACCATGACCGCCTCCACATGGGAAGAAGATGCCCGATGCACGGAAGACGATGGACGCAATGTTGCTGCCGCGACCACAACCACCTGGCGGCCTCGACACCTGGAAGGACATCGATTGGCTCCTAATGCGCCCACCCAATTTGGTGATGCGACAAGTTACCTGCAACAGTTACTCCCTTTCTATCCCAAGGTCCCTTGCCGCACTCCCTTAGCACCCAGGAAATTCCCCGAGAGCCAGGAAACCTCTCCACCACACCCACCGCAAGCACAATCGCAGGCAAAGAGCCGCAAACGCCGCCCGGAAACCGAAATTCAGAAGTGCCAATAACTGTGTCACTAGTATGCTAGTCCTTCAACTTTATGACCTTCTTCTACGGCTGCATTGAGGAGTTAACCTGGTTCCTGGAGGAGAAGACCGGCTGGACAAGCGGACTCTGCATGCTCCTCGCTCTATTATTCCAGACGGTATGTATAGTGCTCACGTGAATATTAGTGCAAGCTTTGAGGAAAGAGGAAAACAAAGATGGAGTGCTCCTTCATTTTAACCTTAGTCATATGTACTTATATTTTAATGTTTGCTGTAATTCTATGACTTTTTTTTACGAACACTCAGGCTAAGAAAATGCCGACGTTACTGCATTAATGTAGTGCTACGAATTTCACAAGTGAACAATGTGAAGATGAATGTTTATTTTAGTTATTATTTTTGTATGATTTTCATTCATTACTTTTGCCAATGTAATGTCATCCCCCCAAATGCGCGATGCTATATAAGGCGAGACGCTCCTGGAGCAGGACCCCCCCAGTTCGTCAGCCCACTTGCCAAGGTGCGCTGGGAGTAAAACTCCTCCTCAATCCACTCAAGAGCCTAACCAACCACCTATATACCAAACCCAAAGTCCTACAATCAAGCGCTCTTCTCCTGCCGATTAGCCCTACCAAACGGTCCCCACCAAACGAAAGCCCAGAAACCAATCTGCCCAGCAATTCTCTCGAATTTCCACATGTAACCGCTTCACCTGCCTCTCCCCTTCCCCCTAGGATGACCAAAATGAGGAAACCCCATGTGAAGATGCAGACACTGAAGCTCAGCCCACTCCACCTCCTAAACCCCGTATCCCTCCCATTTTTCTCTGCGACATAACCAACTGGCAAATTAAATGCAATGAAATCCGGCAAGCCTGCACAATTCCTCCTGTGGCAAATCTCATTCGCAATGAGATTCGAGTTCAATACCAAACCATCTCCGACTTCAAAGCTGTCACTAAAAAACTCACCTCCATTAACTACGCATACTATACAGGTACGTACCAACTTCAATCAAACAAAAATCCTCATTTTGTCCTTCGGGGAATACCCACAAATATCCCAAAAGAAGACATTGAAGAAGCTCTGGCGGACATTGGCTTCTCTGCGGAGAATACCTCTCAACTGCATTCCACCCGACCAAACTGTTTTCAGAGAGCAGAAAGGGCGCCAACCCTAATGCCGAGCTCCCACGAATCGTCCCCATCCCTCTCCTACCCTACCAAGTCCGACTCCAGGTCTCCTCCTGCTCTAAAGAATTTCTAGAGCTAAATTTGGTTCTCCACCTTAAGACTTCGGTGGAACCATACAGACCTCCACCTGAACCTCCACAGTGCCTAAGTTGCCAATGCAATGGGCACACCTACAAGACGTGCGGCCTCCCACCTCAATGCACCGAATGTGCTGGCATTCACCATTATAGAGAATGCCAGAAACACAAAACCTCCCCAGCCAAATGCGTAAACTGTGGTGGTCCACACACAGCCAATTACAGAGGTTGCATTGATCACTGTGAACTTCTCTTCAAACCTTGCAACACTAGAGAAGCCCTACAACTACTTGGAGAAAAAACTTGGCATGAGAAAATAAGTTCACTCTCACATAAGGACACTTCGGTATGGACCCTAGCCCGCTGTCTACGAAGGAAAAAGGTACCCACCCCGCCAATACCACATAATGGGAGAGCACCATACGATGACAGCGACAAAGCAAATACCTCTGCCGACTCCTTCGAATGCATTTTTAAAAACGATAATACATCCTGGTTGGATTCAGAAGCATTGAACAGCGTCTCTGGCCTCTCACTTTGCCCATTCCACATATTCCTGGAAATTACTCCTCAAGAACTTTACTCCATTATGTCCCACTCCAAAACAAAGTCATCACCGGGACCCGATCAAATCTCCTACCTTCACCTGAAAAACCTTCCTAAATCTTTTATCAAACACCTACTCTCTATCCTCAATGCCTGTCTTTCCCAATCGTACTTCCCAAAGACATGGAAAACGGCTAAGATAATACTCCTTCCAAAACCCGATAAAAATCCTTCTTATATCCTGAACTATAGACCCAGTGGCCTGCTCCCCTGCATGGGCAAACTTCTTGAAAAATGCATCTTAAACAGGCTACAAGAAAAAATCTCGGCCCTAGACTTGATCAGACGTGTAACGAACTAACAAATAATGTGTTGTGTTGGTATCGATATGTGGACGATGTGTTTTGTGTGTGGAGAGGCTCCAAAAGGCAAATTAAGCTATTTCTTACACATTTAAATTCTTTGAACGAAAACCTAAAATTCACCTGTGAAGTAGAAGAAAATAATACACTGAATTTTCTTGATTTAAAAATTTCAAAATTAAACAACCGGCTTGATTTCTCTATCTTTCGGAAAAACTCATACACAGATCAAGTTATCCATTTCAAGTCAAGACATTGCTTCCCGCAAAAACTCTCCGCCTTCCATTCAATGATACACCGGTTGGTGAACGTCCCAATGTCGCAAAACAACGTCAAAAAAGAACTTAACACGATTAAATTGATTGCAAGAAACAACGGCTACGATGAGGAGCTAGTAGAGAAACTATACCGCAAAAAACTTAATAAAATGGCATTGAAAGATATTTACAGTACTGAACCGCCACAGGACCCCGCAGCCAAGTGGCGCAGAATCCTTTATTTAGACAATTTTTCACAAAAAGTATGTCAGAAACTTCCAAAATGTAGAATTAAGATAGCCTATTATAACAAATCAAGCCTCAGGGGCCTGCTCTCCCACGCAAAGGACAGAATCCCATATAAGGAAAAGAGTGGAGTATATAAGCTAAAGTGCGATTGCGGGGCAATATACATCGGACAGACAGGGAGGAAATTCCAAGAACGAGTGAAGGAGCATCAAGCATGTGCAAGAAATAAAAAGATGAACTCTCAATTCGCAAAGCATTTGATTGATAATAACCATAAAAGTGATTTTGATTTGGAAATTTTACATGTTGAAAGCAAAGGCTATAGATTAGACGCCTTAGAACATTTAGAAATTTTAAATAGTGTTTGTTTAAATGAAAATATTGTTAACGAATTTCTGTATGCCTCCCACTCTCCCCTCCTTAAAGTCCCAATCCTCACGGTGGCCGATGACACCACCCCCTCCCCTTCATCTAACCCTCTCTAATCCGCTGACTCACGAGAGCTCTACAATGTAGACTTCTCCCTCCCGCTCCACATTCCACCAACATCGCGGAGGGGACGCCAAACTGCCCTCCCCTCCGGCACGCAAACCAATCCTGAATTTACCCCTCCCAAACCTTCCTGATTATCTCCACCCCACCCCCGCCCTGGCTGTATATATAAGAAGGGCTGCAAATGTAGAGAGCTCACCTGATGATGAAGTTTTACTTCGAAACCCGGCTCGTGTGAATAAATCGTTTTCGTGTGGAACTACAAAGTTAGCCCTTTCATTTATTTATATGAAGGCTACCGAGCCTGGGGTTCAATAGCCGCCACCAAATTGAAGAAAATGACACGCTTCTAAAATAATACTCTACGAACCCTTGCCAACGATGCCTGGTTTGTAAGAAACTCAGATATTCACACGGACCTAAATATACCGGACCTTCCAACATATCTAAGCGACCTAGCCACGTCATTTCAACAAGCAATAGGAAATACTGGTAACCCATTATTAGAACCTTTATGGGATTACCCTGATAATCCCCATTTCAGATACAATTGTGCTAAAGCAAGCATAAATGGGCAGTCATAATCTCCAAATATAATACTGTCACAAACTGCAATAAAATATACTCACTAGCTTAACTTCGCCCATAAACCACTTATATCCCACGCCCATTGATCATCATAGCTGGATATTGGTATAAGATGCACCTAACGGCGCAGTCCATAAGCATCGATTGGTCGGTCGGTAGCAGGACCCCCATTCTTCTTTTGCATCAACAACGCACCAATGAAAAAATGTGGAAAAAGTGAAAGTAATTGTGTTTACAATTTAATCAGCATAATCAAAATATTCAGAGAGAAAACGATTGAGAATGTATGGCAATTTGCAATTGGCACATTCTAATTAAATTATTTTAATTTAGAATGTTTTGTGTATTAAAAGCGAGAGAAACAGCAACTCTTCTTCATAATTTTCGAAATTTGAATTACAAACAAAGCGGCAAATGAAAGTTGCTCAGGATCAGTCACACGCAAATGAAGTCATCGACGATTTAGAATTATTAATTCCTGTTGAAAAACAGGATGACGAAACAACATGGGGATTAAAATAAAATGACGTAGAAACTTAAGGCATGATTTACGAATTCTTTCAACCATATTTTTAAAACACACGAAAATCTCCTCCCGTTCATAAAAACACATGTCTGTTCTTAGCGGCTGTGACATGCTTGGAAATGGCATCCCACTTCTTTTCCAAACTTTTTGCTTGTTCCATCCCTTTTGGCACAACAAACTGCACACATCCTACAAAGCTCTTCCTTCTTCTCTGTAGGTGGAATATACTTGGGAAATTGTAACTTACATAGAGGATCAAGGATTTGGTTCTACTGAAGGCCTTCAACCCTCACATGTTATATCATATGCAATGTACCCTTCAATTACATCTTCCATTAGTTTGATTCTAAATTCTGAACTTACCCTTTGGTCCACCACCCTTTCTCTGCAACAGAAATCCATTCCATGTGCCCTGGTCCAACAAGTGAAAAATGTTTTAAATATTTATTGCCCCCCTTTTTTCATAATGGGGAAATTTGTCAGGTGCTGATCTTCCCTTTCTACTCCACCTATTGTATTATTGTACACAACAGCAACTTTTGGCTTTTATAGCACCATATCCTTTTCATTTATATTCCACAAATTCCGTATTATGTACTGTAAAGGTACAGAGACTTGACGGCCTTCTCATCTTCCCAATTCATAGCAATCACTTTGCCTTGCTGGAGGGCAGTCAATTCCTCCTTTTTCAACTTCTTTAGTCTATACGTCATCTAGTACTTCCTTCCTTTTAATTCTCAATGTCCCATGTCTATCGGTTCCTTTCATAGCCAATAAATCAGCCAGCTCTGAGGAGGTGTAATAGTTGTCTGCAGTCAAGCAATAATCTTTGACCTAGCAGAGGTTTCATTACTGCTAGCACAATCTAAGGATGTATTAGGAAGATTGGTATATTCCACGTTCAATACTGACCATTTCCTGTGTACCATAAACACAGTAATCAATGCTGGAAGGTCGGTTTATGGGTGATGGTAGAGTTCACCCAGTACTTAGCTCTATACAGTCTGTGAAATTCACACATCAGGGTATTAAGGGGAGCCAGTTACTTTCACTGTGGCAGATAAGGTTTACCAGGAAGATTGGTACCAGAAAAAATCACATAGCTTGAGTGGAGCATCAGGTGCCCTGAGTGCCTTGCCTGGGGTTTGAACTCAGGACCCTCCGGTCAATAGTCCAATGCTCTACCCTCCTGGACTATCATGACCCACCTTTTTCCTATAGAAATAATATTAAATGACCATATATATCCAGACATAGGCTTAGCAAATCTAAACGTTTCCTCCCCAAATCTGGCTCCTTTCAGGGAAACATACTGCATCAGTGAGAGCTCATCCTTGTAAAGAATAACATTTTTATCAGTAGAAATCTTCTTCTCAGGTGTCAACAAACTTGAGAACTTTTTGTTGAGAAATACAAGCAGAGGGCTAATTTCCTTTAGCTTGACACAAGGATGTCTATCCCTCATAAAGGTACCATTGTCTGCAAAATGCAGATAGTGTTTGACGAGCACATATGTATGCTATGGCATAACATTGGAAGAGAATGGAGTGAGAATGTTCTGCCTCTTTGACAAATATCATTCTTGAACTGGTTTGCTCATAGTTTTATGAAGAATGATCAATGCAAAACAACATACTAATTTCATTAGTACTAATTTCTAATTTCATTAATAGTATTTATACACTACCAATCTATAAAACTTGATTTTTTTTTAAACAAAAGAATCAGTACAGTGGTCAGCATATAACTTGATTTCCACAGTTATTAGTTCAATTGAGTAATCATCAATTATTGCCCGAAAGCATTGAAGAATTCCAGCAGTTTCATCAATCTCTAAATGAACAGGATGAGAAGCAGTCAAAGGAAATCTTGGAAGTGGTGATTAGTGATGTTGCTGGGAATCCATCGGACACCACAACACTCACGCATCAAGCAATTGGGCAATCAAACCTTCTTCATAAATCAGGGAAAATATGTCCGTTTCTGGTTGCTTTATTCTGAGGTAATGAAGATTAATATTTAATATGTTTGTTTTAATTTGAGTTTATAAATTGTCCAAAATTAAATGACAATGAATGCATAAATGAATTAATAACTGTTTAAATGAGTCTGCCATTAAATTGGTTTGATATTTTATAATTTTTGAACACAAACTTTATAATTCAAGGAGACTTCTCATCGTCTTAAACTGTTCCAATATTTCATAGAAATCTGTTTTGATTTATTCTGAATTTTTTATGAAAATAAAGCCTATAAAAATAAATAAAATATACTCAATGAATCTGTATGGAATCAGTCATTATTAATTGGCTTTGAAATCGCATGCATTTAAAACAATTGACTTATATATGTCATACATATATTCTAAAATAAATGGCATTTCTAAGCCAATAGATGCCAATCAAATACAATGAAGATGAAGAAATGAATTCATTTTACAAACACTGTAATTAAAAAGGAGTGCTTCATAAGATGGGATTTGTGGCACCCAATTGAGTAATTGCAAAATGGCTGTGGAAATAACTTAAGAAGCCCTATCTTCTACCGAGCGTGTATTAAATACAGTTTATTTTATGTTTAATTTTTCAATATTGAATCTTTCAATAAATTGTATTTTAAAAATTCACTTTGAATAATTTGGTCTCAATGTATTGGTTGATCATGGAATACATTATTAAGTATTATTTTCAATTTATATTGACACTGTTTACAGCTGTAGGTTGGCACTTGATTCCTGTTCAATTCCATCCAAAACATAGACCATAATTACTTCAAAAAGGAGCATTAACATATATATTTTCTACGCTTAGATGGATACTCCAGTCAATTCAAGCAGAGTTTATGATCAGAACAAATTAAAAGACAACTATCTCAGCAGCTGGTAATCTTGTCGTGAATGTAATTTGATGTTCTCCAGAAATTAAAAGGTATATGTTTCATAAAAGATCTCACCAGTCCATTCTTTCCATGTGTGGCATAAATAGGAAGATTTAATATTTTAAACAACAGAGCTCATTTTACTTGAACGAAATTCTAGATGGTAACTTTGCAAAACTTTATATCTATTGTCGCAAGTATGCGACATGGTACTCCTTCCCTGGCTCCTGCGAATGTCCCACGTGACCAAAGACAATGTTTCAAAAGTATTCCTCCCCTGACTCCTAAATTGGGTATAAAAGCCCTGGTCGCCGGGCAAAAAGCAGTCAGTTGGTTATCTGGCGGTGACCGGTAGGGCACGATGATTCAGCTATGTTGCGCTTGTCGCGACAGTGTGTCCTATTCCTGACTAAACTTCGGACGAGGGCTCTGCCTAGGTTACGTTCGTTTAACCTCGTCCACCCTGCAATACTCCCTTCCTTTCCGACGGACGAGGGCTCTGCCTAGGTTATGTGTTTCGTGACCGCGTCCACCCAGCATTTATCCTGTCCCTGGGAATTTTCTGCCATTTTAATTCTGTCCGCACTTGCGTTGGTTTACCGAGGGTCTAGCCATCCATAATTTGCTTATACTTATGTAAATGTTGCATTATGACTGATGTTGGGTAATATACGGCTGCATTGGTAATACTCGGTGTAGTTACTCTGACCTTCCCCGATACCCTTTGTGTCGCACCATAGAAACCCCCCTCGCGACATATTGGTGTCAGGTGAGGGGTTGCACGGATGGACTAGTGATTTATTCAGTGTACGTGACAGTGTCTCATAGATTATCATGTCCCCGTGTACGTCTTTAAATTGGAAGTTCCATATTATCTCGGACAGGTGGGATATGCTAATCTGTGCTGAGCTAACGAATTATTATTTTAAGACACGTGCTATTACCTCATCGCGATTCTCTGCGCACAATTAAACTGATGATCACTCTATCAGGAACCATCAATTAGCCCGAGAAGGGCCCACCATGGGTATCGGATACACTCGGAGTATGAAAAAATAAATTAATTAAGCTTTAGTTTGTCAGTCAGACAAGGGGTTGTAAGGATTGCTGGGTGAATTGGAGATTCAGTGGGACAGATATGGGATGAGAAACAAAAGTAATAAAACAAAGGTTATGCAATTTTCTAGAAAGAATAAAGCTAAGCTAAACATTAAAATGGGAGGGCAAAAACTTATGCAGGTAGAACAGTTGGCGTATCTCTGAATCATTTTGGACCAACACGGTCAAAGTAGTAGGGACGTATGGAGAAGAATTACGCTAGGCGCAGAGGCTTTCATAAGGAGGAGAGAGTTATTGACAGGGACGTTGAGTAAGGATATTAAAAAAAGACTCGGGAAACTTTTGATATGGTGCATAGTCATATACGGAAATGTGGTCATTGAAGCAGGAGGATAGTCGTGGACTGGAGGCTTTTGACATGTGGGTGTGGAGAAAATGGAGAAGGTGAAATGGACCGAGAAGAAAACCAATGAGAAAGTACTTGGTATGGTGGGTGAAGAGAGGGGTTGGTTGGGAGAAATGCTATTGAGGCAGTAAAAATGGATGAAGGGCATATTGACCGACAGGGGACTGTTCAAGTTGGTAATAGAGGGGAGAATGTGAGGCAAGCAAGAAAAGGGAAGGAACAGGATAGGGATGTTTCATTTAAGGATTCAAGTTCCTTCTAGATTATTATTACTAGAAGTTTATTTCATTATTTCCTTGAAAATTGTATCTTAGCACAACAATCTGATTTACCTAATTTCTCTTAAATTTTTAGTAGTTCTAGGGTTAATTTGTCCATAAAGACATTGCCTCATTTTGTTTCTAATAATAATTTCAATGCCCATATTTTCATGAAGAATTTCTAGTCTTTGAGCTACTTTCAGTATCATCATGATTACTGATTTGCCCTGTAAAATTAAACCTACATATGTTTTATATGCTTATTATGCTTTTTGTGTGCAAAAATGTCAAAATCTAGAAGATGCAAAGGTACGACTCAGAGCCACTCAAAGACAGGCTAAGCAGGCAGGTTTCATATTAATCATTTAGGTTTAAATACTAACAAAACTCAGCATATTGTATGCAGTTATAGTATATAAAAATGTACTGATGTTGAAAATTCTAAAATACTAGGAATTAATATAATTAGAAAACTAACCAGGGAGACTCAAATCAGTCAGATCTGTAATGAACTGATTAAAGCTCAACTTTCTCATTTCAAATGAGTATCGTTTAACACTTGACCACGTCTTCTTTCCATGTCATTTGAATTACAGTGATGAATTATGGGGTCATTTCCCTAAACATATCATACGAATCTTGCTACTACACAAGAGAGATTTTTGCTCCCTTGCTAATACACCGCAACGTGATTTCTGCAGACCATTTTTAATTAGCTGTGGAGTCATGATTGTACACCATGTGGGGTAGAGCAAATCTAAATAATACTATTTTCTGTGGAATTTCATCAACTTACAGCGCATTTCATATTGTGGACATTCAAATGTAAAACTATCTGTTTTTTTACACTGTTTTTGTAACACTGATTGTTTATTGAGAGATGAGTAAGGTGGAAATGAAATCCTTTGAGTTTGGTGAATTCATCAAAATAAATCCAAGAATGCTACATTAAAACTGCTAATTCTTCAAGGAAATTTGGCAGAATTTATGATGGGTGTCATTTTATTATTTTTGCACATTTTGGTTTACTAAATTCTCCATAATCGAAGGACAATAGATGCATGATCGTTAATCATACTTAATGAGAATTTAACAGTTTAAATGAACAAGCCATTATATTGGTGATGTTAAACATTTTTTAATTATTGTACACAAACACTCAAATTCAAGGAGACTTCTTATTGTCTTACATTGCTCCAATATTTAATTAAATTTTGTTTCCATTGATTCTGAATTTGCATAAAAATAAAGCCCGTCTAAATGCATAGTGTACTCAATTAAACTGCATATAATCAACCATTATCGGTTTGCTGTGAAAGTGAGTACATTAAATGCATTTGAAATATAAAGGTCACACTTGTATCCTTAAATAATGGCATTTTCAAGAATAGAAGCAATGCCAATCGAACAGAATGTAGAAGAAGAAATGAATTCACGTCACAATCCCCATAATTAAAAAGGAGTATTTCACAACAGCAAGGGATTTGTGGCGTTAATAGGTGTATTTGCGAATTGATTCAGCATATTAAATAAAATGGTCCCTCACTACAGTACACAATAAAAATCTAATTTTGCGTTAACTACTTAAATATCGAATCTTCCTATTTATAACCATTGTATTTTAACAATCCATTTTGAATGATTTTGACTCAATGTATCGTTTGATCATTGCGCATGTGAAATAATACTATTTTCTAAACATTATTGACGATGTTTATAGCTGTCGTTTGACACTTGACTCCCGTTCAATTCTACCAAAAACATAGATCTTAACTACTTCAGAAAGGAACATTTACAAATATATTTTCTACAGAGAATGATACTGCAGTCAATTCAAGCAGAGCCCAAAGCAATTAAAACATGACTATCTCAGCAGCAAGTATTATTGTTGTGTATGTAATTAGGTGTTCTCCAAATTTAAAAGGCATATATCTCACAAATGATCTCACCCGTCCATTCTTTCCAAAATACATTCACTAAGATGAACAACCTGAAACAGCATATCCTTGTTTAAGCAAATGAGAAGCCATACCGTTAAGAATTTGCTCCATGACATTCAGTTGGAAAGGAAAGCCTATGGTCTGTGAGTGTGTAAAGAATGCTGTTTCTGAAGTACGCAATAATGTTTGTTTTGATTCGTTGATTTGGTGACACTGTTGCCGTGGCAACGGTAACAAACAAGTGAAGAATGAAATGTTTCGAATTAGATTGAGAATAAGATCTAATTTTAAAGAGAAATAAAGTATGCTCTAGGGATACTATATTTTCGTTTATTCAAGTCTTCCTCAATTCTGTAGAAGAACATCTTTTATTGCTGACAATCAGCATAACAAAAACGTGGGCTATTGGTTTCGTTACGTGGACGATATACTATGCCTATGGACCGGAACCAACCGACAGTTAGACTCCTTCCTTAATTTCCTAAACACTCTTCATCGGAGTATCTCCTTCTCCATGGAAAAAGACGTCAACGGTACCATCAACTTCCTCGACTTGACAATCACAATTAGGGGTAATAGACACGAATTTGCAATTTATAGGAAACCCACATATACAGACCATATAATTTCTAATGATTCCGCACACCACTTTTCTCACAAACACGCAGCCCTCCACTCCATGATCCACCGCCTCCTACACATCCCCCTTTCCCCCAAAAACTTCAAAATTGAACTCGTGAATATCACTAATATAGCTACCAACAATGGTTTCAACCCCAAACTAGTTGACACATTACTACGGAAAAAACAAAAAGCAATGGCCATAAAAAGCATTTTCGTATCTCAGCCCGCAGTATCTAAAGATTTTAAGTGGTGCTCGATCCCGTTTCTGGGAGATCTTTCATATAGGATTTCCAACTGCCTACCCACCTCGCTCAAAGCAGCCTTCTACTCACCCATAACCCTCTCCAAACTTCTAGCCAATGGAAAAGACACCCAGGATAGCCTTCTCAAATCAGGCATTTATAAACTGAAATGCGAGGATTGCAACAGCGTTTATGTCGGTCAGACCGGCAGGAATATCAAATTACGAGTCAAGGAACACGCTAGGTGTCACAAAAATCAGAATGACAACTTTCTCTTCGCCAAGCATTTACTAGAATTCAACCACAGCAGTGACTTTGTCCCAGAGATATTACACACACTCCCAATAGGATTAAAAATGGACGCTCTCGAGCAATTAGAGATTAGAAGGCACTTGGTGAACCCCAACACGACACTTTGTAATGAGCAATTATTCCCATACCCCTCCCCACTCCTCTCCTAGAAATTAGCCTGGAAATGGTCAAAACAACCCATCAACGCACCTGCGAGCCCCCACCCCCCTCAAATCCTTCCAATCCTCCCCGCCCCCACTCTGTCCTGAGGGTATATATGCTTGCTCTGTCTGTTTTGCAAATTTGTACCTGATGATGCCGCAAGTCGGTGAAACGCGTCGTGCCGTATAATAAAATCTGTGGAAAAGTACGAGTCTTTCTTTCTATTTCAATAATGGATATCAATTACTTCCACGAAGTGAAGCCTGAAACAATAGAATATATTCGCAAAGCTAGTATGGTATTACAGGGGAAACTTTACTTAAAACTTTCGGTGAAATACAAAAGTGCATCTCTGAATATTCTCTTCAATAGCAGTTGCCTCAAAAACGGAGTGTTCCCAGCGTACGTCCAGGTTCTTGCCACTTCGTCGTCCACAACGGCCATCAGAGCGATACGCAAGGCGAAAATCCAGTGGTTAAGGGAGGAACTGAAACTGTGGTATGCAAGAAGGGATTCCTTTGCACATTATTTGTTCTGTCTGCACGTAGAACTTTGCTCTAAGTTACATTTTGCGGAATGGATTACATTTGTGGATGGTGTAAAAGAACTAGTGAGTAAAATCTCTTCTCGCAAATATGTAACCCAGGGGAAAAAACTGAGTAACCTTATTAATAGTCCACCTCAAAATTACCAGTGCACTACTAAAGAAAACAGTCCCCGCACAGTATCGAAATTTGTTCCGGCCGCAAGAGTTGTCAACCATAGTCATCATACGTTCACTGAGGAGGAGAGTAATATCTTAAAGAAAGGGTTGAAGTTTGCTCCCTCTAAGAAAGTTTCCGAAGCCGACATTAAAAATCTAGCCGCAGATTGCGAGGTTGCCCTTCGGAACCAATCTCTGGCTACCAAACACCAAGTTGCTGAAATCATCATGTCCTCATTGAAGGAAGCAGTGCCAACAACAACCCGCTTTTCCAGCCTTCAGCAACATACGTCCACCCTCCGACGCCTGAAGAAGACTATTGGCAAGGAAGACCTCATTATCCAGAAAGCTGACAAGGGATCTAGTGTCGTAGTGTTGGATAAACGAGTGTATGTGGAAAAGTGCCTTGAGTTCATCAACAACAATCCTATTACTCCGTTATCCAAAGACCCAACCGCGAGTTTCCAAAGTGAAGTGAAACGTGCCGTGTTCAAGTGTAAGTTTTTAAATGCTAGGGAAAAATTTAGTTTAATCCAAATGAACCCCTCCGCCCCCAGGTTGTACCGACTCCCCAAATTACACAAAAAAGCCATACCTATTCGGCCTGTCATCTCAGCTGTGTCCGCCCCTTCACACCTTCTGGCACGAAAATTAGACGTTTTGCTCCGAGATCTCACAGGTTTTAAACCTAAATATGGAGTTAAAAACTCTATAGAGCTAGCCCGAAAATTGAAAGATATTGATGTCCCGGAAAAAGCGAGGCTAGTCTCCTTCGACATTAGCAATTTATTTACTTGCGTACCAATATCGGAAACTTTGCTTAGGGTGGAAGAACTACTCAAGGATTCCACCATTGCCCAAAATATCTCAGACGAATTGGTCCCCCTCATCAAAATGACAGTTAACCAGAATTATTTTAGTTTCAACCACACCCTTTACAGCCAAACGGATGGGTTAGCTATGGGTTCCCCACTGTCCCCCTTCCTAGCCGAAGTCTTCCTCAATTCTGTAGAAGAACATCTTTTTAATGCTGACAATCAGCATAACAAAAACGTGGGCTATTGGTTTCGTTACGTGGACGATATACTATGCCTATGGACCGGAACCAACCGACAGTTAGACTCCTTCCTTAATTTCCTAAACACTCTTCATCGGAATATCTCCTTCTCCATGGAAAAAGACGTCAACGGCACCATCAACTTCCTCGACTTGACAATCACAATTAGGGGTAATAGACACGAATTTGCAATTTATAGGAAACCCACATATACAGACCATATAATTTCTAATGATTCCGCACACCACTTTTCTCACAAACACGCAGCCCTCCACTCCATGATCCACCGCCTCCTACACATCCCCCTTTCCCCCAAAAACTTCAAAATTGAACTCGTGAATATCACTAATATAGCTACCAACAATGGTTTCAACCCCAAACTAGTTGACACATTACTACGGAAAAAACAAAAAGCAATGGCCATAAAAAGCATTTTCGTATCTCAGCCCGCAGTATCTAAAGATTTTAAGTGGTGCTCGATCCCGTTTCTGGGAGATCTTTCATATAGGATTTCCAACTGCCTACCCACCTCACTCAAAGCAGCCTTCTACTCACCCATAACCCTCTCCAAACTTCTAGCCAATGGAAAAGACACCCAGGATAGCCTTCTCAAATCAGGCATTTATAAACTGAAATGCGAGGATTGCAACAGCGTTTATGTCGGTCAGACCGGCAGGAATATCAAATTACGAGTCAAGGAACACGCTAGGTGTCACAAAAATCAGAATAACAACTCTCTCTTCGCCAAGCATTTACTAGAATTCAACCACAGCAGTGACTTTGTCCCAGAGATATTACACACACTCCCAAAAGGATTAAAAATGGACGCTCTCGAGCAATTAGAGATTAGAAGGCACTTGGTGAACCCCAACACGACACTTTGTAATGAGCAATTATTCCCATACCCCTCCCCACTCCTCTCCGAGAAATTAGCCTGGAAATGGTCAAAACAATCCATCAACGCACCTGCGAGCCCCCACCCCCCTCAAATCCTTCCAACCCTCCCCGCCCCCACTCTGTCCTGAGGGTATATATGCTTGCTCTGTCTGTTTTGCAAATTTGTACCTGATGATGCCGCAAGTCGGTGAAACGCGTCGTGCCGTATAATAAAATCTGTGGAAAGGTACGAGTCTTTCTTTCTATTTCAATAATGGATATCAATTACTTCCACGAAGTGAAGCCTGAAACAATAGAATATGTTTCGAATTATATTGAGAATAAGATCTAATTTTAAAGAGAAATAAAGTATGCTCTATGGATACTATATTTTCGTTTATTAGGTATAAAGATCAAATACTGAAAAGGAAAATCAAATTATTGGACATGTGCGGAGACATACAAACGTGTTACTTTCCTTTCTCCACAAATATATATAAAGGTAATTGAAGAAGTTTTTCTTTCTTGCAAGCAAGAAAGTCATTTCATGATGTATCCGGGCTTCGTGTCGGTAATATAATAAATAAATGAATGAATAAATTAACCATACATGGGAAGGAGTGTATAAAATACATAAAATATGTAATCATATATAAGAATGCGAACCATTGCCTATTAGTGTACACGCCTGGGCTATCTTTCCAGCAATGCAAGTTAATATCTTGTAGCTTCATTATGGTTCTTTTTCTTCTTAGTTTCCAAATTTCCGCGTGCTTTGATGGCACTGAAGGTGTTGACGCATCGATGTTGCTGACGACCCATCGTCAGCAACATCGATGCACCAACCCACAAGCTAGCGCAATATGTTGCACATCCTCTTCAACTCTTCGCCAGGAAAACTGACTATTTTGCTAAAACTTCCATGGATTTCATTCACATTATTCGGAATGCTGAAGGCCAAATAGTCAACATGCTGGTGACCTTTGATGTAATCTCCTTGTTCACAAATACGCCCATTGATGACTCCACGCTACTCATCAAAAACCTCACCTCACAGGGATTAGCTAAGGATTAACCTGGACCTCGCAAATTCTGCCTCTGGAACTCATACTTCCTTTGGAATGATAAGCACATTGAACATGATGAATGTGCAGCCATGGGATCACCCCTCTCTTCCGTACTAATTAACATTTTCATTGAGATCTCGCAGCTGAAGGCAATGGTCTTACCCAAAGAAACCAACCCGTATTATAGTTGGGGTTTTTGGATGCACCAACCACTGTGGTTGTTATTGCACCACTTTTTAAAACATTGAAAACTTCAATCCAATTTTGATAAATACGTCAATGCATAAAAAACATTTAAATAGTTAAAAACAAAATTATTTAAAAAAAAGAAACGGAAACTCAAGTTGTCCGTTCAGGTCAGTTTCCCTTAAAAACCTGGAAACCTTACTTAAAAAGTTGGGGTCCTCCCCTAAATTATTCCTTAAATTACCTCTTATTTTAAAAAAGGTATCTGGCCTTTTATAATTTATTCCCCGACTTCCACCACAGATAGCAATGCTGAGTCGGTTTTGAGTTTGACCAGGGCTTGTCTTGCTGCTTTGCCAGCTTTTTCCATGCCTGGTATTCCCACATGACCAGCAGTCCATATAGAGGATACCTACTTCCCCTTTATCTGACGGGACCACAGGGTATAATAGATCTCCTGAACCATCAGGTGCATTGATGACAAGTCCGATATGGATTATAGGGAGCTCAATGAGTGCGAACAGATGAGAGAAGAGCCATTACATTCTCTTAAGTCTTTTAGGGCCCTCTTGATAGCTGACAGTTTGGCTGTGAATATTCCTGCAAAACATTGTCAGTTATTTCCTCTGGACTACATTGTAGTGAGAGACCACCACGTGGACACATGCGGATTCTAACTTTGGTCCTCTCCTTTTACTAAGGGTCATTGGCCCTCTCAATAAAGGATCATGGGCATCAATATAAATGCCAGAGGCAGATGATGGACAGGGGCTTCTAGAGTAAATGAGCTACCGGGCACCCACCAGCAGATAGATGTTACATCACGTTAACCTGGTAGTAGTATTAATGGTTTATAGGGTACATCAAGGGCTAAGGTCATTTTGCACCACTGACAAGATGACTAAAATCTCAAATCTATTTTATTTAGGAATTAATAAAAAAGAATAAATGTACAAATAAATGTGGGGGGGAATGGCGAGAGGGGGATGGGGGGAGAGAGACCATAAAAGCAGTAATCAACCCCAAGTTCGGTGTGCTAGTCGTGTGGAATTCACACATGAACTGCACAGTTTGGAATCAGTGCCAAATGTATAGTTTAGGCAATGTTGGAATTCCTGGAGAAGGAATGAACATGTTTAAAACAGTAGAGCATATCTGATGTCACATCATTTTGCGCGTTAAAACTGTTGTTATTTTGAAACAAGTGAATAACGGAAATAAGACGTGCGTGTGTGTTTCTAGCCTAATACTAACGAAGAACGACATAGGTTTCCGCGTAATTGTGCCAAAAGCATGCGTTTTGATATGTTCGTCTTTTGATTTGTTTATGTCATGTAGACCGATGTTTAACGAATCTCTTAGTTTCAAAACTAAGGGTAAATATAGCTTCGTGAAGCTGTTGAATTCCTTAATGTTAAACTCCCGTCATCAACTTGTCACTTCGGTAATATTCTTGGGTATTTATCAATGTACTTACCCGAAAAGTACTTAATTAGTACTTGTAGTATTCACTTTTCAGGTTTAAGCTAAGATTCCGTTCTCTCTTCGTTATTTATCCAGTCGCCCCATTTACTACTGTGATTATTCGCATTGCGGTAAACTGTCCCCATATAATTGTTGTTATTATTATCCGTTCTGCAGTGATCCAAGTGTAATCAAAGCACGCGGAAATTTGGAAACAAAGAAGAAATCGAGCCAGAATGTAGCTACGAGGTATTAACTTGCATTGCTGGAAAGATAGCCCAGGCGTGTACACTAATAGGCAATGGTTCGCATTCTTAAATATAATTACATATTTTACGTATTTTATATACTCCTTCTCATGAATGGTTATTTATTCATTCGCTTATTTATTAAATTATATTACCAAAACGAAGCCCAGATACATCATGAAATGACTTTCTTGCTTGCAAGAAAGAAAAACATCTTCAATTGCCTTTTTATATATGTGTGGAGAAAGGAAAGTAACACGTTTGTATGTCTCCGCACATGTCCAATAATTTGATTTTCATTTTCAGTATTTGATCTTTATACCTAATAAACGAAAATATAGTATCCATAGCACATCTGCAATTGCCAGCATATATTTGTGGAGAAAGGAAAGTACCTTTGCTCTAAATCGCACCTTTGCATCTTTGTGCATTGTGTCCATAATGGACACTTCTTTCATTCAATCCCAACTCTTTTCTTTCCGTTTTCTGGCTTACTTAACAATCTGCCCATCAATCACAGTCTTCAATATTCTCAAGATAACTCAAAAGCAATGGACAATAATCGTCCCATGTTGCGAATATAAATTCATTAATGCCGTTGGCTCAACTTTAGAATTGTTGAAACTTAAATTTTCACATTGAGTAAAAACGGAATAAAAATCAGGTGCATTAAAACTTCCTGAATTAACTCTTAAGTCTCATGTTTAGATTGTTTTGTTGGACGATTTTGACAAATGACTACTGCATATCAATTCGTTTGTCGATGCTATTTCAGGGATGCCATAATGCCATGGCATCTGCAGCTAGGCACTCAAATGGCATCAATGATACCTTTAAAGAAATAACTTCCGATGTCATTTCACAGAGCCAAGGACAGTTTATGGCTAAAAATATTGGACGATTTATAGTCAAGAAAAATTTTGATGCAGCACTATAATTTAGCTATTCTGCTCTTCGGAATAAAAAATCTGTCCACTCTAGGGACATCCCGAGTCTTGATGAAACAATACTGTCGTTCTGCCCCCTAATAGTTGTGGTAATTATGTGTTCTACAGCTTTACCTGAAATTAATGTCAATTAGATTATCCTGTAATTGCTGCGTACTTTCCTGTGCCAACTAAACAAAGAGTTATGTTCCCAACTTCACAATCTTTGTGTAACTTGGCTCCGCCAAATATTTGATTGCCCTGTGAGTTTGTGAAAGTGCAAGTCTCCCCTGTTCACATAGATATCGGAGTACTTGAAGTAAAAATGCTTGAAGTACAAATGATGGAATCCAAAATTAGATCCGTTTTTTTGTTATTTAAAGGAAGACAATTTCCATGGCTTGGCGGCGTCTACCTGATTATCAAAAAAACACGTCAAGAAATTGTCACACATGAATTCTTGCTCCTATCTACGGTGTTGACGTACAAGTGGGGTTGCCAGTCGGCACCATGAAAGGAAATGCGCATACAGACGACACCGGTTTTTCCCGGGAAAGCATATTTTGTCTGCCTTAAACAATGAGATTAAGAATTTTCCCTTTGTTCTTTCCTGAGGAGTTTTATGCAGGGGGTGGGTACCAAAGAGGACCTTTGGAGGAATTGGGAACCTTTGGGGATTCCTTTGTTTCCCTCCCCCAGCCGTACGTGCTTAAAAAGGATAAAGAAAATCATTTCATTTCAAGGAAAGCTTTCATCCATTTTCTCCCCTCATCCAACTTTGTAATCATCTCATCCGTGATCCATGGTTTCCTAGTCCTTTTAGCGTTAACGATTCCAATAGTGCCTTTTGCGGCTTTCAATAACCCTTTCATGATAGTTTCCCATTTTTCTTCGATAGTACTTAGCCTATACTATCCTCCATGATTTCCTCTACCGCCTGTTGTTACTCCTTCCTTTTCAAACCATTTACTGCTTCTACATTCCATTTTCTAACTTGCCGCCCCTGCCTTATGTTTTTGAAACGCGCGCTACATTTCATAACAACTAAATTGTAGTCACAGTCCACATCCGCCCCCGGGTAGCTGTGCGAATTAACACACTGTTCCTAAACCTGTGTCTAACCAGGATATAATCTAGCTGATACCTTTCTGAGTCACCTGGCATTTTCCATATATACTTGCGTCTTTTGTGGTGTCTAAACCAAGTGTTGGTGATGACTAACCCCTGTCTCCTGCAGAACTCAACTGTTTTCTCCCCGCGGTCATTCCTCGTGCCTAAACCGTAGTCCCCCACCTCATCACCATCTCTTCCTTCGCCTACCGTCGCATTCCAATCCCCCATCACTATCAAATGTTTCCCTGCAGGAACACACGCGATTATGTCCTCTAACTGATTGTATATCCTATCGACCTCTTCTGCCTTATGGTTGCTCGGTGGCATGTATACCTGAATAATAACCAAGTTCGTCGGTTCTGCTTTTATCTCTATTAGCAATAATATATCCGTTACCTTATCTATGTCGACTACGCTTCTTCCTACCTCTTCATTTAATATTATGGCAACCCCTCATGGCATCTTGTCCCTGCCGCTGTATATTATTTTATAATTATCACTCCAGTAATCCCCGCTATCCTTCCATCTCACGTCACATAGACCTAAAATATCAATTCTTCCATTTTCCATCTCTCTTAATATTCTCCAGTTTACCCATCATAATCATTGTCCTAACATTCCACGTTCCTCCTGGCATGGGCTTGTGGAAGTATCATTCCCTCTCGAACACAAATTCGAAGGTTTTGGGTCTTTATATTAATCCAGTGTATTTTGAGGGGCGGAGGAAGTATGGAGACGTGTTCTAGTGTGTGCTATATGTCTACATGGCGAGATTAAACAGTGTGCTGTTATCAAATTTTTGCCTTCGCCTCCTCATCGTCCGAGTAGTAGTAGTTTTGAGGGGAGGCGACCGACAGCTAAGGTCATTTGCGCCATAGGGGAAGGACAGGAAAGGATGAAGGGTGGAGAGAAACCCGGCGTCGGCATTAGCCTACTCTTTACGAAAGGCGCCAAGGGGTCCGCGGCTTAACGTCCCATCCGACGGACGGCGTACTCACTCAAAGTGCCCTCCACAAAGCACCTCAAGTAGGGATCGAGATACCTCTGAAAAATATTCAACACTGCCGGGATTTGAACCCGCGCCCTCAGGGTGGGAAGCCAGTACGTTAGCCCCCGCACCTTCTCGATCCCCTCCTCATCGTCCGAGGTGTATTGATTACCCTTTGAGGTGTCTTTTGAGTTGAGAGGGAAAAAAACTAGAATTGCATGGCACAAGATCGAATAAGGGATCAAGGAGGATTTTGTTTCTTCTCTTTAAGTGAACCCATCGTGAACACAGATTTTACAATGTCCCAAATTTTCAATTATGAAGCCGACACGTACAACAGTATTCGTATTCTAAAAATATGGTTTGCGATATATGCTTTTGATATCAGTGATTCGCGTTTGGTCATTTTCAATCAAATCTTCAATGACGAGTTTGCAATGTTTATATTGCCTGTGGGTCAGTTATCGGAGGTCCGCTGCCGGTTTCATTGACCAATTATTGGCTTTTCCAGGCTCACAACCACGAAATTTTACCACCCATCCATTAACAGGAGCTCTACATACAGCATCATCATCGTAATGAACAGCCTTTTAAAACGACGGTTGAATCTCAGTAGGAGTCACTTCTATAAGTTGCGCTGTTTAAATTCGCCATGCTGACATAGAGCAGGAACACTTCCCCTCGTCTCACCTATGGCCAGCATTGTTTCCATAAAGGGCCCTTAACCGATGATAAACCTCAATAGGAATCACTTTTCCAGCAGTTGAAAGTTTTACCAGAGCAAGGTTTAAATCGTGTTGACATAGCGCTAGAACAAATCTCCAAACTTCTGCTTCTCAAAATACACTTGATTAACGTGACAACCTCAAACCTGTGCAAATGTGTTAGAGGGGGAATGTTACTTCCACATGCCGCCAGACCAGGAGTGCTCCTGGAAGTCATTGTGTTTGTAGTACTAGGACACGTCTCTATACTTCCGCTTCTCAGAATACACTGGGTGAATGAAACGATTTAAAACTTGCGCATGCGTGTAGTGGAATAATGTTACTTTCACATGCCGAGACTAGGAGTGCTTCTGAAAGTCATTTTGTTCGTAGTACTAGGACACGTCTCCAAACTTCCGCTTCTCAAAATACCTTGGATGAATAAAACGATATCAGAACTGCGCATGCGTGTTGGAGGGTAATGTTACTTCCATATGCCAAGACAAAAAGTGCTTCTGAAGGACATTTTCTTTGCATTACAAGAACATGTCTCCATACTTCCCCTCCTCAAAATACACTGGTTGAATATAAATTACAACGACCTCAAACCTGGGCTGGCGTGTTTGGGCGAATGATACTTTCTGGTGCCCAGATCAGGAGTTATTCTAACCGTCATGTTTTTGTAATACTACAACCAGTCTCCATACTTCTGCTTCTCAAAAAACACTGGATGAATACTGCATAGACCTCAAATCTGCGCATGCGTAATGTGTGGGAATGTTACTTCCACGATTGAAGACCAAGAGTGCATCTACAGGTCATTCATTTTCCAGAATTAGAACACGTCTCCATACTTCCGCTTCTCAAAACCATCTGTAAGTATGCAACGACCTCAACCCTGGGCATGCGTGTTGGAGAGGAATGTTACTTCCATATGCCAAGACTAAAAGTGATTCTGAAGGGCATTTTGCTTGTAGTACTAGAACACATCTCCAAACTTCCGCTTCTCAAAATACACCAAATGAACGCAACGCTCTCATACCTTCGCATGCCTCGGAATGTTACTTCCAAGAGCCTAGAGACCAGGATTGCTTATGGAGGTCATTTTATTTTTTTACACTAGAACATGTCTCCATACTTCATCCGCTTCTCGAAATACACTGTATGAATAGTTTAACGACCTCACTCCTTAGCATGCCTGTTGAGAGGTAATGCAGCTTCCACATGTCTACTGACCAGGAGTGCTTCTAGAGGTAATTTTGTTTGCATAGTCTACAAGCACGTGTGTGGATTTTGGTTTTCAGCCAAACCTCGTGCCTTCAATATTTATTTTTTTATATAATTCTTTACACAGACGATTAATTCAGAATTTAAATAAAATAGGAAACTGGGCATTGAGAGGATGTGTAAAATCCCAGATATTATGAATAAAAAAGGGATTGGACCGAGGAGCTGGAAGTGATTGAATCATCATATAAAGTGACCACTATTCTCATGCATAATGTGATAGCGTGACTTAGTGATTACCGTACCCATCATTCAAAATACCGCCAGGTTAGTATATGGTTGCGATTTTAGGACTTCATACAACTGTAAGTAGTTATTAATATTATGTAGGAACGAATGAAACAGTTTTGGTTTCATTTCATTAAGAATACGATGAAAATTTATTTAAACATTAATTAATAGGACTTGTATCATGTCAAATTTCAGGAACTCTAACATTTCTTCCTGTTGAATGTTAGTTAATGTGACACATTTAGATATAACTGTCTACTGAGCTGTGTGTTCAGAAAATAACGGGAAATGTTTTTTTTTCGCGGATTTGGACAGTCTGATAGTCAAGATTTTGTTTTTATTATGTTGGTATGCAAGCCCCATTAAGAATGATGACATTTTCACCCGTGTTCAATTGTTTAATATTTGTCTATGTGGCAGACGCTAAGGTAGGACGGACGGTGAGATATTTATTTTTATTAATATAACGATTGTACGGAAAGTTTTACACGAGCGGCACAGTAATGGGCAAAAGGCTGGTCGAATGAAAGGTTGTGGGAATTGGCGTGTGAAGGGATAGGAAGAGAAGAGAGTGAGGCAGAATTGCAGGAGTACCGGTGATTATTCATTCGAATAGGTAAGGGGGTAATGCATTTGCCTCTGTCAAAGGAAGTGCAATGTTTGCATGAAGAAAGATAAATTATGTTTTTTGATAGGCAATTAGTGTGGGAACGTGGTGAGAGGGCAATGAGAGAATGTAGGGAGTGGGGAGTAGACCTAATAAGAAGACAGGTTTAACATCGGGGATGGTTGCAAGTAGGGGAAATATCAGGAAATTTGTCACGGGGGGGGGTGCCGAAGGGTTGGTGGATCTAAGAAGGTTTTTGAGATTGGCGGGTCGTCTGTTTGCATGACATGGGCATTGGGGTAGTGAGGATGAGTTCGCGTCATTGTCATGTCAAATAGGAGATAGTTCTTCAAGAAAGGTTTTCAGTCTGTGTGATCCGGGGAAATAGGTGGCGCAAAGGTTGAGTCTTGCGTCAGATGTGAGCTTGTTATTGTGTGGTGTGTGTGGTCGGGTGGAGTGGTGCATTTTATTTTTTCAGCGTTTCTGGTTAACTGTATTTGAGGAGTGCAAGATGTAGATTGTCAAGGTATTTGTTGAGAGTGGCTGTTGTGTCGCCAACCACGTGACATTATTCTGGTGTCAGGTGTAGGATCGCAAAGAAATTTTGAGTCTCGAACCCGTAACCTAAAACATAATCCCCCAAGTGGTTCATTAACATTCCAAGATAATTTTTCAATTCCTCATCAATATACTGGAATCTTATCCACTGATAATTTTGTTTTTTCCATTTTGTGTATGTTAGTTGAACTTATTGCTCTGGCTAATCTAGTGTAACCTGCATTCATTTTCATATTTCTGTGTCGCGTGCTACTGTTTACCGTCATGGCTATGCCTAGTTATTCCCCGCTAAACCATTTCTCTCCCCATTTTGAGTCGACTTTACTAAGGGGTTCCACTACCCAAAATGATTTCGATCCTACTGTGCACTCCATTGAGCCTGCCACCGCAGCCTCTCCTACAGGGAATAATCCATTCACAAGCAACACATTGGGGAACCATGTCTATTTCATTCTGAACTTTAGCGGTGACGATGATGTGACGGTCGAAAAATTTTTAGAATGCTTAAAAATCACGAGGCACCTTAGCTCTTGGAATAAAACTTATGCTCTTTGCGTAACCCGTTTACACCTGCATGGGCCGGCGGCAGAATATGCTTTGGCCAATCCTCACATTCTAGAGTGTCTGAAAAGTTTTTCCAGAAACCCACGTAATAAGTTCTTAGCTCGCGTTTCCCTCCTCTCCCTAGAACGGATGTTTTCAAATTGCGTTCAACTACTGGCGTCAGCAAAAGTTAATACAGTGCAGAACTCAAGAAGCGCTCGCTTTTTGCCCCAAAATAACTCTGCCGGTAGTAAACCCGCCTCGTACGAAGCTCCTATGCGGCCGAATGCTACAGCTAACACCTCAAATACCGGATACGCTGCAAAATGCTTTTCCTGTGGGTGTGCGGGCCACATAGCTCGCGATTGTCGCTCTAAAACTCGAGCTTGTTTTAACTGCGGAGCAAGGAGACATATTTCCCGAGACTGTCCCCCGCTATGCATCGGAATATGTAAGGAAGTTGGCCACCTTCCAATTAATTGTCCAGAGCGCTCAAACCGAATGGCCACGGGAAACGGGATGACCCCGACCAGCGGGTTGGGGAAGACCTCATCCTATCCATCACTCCAGTGAAAGGAATGACGATTAGCGTGCAGATTATAGGAAAATTACGTCACTTCCTTGTAGACATAGGCGCGGCGGTCACGATACTTCACGAAAGAGTGTTCCTTTTAGATACATTAGGAATAGCCCCGTACGACCGCGCGTGAGTGAGAAGCGCCTCAGGTCATGTATTGATGACAAACGGTCAGAGTGGCGTACCTTTCTGTGTAGACAATCGTGTTTACCCTCATGATGCTTTGGTAATAAATCTAGGGGACACACTCAATGAAGGCATATTTGGCTTGGATTTTATGAAAAAGTATCGTAGTTAGATTTATTTGAGAACAAGACCATTAAATTTGAACCTGACCACATGATGTCTTTAGAATCTGTTTGCAGTAAAGGTGAGGAAGTAGATTTCATTTCGTGCGAGAATCCCCCATTAGGACCCTGCGAAGAGGCCGACACGGTGCAACACTGTTTCATAAACTGAATGACCTCGTGGAGAAAGGCGATGGGACGGGTTCAAGGAGTTCCCATTAGTCCGGCTACTTTTACGATGAGGAAAATGTGCTATAGAAAGTTGACCCTTCGGAGATTGAACCAATTTTTATAATATGTGCACCCAAAAATATGCGGAAATTCATTTTGACTCGTTGCCACGATAATTTCCTATCAGGAATCATCGCGGAATCGAGAAAATGGTGGAAATCGTCCAGCGACACTTCAACTGGAAAGGCTGTTATTCCGACACCCTCCAGTACGTTCAGCATTGCATCGAATGCCAAAAGAGCAAATTACGCGTGAATAATATTCCATTACAGCCACTGGTTGAAGCCACCTACCCAATTGAGAAATTAGCTTTGGATATTGTTGGACCACTACCCCTATCCCTCCGAGTTAACCAATATCATTTAACTCGCCAAGATTATTTCACAAGATATCATGAAGCCCTTACGATTCCAGATCAATCGGCCAAAACAGTAGCAGGATTTTTTGTCGAGCACATAATTTGCCGTCACGGTGCGCTTAAATATTTACTGGCAGACAGAGGTGCAAACTTCACTTCGGAACTAATGAAAAACGTTTGCAGGGAACTGAAAATAAAATCTATCTTCACTTCTCTCCATATAACCCCGCCTCAAATGGTCGTCTAGGGCATGCACACCATTCCTTTGCTTCCGTGACTCCCCATTATGCAGCCCAAGATCACTCTGATTGGGACGAACAACTGGGCTTCGCATTGCTCACTTATCGAAACAGCAAGCACCAAGTGGTCAAGCACGGAAGTTAGTTTCCCGTTGGAGAGAACCTTCCAAAACAGTTAAATTTAGAAGCCCGGTTACCGCAGACATAGAGGACCTGAAAGACGGAAGACGTCTCCTAGCTCATATGCGTAACCTTTTACCCTCACCGCCAGATAATCCCTTACCCCTGTTTTTAGGTGACGGCATGGCACCACAAGACGCCGAGCAACCTCCAGCATACCCCTCTCCAAAAGAACCCGCTCGTGTCTCCTTTTCAACATCCAACTTCGAAGGCCTTGAAGATTATATTGCAACTCCAAGTCCTCCTTCTAATCCCTCTTTCCCCTATAATCTCCGACCGTTACCTAGTAGAGAACTTTCCTCTAATCCTAAAATTCATTCTTAACCGGAAGAGGGATTGAGCCTGCCTGGAGCAATTGTACCCCATAGGAGGAAATTAGTTGCCATTTTTGGAAGTGATGTGTCCGACTTGCAAGTGCGAGGACTCTCAGAGGCGGAGATGCAGTTTGGACACCGATGCAGAATGGTGTATCCAATTCACCCCCGAGTATGCGCCCATCCCTGGAAAGGATCTGCACTTGGTGCCATCCCTGACCCAACCTTTGATGACCATGACCGCCTCCACATGGGAAGAAGATGCCCGATGCACGGAAGACGATGGACGCAATGTTGCTGCCGCGACCACAACCACCTGGCGGCCTCGACACCTGGAAGGACATCGATTGGCCCCTAATGCGCCCACCCAATTCGGTGATGCGACAAGTTACCTGCAACAGTTACTCCCTTTCTATCCCAAGGTCCCTTGCCGCACTCCCTTAGCACCCAGGAAATTCCCCGAGAGCCAGGAAACCTCTCCACCACACCCACCGCAAGCACAATCGCAGGCAAAGAGCCGCAAACGCCGCCCGGAAACCGAAATTCAGAAGTGCCAATAACTGTGTCACTAGTATGCTAGTCCTTCAACTTTATGACCTTCTTCTACGGCTGCATTGAGGAGTTAACCTGGTTCCTGGAGGAGAAGACCGGCTGGACAAGCGGACTCTGCATGCTCCTCGCTCTATTATTCCAGACGGTATGTATAGTGCTCACGTGAATATTAGTGCAAGCTTTGAGGAAAGAGGAAAACAAAGATGGAGTGCTCCTTCATTTTAACCTTAGTCATATGTACTTATATTTTAATGTTTGCTGTAATTCTATGACTTTTTTTTACGAACACTCAGGCTAAGAAAATGCCGACGTTACTGCATTAATGTAGTGCTACGAATTTCACAAGTGAACAATGTGAAGATGAATGTTTATTTTAGTTATTATTTTTGTATGATTTTCATTCATTACTTTTGCCAATGTAATGTCATCCCCCCAAATGCGCGATGCTATATAAGGCGAGACGTTCCTGGAGCAGGACCCCCCCAGTTCGTCAGCCCACTTGCCAAGGTGCGCTGGGAGTAAAACTCCTCCTCAATCCACTCAAGAGCCTAACCGACCACCTATATACCAAACCCAAAGTCCTACAATCAAGCGCTCTTCTCCTGCCGATTAGCCCTACCAAACGGTCCCCACCAAACGAAAGCCCAGAAACCAATCTGCCCAGCAATTCTCTCGAATTTCCACATGTAACCGCTTCACCTGCCTCTCCCCCTCCCCCTAGGATGACCAAAATGAGGAAACCCCATGTGAAGATGCAGACACTGAAGCTCAGCCCACTCCACCTCCTAAACCCCGTATCCCTCCCATTTTTCTCTGCGACATAACCAACTGGCAAATTAAATGCAATGAAATCCGGCAAGCCTGCACAATTCCTCCTGTGGCAAATCTCATTCGCAATGAGATTCGAGTTCAATACCAAACCATCTCCGACTTCAAAGCTGTCACTAAAAAACTCACCTCCATTAACTACGCATACTATACAGGTACGTACCAACTTCAATCAAACAAAAATCCTCATTTTGTCCTTCGGGGAATACCCACAAATATCCCAAAAGAAGACATTGAAGAAGCTCTGGCGGACATTGGCTTCTCTGCGGAGAATACCTCTCAACTGCATTCCACCCGACCAAACTGTTTTCAGAGAGCAGAAAGGGCGCCAACCCTAATGCCGAGCTCCCACGAATCGTCCCCATCCCTCTCCTACCCTACCAAGTCCGACTCCAGGTCTCCTCCTGCTCTAAAGAATTTCTAGAGCTAAATTTGGTTCTCCACCTTAAGACTTCGGTGGAACCATACAGACCTCCACCTGAACCTCCACAGTGCCTAAGTTGCCAATGCAATGGGCACACCTACAAGACGTGCGGCCTCCCACCTCAATGCACCGAATGTGCTGGCATTCACCATTATAGAGAATGCCAGAAACACAAAACCTCCCCAGCCAAATGCGTAAACTGTGGTGGTCCACACACAGCCAATTACAGAGGTTGCATTGATCACTGTGAACTTCTCTTCAAACCTTGCAACACTAGAGAAGCCCTACAACTACTTGGAGAAAAAACTTGGCATGAGAAAATAAGTTCACTCTCACATAAGGACACTTCGGTATGGACCCTAGCCCGCTGTCTACGAAGGAAAAAGGTACCCACCCCGCCAATACCACATAATGGGAGAGCACCATACGATGACAGCGACAAAGCAAATACCTCTGCCGACTCCTTCGAATGCATTTTTAAAAACGATAATACATCCTGGTTGGATTCAGAAGCATTGAACAGCGTCTCTGGCCTCTCACTTTGCCCATTCCACATATTCCTGGAAATTACTCCTCAAGAACTTTACTCCATTATGTCCCACTCCAAAACAAAGTCATCACCGGGACCCGATCAAATCTCCTACCTTCACCTGAAAAACCTTCCTAAATCTTTTATCAAACACCTACTCTCTATCCTCAATGCCTGTCTTTCCCAATCGTACTTCCCAAAGACATGGAAAACGGCTAAGATAATACTCCTTCCAAAACCCGATAAAAATCCTTCTTATATCCTGAACTATAGACCCAGTGGCCTGCTCCCCTGCATGGGCAAACTTCTTGAAAAATGCATCTTAAACAGGCTACAAGAAAAAATCTCGGCCCTAGACTTGATCAGACGTGTAACGAACTAACAAATAATGTGTTGTGTTGGTATCGATATGTGGACGATGTGTTTTGTGTGTGGAGAGGCTCCAAAAGGCAAATTAAGCTATTTCTTACACATTTAAATTCTTTGAACGAAAACCTAAAATTCACCTGTGAAGTAGAAGAAAATAATACACTGAATTTTCTTGATTTAAAAATTTCAAAATTAAACAACCGGCTTGATTTCTCTATCTTTCGGAAAAACTCATACACAGATCAAGTTATCCATTTCAAGTCAAGACATTGCTTCCCGCAAAAACTCTCCGCCTTCCATTCAATGATACACCGGTTGGTGAACGTCCCAATGTCGCAAAACAACGTCAAAAAAGAACTTAACACGATTAAATTGATTGCAAGAAACAACGGCTACGATGAGGAGCTAGTAGAGAAACTATACCGCAAAAAACTTAATAAAATGGCATTGAAAGATATTTACAGTACTGAACCGCCACAGGACCCCGCAGCCAAGTGGCGCAGAATCCTTTATTTAGACAATTTTTCACAAAAAGTATGTCAGAAACTTCCAAAATGTAGAATTAAGATAGCCTATTATAACAAATCAAGCCTCAGGGGCCTGCTCTCCCACGCAAAGGACAGAATCCCATATAAGGAAAAGAGTGGAGTATATAAGCTAAAGTGCGATTGCGGGGCAATATACATCGGACAGACAGGGAGGAAATTCCAAGAACGAGTGAAGGAGCATCAAGCATGTGCAAGAAATAAAAAGATGAACTCTCAATTCGCAAAGCATTTGATTGATAATAACCATAAAAGTGATTTTGATTTGGAAATTTTACATGTTGAAAGCAAAGGCTATAGATTAGACGCCTTAGAACATTTAGAAATTTTAAATAGTGTTTGTTTAAATGAAAATATTGTTAACGAATTTCTGTATGCCTCCCACTCTCCCCTCCTTAAAGTCCCAATCCTCACGGTGGCCGATGACACCACCCCCTCCCCTTCATCTAACCCTCTCTAATCCGCTGACTCACGAGAGCTCTACAATGTAGACTTCTCCCTCCCGCTCCACATTCCACCAACATCGCGGAGGGGACGCCAAACTGCCCTCCCCTCCGGCACGCAAACCAATCCTGAATTTACCCCTCCCAAACCTTCCTGATTATCTCCACCCCACCCCCGCCCTGGCTGTATATATAAGAAGGGCTGCAAATGTAGAGAGCTCACCTGATGATGAAGTTTTACTTCGAAACCCGGCTCGTGTGAATAAATCGTTTTCGTGTGGAACTACAAAGTTAGCCCTTTCATTTATTTATATGAAGGCTACCGAGCCTAGGGTTCAATAGCCGCCACCAAATTGAAGAAAATGACACGCTTCTAAAATAATACTCTATGAACCCTTGCCAACGATGCCTGGTTTGTAAGAAACTCAGATATTCACACGGACCTAAATATACCGGACCTTCCAACATATCTAAGCGACCTAGCCACGTCATTTCAACAAGCAATAGGAAATACTGGTAACCCATTATTAGAACCTTTATGGGATTACCCTGATAATCCCCATTTCAGATACAATTGTGCTAAAGCAAGCATAAATGGGCAGTCATAATCTCCAAATATAATACTGTCACAAACTGCACTAAAATATACTCACTAGCTTAACTTCGCCCATGAACCACTTATATCCTATGACCATTGATCATCATAGCTGGATTTTGGTATAAGATGCACCTAACGGCGCAGTCCATAAGCATCGATTGGTCGGTCGGTAGCAGGACCCCCATTCTTCTTTTGCATCAACAACGCACCAATGAAAAAACGTGGAAAAAGTGAAAGAAATTGTGTTTACAATTTAATCAGCATAATCAATATATTCAGAGAGAAAACGATTGAGAATGTATGGCAATTTGCAATTGGCACATTCTAATTAAATTATTTTTATATAGAATGTTTTGTGTATTAAAAGCGAGAGAAACAGCAACTCTTCTTCATAATTTTTGAAATTTGAATTACAAACAAAGCGGCAAATGAAAGTTGCTCAGGATCAGTCACACGCAAATGAAGTCATCGACGATTTAGAATTATTAATTCCTGTTGAAAAACAGGATGACGAAACAACATGGGGATTAAAATAAAATGACGTAGAAACTTAAGGCATGATTTACGAATTCTTTCAACCATATTTTTAAAACACACGAAAATCTCCTCCCGTTCATAAAAACACATGTCTGTTCTTAGCGGCTGTGACATGCTTGGAAATGGCATCCCACTTCTTTTCCAAACTTTTTGCTTGTTCCATCCCTTTTGGCACAACAAACTGCACACATCCTACAAAGCTTTTCCTTCTTCTCTGTAGGTGAAATATACTTGGGAAATTGTAACTTACATAGAGGATCAAGGATTTGGTTCTACTGAAGGCCTTCTACCCTCACATGTTATATCATATGCAATGTACCCTTCAATTACATCTTCCATTAGTTTGATTCTAAATTCTGAACTTACCCTTTGGTCCACCACCCTTTCTCTGCAACAGAAATCCATTCCATGTGCCCTGGTCCAACAAGTGAAAAATGTTTTAAATATTTATTGCCCCCCTTTTTTCATAATGGGGAAATTTGTCAGGTGCTGATCTTCCCTTTCTACTCCACCTATTGTATTATTGTACACAACAGCAACTTTTGGCTTTTATAGCACCATATCCTTTTCATTTATATTCCACAAATTCCGTATTATGTACTGTAAAGGTACAGAGACTTGACGGCCTTCTCATCTTCCCAATTCATAGCAATCACTTTGCCTTGCTGGAGGGCAGTCAATTCCTCCTTTTTCAACTTCTTTAGTCTATACGTCATCTAGTACTTCCTTCCTTTTAATTCTCAATGTCCCATGTCTATCGGTTCCTTTCATAGCCAATAAATCAGCCAGCTCTGAGGAGGTGTAATAGTTGTCTGCAGTCAAGCAATAATCTTTGACCTAGCAGAGGTTTCATTACTGCTAGCACAATCTAAGGATGAATTAGGAAGATTGGTATATTCCACGTTCAATACTGACCATTTCCTGTGTACCATAAACACAGTAATCAATGCTGGAAGGTCGGTTTATGGGTGATGGTAGAGTTCACCCAGTACTTAGCTCTATACAGTCTGTGAAATTCACACATCAGGGTATTAAGGGGAGCCAGTTACTTTCACTGTGGCAGATAAGGTTTACCAGGAAGATTGGTACCAGAAAAAATCACATAGCTTGAGTGGAGCATCAGGTGCCCTGAGTGCCTTGCCTGGGGTTTGAACTCAGGACCCTCCGGTCAATAGTCCAATGCTCTACCCTCCTGGACTATCATGACCCACCTTTTTCCTATAGAAATAATATTAAATGACCATATATATCCAGACATAGGCTTAGCAAATCTAAACGTTTCCTCCCCAAATCTGGCTCCTTTCAGGGAAACATACTGCATCAGTGAGAGCTCATCCTTGTAAAGAATAACATTTTTATCAGTAGAAATCTTCTTCTCAGGTGTCAACAAACTTGAGAACTTTTTGTTGAGAAATACAAGCAGAGGGCTAATTTCCTTTAGCTTGACACAAGGATGTCTATCCCTCATAAAGGTACCATTGTCTGCAAAATGCAGATAGTGTTTGACGAGCACATATGTATGCTATGGCATAACATTGGAAGAGAATGGAGTGAGAATGTTCTGCCTCTTTGACAAATATCATTCTTGAACTGGTTTGCTCATAGTTTTATGAAGAATGATCAATGCAAAACAACATACTAATTTCATTAGTACTAATTTCTAATTTCATTAATAGTATTTATACACTACCAATCTATAAAACTTGATTTTTTTTTAAACAAAAGAATCAGTACAGTGGTCAGCATATAACTTGATTTCCACAGATATTATTTCAATTGAGTAATCATCAATTATTGCCCGAAAGCATTGAAGAATTCCAGCAGTTTCATCAATCTCTAAATGAACAGGATGAGAAGCAGTCAAAGGAAATCTTGGAAGTGGTGATTAGTGATGTTGCTGGGAATCCATCGGACACCACAACACTCACGCATCAAGCAATTGGGCAATCAAACCTTCTTCATAAATCAGGGAAAATATGTCCGTTTCTGGTTGTTTTATTCTGAGGTAATGAAGATTAATATTTAATATGTTTGTTTTAATTTGAGTTTATAAATTGTCCAAAATTAAATGACAATGAATGCATAAATGAATTAATAACTGTTTAAATGAGTCTGCCATTAAATTGGTTTGATATTTTATAATTTTTGAAAACAAACTTTATAATTCAAGGAGACTTCTCATCATCTTAAACTGTTCCAATATTTCATAGAAATCTGTTTTGATTTATTCTGAATTTTTTATGAAAATAAAGCCTATAAAAATAAATAAAATATACTCAATGAATCTGTATGGAATCAGTCATTATTAATTAGCTTTTAAATCGCGTGCATTTAAAACAATTGACTTTTATATGTCATGCTTATATTCTAAAATAAATGGCATTTCTAAGCCAATAGATGCCAATCAAATATAATGAAGATGAAGAAATGAATTCATTTTACAAACACTGTAATTAAAAAGGAGTGCTTCATAATATGGGATTTGTGGCACCCAATTGGGTAATTGCAAAATGGCTGTGGAAATAACTTAACAAGCCCTATCTTCTACCGAGCGTGTATTAAATACAGTTTCTTTATGTTTAATTTTTCAATATTGAATCTTTCAATAAATTGTATTTTAAAAATCCACTTTGAATAATTTGGTCTCAATGTATTGGTTGATCATGGAATACAAAATTAAGTATTATTTTCAATTTATATTGACACTGTTTACAGCTGTAGGTTGGCACTTGATTCCTGTTCAATTCCATCCAAAACATAGACCATAATTACTTCAAAAAGGAGCATTAACATATATATTTTCTACGCTTAGATGGATACTCCAGTCAATTCAAGCAGAGTTTATGATCAGAACAAATTAAAAGACAACTATCTCAGCAGCTGGTAATCTTGTCGTGAATGTAATTTGATGTTCTCCAGAAATTAAAAGGTATATGTTTCATAAAAGATCTCACCAGTCCATTCTTTCCATGTGTGGCGTAAATAGGAAGATTTAATATTTTAAACAACAGAGCTCATTTTACTTGAACGAAATTCTAGATGGTAACTTTGCAAAACTTTATATCTATTGTCGCAAGTATGCGACATGGTACTCCTTCCCTGGCTCCTGCGAATGTCCCACGTGACCAAAGACAATGTTTCAAAAGTATTCCTCCCCTGACTCCTAAATTGGGTATAAAAGCCCTGGTCGCCGGGCGAAAAGCAGTCAGTTGGTTATCTGGCGGTGACCGGTAGGGCACGATGATTCAGCTATGTTGCGCTTGTCGCGACAGTGTGTCCTATTCCTGACTAAACTTCGGACGAGGGCTCTGCCTAGGTTACGTTCGTTTAACCTCGTCCACCCTGCAATACTCCCTTCCTTTCCGACGGACGAGGGCTCTGCCTAGGTTATGTGTTTCGTGACCGCGTCCACCCAGCATTTATCCTGTCCCTTGGAATTTTCTGCCATTTTAATTCTGTCCGCACTTGCGTTGGTTTACCGAGGGTCTAGCCATCCATAATTTGCTTATACTTATGTAAATGTTGCATTATGACTGATGTTGGGTAATATACGGCTGCTTTGGTAATACTCGGTGTAGTTACTCTGATCTTCCCCGATACCCTTTGTGTCGCACCATAGAAACCCCCCTCGCGACATATTGGTGTCAGGTGAGGGGTTGCACGGATGGACTAGTGATTTATTCAGTGTACGTGACAGTGTCTCATAGATTATCATGTCCCCGTGTACGTCTTTAAATTGGAAGTTCCGTATTATCTCGGACAGGTGGGATATGCTAATCTGTGCTGAGCTAACGAATTATTATTTTAAGACACGTGCTATTACCTCATCGCGATTCTCTGCGCACAATTAAACTGAGGATCACTTTATCAGGAACCATCAATTAGCCCGAGAAGGGCCCACCATGGGTATCGGATACACTCGGAGTATGAAAAAATAAATTAATTAAGCTTTTGTTTGTCAGTCAGACAAGGGATTGTAAGGATTGCTGGGTGAATTGGAGATTCAGTGGGACAGATATGGGATGAGAAACAAAATTAATAAAACCAAGTTTATGCAATTTTCTAGAAAGAATAAAGCTAAGCTAAACATTAAAATGGGAGGGCAAAAACTTATGCAGGTAGAACAGTTGACGTATCTCTGAATCATTTTGGACCAACACGGTCAAAGTAGTAGGGACGTATGGAGAAGAATTACGCTAGGCGCAGAGGCTTTCATAAGGAGGAGAGCGTTGATGACAGGGACGTTGAGTAAGGATATTAAAAAAAGACTCGTGAAACTTTTGATATGGTGCAGAGTTATATACGGAAATGTGGTCATTGAAGCAGGAGGATAGTCGTGGACTGGAGGCTTTTGACATGTGGGTGTGGAGAAAATGGAGAAGGTGAAATGGACCGAGAAGAAAACCAATGAGAAAGTACATGGTATGGTGGGTGAAGAGAGGGGTTGGTTGGGAGAAATGCTATTGAGGCAGTAAAAATGGATGAAGGGCATATTGACCGACAGGGGACTGTTCAAGTTGGTAATAGAGGGGAGAATGTGAGGCAAGCAAGAAAAGGGAAGGAACAGGATAGGGATGTTTCATTTAAGGATTCAAGTTCCTTCTAGATTATTATTACTAGAAGTTTATTTCATTATTTCCTTGAAAATTGTATCTTAGCACAACAATCTGATTTACCTAATTTCTCTTAAATTTTTAGTAGTTCTAGGGTTAATTTGTCCATAAAGACATTGCCTCATTTTGTTTCTAATAATAATTTCAATGCCCATATTTTCATGAAGAATTTCTAGTCTTTGAGCTACTTTCAGTATCATCATGATTACTGATTTGCCCAGTAAAATTAAACCTACATATGTTTTATATGCTTATTATGCTTTTTGTGTGCAAAAATGTCAAAATCTAGAAGATGCAAAGGTACGACTCAGAGCCACTCAAAGACAGGCTAAGCAGGCAGGTTTCATATTAATCATTTATGTTTAAATACTAACAAAACTCAGCATATTGTATGCAGTTATAGTATATAAAAATGTACTGATGTTGAAAATTCTAAAATACTAGGAATTAATATAATTAGTAAACTAACCAGGGAGACTCACATCAGTCAGATCTGTAATGAACTGATTAAAGCTCAACTTTCTCATTTCAAATGAGTATCGTTTAACACTTGACCACGTCTTCTTTCCATGTCATTTGAATTACAGTGATGAATTATGGGGTCATTTCCCTAAACATATCATACGAATCTTGCTACTACACAAGAGAGATTTTTGCTCCCTTGCTAATACACCGCAACGTGATTTCTGCAGACCATTTTTAATTAGCTGTGGAGTCATGATTGTACACCATGTGGGGTAGAGCAAATCTAAATAATACTATTTTCTGTGGAATTTCATCAACTTACAGCGCATTTCATATTGTGGACATTCAAATGTAAAACTATCTGTTTTTTTACACTGTTTTTGTAACACTGATTGTTTATTGAGAGATGAGTAAGGTGGAAATGAAATCCTTTGAGTTTGGTGAATTCATCAAAATAAATCCAAGAACGCCACATTAAAACTGCTAATTCTTCAAGGAAATTTGGCAGAATTTATGATGGGTGTCATTTTATTATTTTTGCACATTTTGGTTTACTAAATTCTCCATAATCAAAGGACAATTGATGCATGATCGTTCATCATACTTAATGAGAATTTAACAGTTTAAATGAACAAGCCATTATATTGGTGATGTTAAACATTTTTTAATTATTGTACAGAAACACTCAAATTCAAGGAGACTTCTTATTGTCTTACATTGCTCCAATATTTAATTAAATTTTGTTTCCATTGATTCTGAATTTGCATAAAAATAAAGCCCGTCTAAATGCATAGTGTACTCAATTAAACTGCATATAATCAACCATTATCGGTTTGCTGTGAAAGTGAGTACATTAAATGCATTTGAAATATAAAGGTCACACTTGTATCCTTAAATAATGGCATTTTCAAGAATAGAAGCAATGCCAATCGAACAGAATGTAGAAGAAGAAATGAATTGACGTCACAATCACCATAATTAAAAAGGAGTATTTCACAACAGCAAGGGATTTTTGGCGTTAATAGGTGTATTTGCGAATTGATTCAGCATATTAAATAAATGGGTCCCTAACTACAGTACACAATAAAAATCTAACTTTGCGTTAACTACTTAAATATCGAATCTTCCTATTTATAACCATTGTATTTTAACAATCCATTTTGAATGATTTTGACTCAATGTATCGTTTGATCATTGTGCATGTGAAATAATACTATTTTCTAAACATTATTGACGATGTTTATAGCTGTCGTTTGACACTTGACTCCCGTTCAATTCTACCAAAAACATAGATCTTAACTACTTCAGAAAGGAACATTTACAAATATATTTTCTACAGAGAATGATACTGCAGTCAATTCAAGCAGAGCCCAAAGCAATTAAAACATGACTATCTCAGCAGCAAGTATTATTGTTGGGTATGTAATTAGGTGTTCTCCAAATTTAAAAGGCATATATCTCACAAAAGATCTCACCCGTCCATTCTTTCCAAAATACATTCACTAAGATTGGCAACCTGAAACAGCATATCCTTGTTTATGCAAATGAGAAGCCATACCGTTAAGAATTTGCTCCATGACATTCAGTTGGAAAGGAAAGCCTATGGTCTGTGAGTGTGAAAAGAATGCTGTTTCCGAAGTCCGCAATAATGTTTGTTTTGATTCGTTGATTTGGTGACACTGTTGCCGTGGCAACGGTAACAAACAAGTGAAGAATGAAATGTTTCGAATTAGATTGAGAATAAGATCTAATTTTAAAGAGAAATAAAGTATGCTCTAGGGATACTATATTTTTGTTTATTAGGTATAAAGATCAAATACTGAAAAGGAAAATCAAATTATTGGACATGAACCAACCGACAGTTAGACTCCTTCCTTAATTTCCTAAACACTCTTCATCGGAGTATCTCCTTCTCCATGGAAAAAGACGTCAACGGTACCATCAACTTCCTCGACTTGACAATCACAATTAGGGGTAATAGACACGAATTTGCAATTTATAGGAAACCCACATATACAGACCATATAATTTCTAATGATTCCGCACACCACTTTTCTCACAAACACGCAGCCCTCCACTCCATGATCCACCGCCTCCTACACATCCCCCTTTCCCCCAAAAACTTCAAAATTGAACTCGTGAATATCACTAATATAGCTACCAACAATGGTTTCAACCCCAAACTAGTTGACACATTACTACGGAAAAAACAAAAAGCAATGGCCATAAAAAGCATTTTCGTATCTCAGCCCGCAGTATCTAAAGATTTTAAGTGGTGCTCGATCCCGTTTCTGGGAGATCTTTCATATAGGATTTCCAACTGCCTACCCACCTCACTCAAAGCAGCCTTCTACTCACCCATAACCCTCTCCAAACTTCTAGCCAATGGAAAAGACACCCAGGATAGCCTTCTCAAATCAGGCATTTATAAACTGAAATGCGAGGATTGCAACAGCGTTTATGTCGGTCAGACCGGCAGGAATATCAAATTACGAGTCAAGGAACACGCTAGGTGTCACAAAAATCAGAATAACAACTCTCTCTTCGCCAAGCATTTACTAGAATTCAACCACAGCAGTGACTTTGTCCCAGAGATATTACACACACTCCCAAAAGGATTAAAAATGGACGCTCTCGAGCAATTAGAGATTAGAAGGCACTTGGTGAACCCCAACACGACACTTTGTAATGAGCAATTATTCCCATACCCCTCCCCACTCCTCTCCGAGAAATTAGCCTGGAAATGGTCAAAACAATCCATCAACGCACCTGCGAGCCCCCACCCCCCTCAAATCCTTCCAACCCTCCCCGCCCCCACTCTGTCCTGAGGGTATATATGCTTGCTCTGTCTGTTTTGCAAATTTGTACCTGATGATGCCGCAAGTCGGTGAAACGCGTCGTGCCGTATAATAAAATCTGTGGAAAGGTACGAGTCTTTCTTTCTATTTCAATAATGGATATCAATTACTTCCACGAAGTGAAGCCTGAAACAATAGAATATGTTTCGAATTATATTGAGAATAAGATCTAATTTTAAAGAGAAATAAAGTATGCTCTATGGATACTATATTTTCGTTTATTAGGTATAAAGATCAAATACTGAAAAGGAAAATCAAATTATTGGACATGTGCGGAGACATACAAACGTGTTACTTTCCTTTCTCCACAAATATATATAAAGGTAATTGAAGAAGTTTTTCTTTCTTGCAAGCAAGAAAGTCATTTCATGATGTATCCGGGCTTCGTGTCGGTAATATAATAAATAAATGAATGAATAAATTAACCATACATGGGAAGGAGTGTATAAAATACATAAAATATGTAATCATATATAAGAATGCGAACCATTGCCTATTAGTGTACACGCCTGGGCTATCTTTCCAGCAATGCAAGTTAATATCTTGTAGCTTCATTATGGTTCTTTTTCTTCTTAGTTTCCAAATTTCCGCGTGCTTTGATGGCACTGAAGGTGTTGACGCATCGATGTTGCTGACGACCCATCGTCAGCAACATCGATGCACCAACCCACAAGCTAGCGCAATATGTTGCACATCCTCTTCAACTCTTCGCCAGGAAAACTGACTATTTTGCTAAAACTTCCATGGATTTCATTCACATTATTCGGAATGCTGAAGGCCAAATAGTCAACATGCTGGTGACCTTTGATGTAATCTCCTTGTTCACAAATACGCCCATTGATGACTCCACGCTACTCATCAAAAACCTCACCTCACAGGGATTAGCTAAGGATTAACCTGGACCTCGCAAATTCTGCCTCTGGAACTCATACTTCCTTTGGAATGATAAGCACATTGAACATGATGAATGTGCAGCCATGGGATCACCCCTCTCTTCCGTACTAATTAACATTTTCATTGAGATCTCGCAGCTGAAGGCAATGGTCTTACCCAAAGAAACCAACCCGTATTATAGTTGGGGTTTTTGGATGCACCAACCACTGTGGTTGTTATTGCACCACTTTTTAAAACATTGAAAACTTCAATCCAATTTTGATAAATACGTCAATGCATAAAAAACATTTAAATAGTTAAAAACAAAATTATTTAAAAAAAAGAAACGGAAACTCAAGTTGTCCGTTCAGGTCAGTTTCCCTTAAAAACCTGGAAACCTTACTTAAAAAGTTGGGGTCCTCCCCTAAATTATTCCTTAAATTACCTCTTATTTTAAAAAAGGTATCTGGCCTTTTATAATTTATTCCCCGACTTCCACCACAGATAGCAATGCTGAGTCGGTTTTGAGTTTGACCAGGGCTTGTCTTGCTGCTTTGCCAGCTTTTTCCATGCCTGGTATTCCCACATGACCAGCAGTCCATATAGAGGATACCTACTTCCCCTTTATCTGACGGGACCACAGGGTATAATAGATCTCCTGAACCATCAGGTGCATTGATGACAAGTCCGATATGGATTATAGGGAGCTCAATGAGTGCGAACAGATGAGAGAAGAGCCATTACATTCTCTTAAGTCTTTTAGGGCCCTCTTGATAGCTGACAGTTTGGCTGTGAATATTCCTGCAAAACATTGTCAGTTATTTCCTCTGGACTACATTGTAGTGAGAGACCACCACGTGGACACATGCGGATTCTAACTTTGGTCCTCTCCTTTTACTAAGGGTCATTGGCCCTCTCAATAAAGGATCATGGGCATCAATATAAATGCCAGAGGCAGATGATGGACAGGGGCTTCTAGAGTAAATGAGCTACCGGGCACCCACCAGCAGATAGATGTTACATCACGTTAACCTGGTAGTAGTATTAATGGTTTATAGGGTACATCAAGGGCTAAGGTCATTTTGCACCACTGACAAGATGACTAAAATCTCAAATCTATTTTATTTAGGAATTAATAAAAAAGAATAAATGTACAAATAAATGTGGGGGGGAATGGCGAGAGGGGGATGGGGGGAGAGAGACCATAAAAGCAGTAATCAACCCCAAGTTCGGTGTGCTAGTCGTGTGGAATTCACACATGAACTGCACAGTTTGGAATCAGTGCCAAATGTATAGTTTAGGCAATGTTGGAATTCCTGGAGAAGGAATGAACATGTTTAAAACAGTAGAGCATATCTGATGTCACATCATTTTGCGCGTTAAAACTGTTGTTATTTTGAAACAAGTGAATAACGGAAATAAGACGTGCGTGTGTGTTTCTAGCCTAATACTAACGAAGAACGACATAGGTTTCCGCGTAATTGTGCCAAAAGCATGCGTTTTGATATGTTCGTCTTTTGATTTGTTTATGTCATGTAGACCGATGTTTAACGAATCTCTTAGTTTCAAAACTAAGGGTAAATATAGCTTCGTGAAGCTGTTGAATTCCTTAATGTTAAACTCCCGTCATCAACTTGTCACTTCGGTAATATTCTTGGGTATTTATCAATGTACTTACCCGAAAAGTACTTAATTAGTACTTGTAGTATTCACTTTTCAGGTTTAAGCTAAGATTCCGTTCTCTCTTCGTTATTTATCCAGTCGCCCCATTTACTACTGTGATTATTCGCATTGCGGTAAACTGTCCCCATATAATTGTTGTTATTATTATCCGTTCTGCAGTGATCCAAGTGTAATCAAAGCACGCGGAAATTTGGAAACAAAGAAGAAATCGAGCCAGAATGTAGCTACGAGGTATTAACTTGCATTGCTGGAAAGATAGCCCAGGCGTGTACACTAATAGGCAATGGTTCGCATTCTTAAATATAATTACATATTTTACGTATTTTATATACTCCTTCTCATGAATGGTTATTTATTCATTCGCTTATTTATTAAATTATATTACCAAAACGAAGCCCAGATACATCATGAAATGACTTTCTTGCTTGCAAGAAAGAAAAACATCTTCAATTGCCTTTTTATATATGTGTGGAGAAAGGAAAGTAACACGTTTGTATGTCTCCGCACATGTCCAATAATTTGATTTTCATTTTCAGTATTTGATCTTTATACCTAATAAACGAAAATATAGTATCCATAGCACATCTGCAATTGCCAGCATATATTTGTGGAGAAAGGAAAGTACCTTTGCTCTAAATCGCACCTTTGCATCTTTGTGCATTGTGTCCATAATGGACACTTCTTTCATTCAATCCCAACTCTTTTCTTTCCGTTTTCTGGCTTACTTAACAATCTGCCCATCAATCACAGTCTTCAATATTCTCAAGATAACTCAAAAGCAATGGACAATAATCGTCCCATGTTGCGAATATAAATTCATTAATGCCGTTGGCTCAACTTTAGAATTGTTGAAACTTAAATTTTCACATTGAGTAAAAACGGAATAAAAATCAGGTGCATTAAAACTTCCTGAATTAACTCTTAAGTCTCATGTTTAGATTGTTTTGTTGGACGATTTTGACAAATGACTACTGCATATCAATTCGTTTGTCGATGCTATTTCAGGGATGCCATAATGCCATGGCATCTGCAGCTAGGCACTCAAATGGCATCAATGATACCTTTAAAGAAATAACTTCCGATGTCATTTCACAGAGCCAAGGACAGTTTATGGCTAAAAATATTGGACGATTTATAGTCAAGAAAAATTTTGATGCAGCACTATAATTTAGCTATTCTGCTCTTCGGAATAATAAATCTGTCCACTGTAGGGACATCCCGAGTCTTGATGAAACAATACTGTCGTTCTGCCCCCTAATAGTTGTGGTAATTATGTGTTCTACAGCTTTACCTGAAATTAATGTCAATTAGATTATCCTGTAATTGCTGCGTACTTTCCTGTGCCAACTAAACAAAGAGTTATGTTCCCAACTTCACAATCTTTGTGTAACTTGGCTCCGCCAAATATTTGATTGCCCTGTGAGTTTGTGAAAGTGCAAGTCTCCCCTGTTCACATAGATATCGGAGTACTTGAAGTAAAAATGCTTGAAGTACAAATGATGGAATCCAAAATTAGATCCGTTTTTTTGTTATTTAAAGGAAGACAATTTCCATGGCTTGGCGGCGTCTACCTGATTATCAAAAAAACACGTCAAGAAATTGTCACACATGAATTCTTGCTCCTATCTACGGTGTTGACGTACAAGTGGGGTTGCCAGTCGGCACCATGAAAGGAAATGCGCATACAGACGACACCGGTTTTTCCCGGGAAAGCATATTTTGTCTGCCTTAAACAATGAGATTAAGAATTTTCCCTTTGTTCTTTCCTGAGGAGTTTTATGCAGGGGGTGGGTACCAAAGAGGACCTTTGGAGGAATTGGGAACCTTTGGGGATTCCTTTGTTTCCCTCCCCCAGCCGTACGTGCTTAAAAAGGATAAAGAAAATCATTTCATTTCAAGGAAAGCTTTCATCCATTTTCTCCCCTCATCCAACTTTGTAATCATCTCATCCGTGATCCATGGTTTCCTAGTCCTTTTAGCGTTAACGATTCCAATAGTGCCTTTTGCGGCTTTCAATAACCCTTTCATGATAGTTTCCCATTTTTCTTCGATAGTACTTAGCCTATACTATCCTCCATGATTTCCTCTACCGCCTGTTGTTACTCCTTCCTTTTCAAACCATTTACTGCTTCTACATTCCATTTTCTAACTTGCCGCCCCTGCCTTATGTTTTTGAAACGCGCGCTACATTTCATAACAACTAAATTGTAGTCACAGTCCACATCCGCCCCCGGGTAGCTGTGCGAATTAACACACTGTTCCTAAACCTGTGTCTAACCAGGATATAATCTAGCTGATACCTTTCTGAGTCACCTGGCATTTTCCATATATACCTGCGTCTTTTGTGGTGTCTAAACCAAGTGTTGGTGATGACTAACCCCTGTCTCCTGCAGAACTCAACTGTTTTCTCCCCGCGGTCATTCCTCGTGCCTAAACCGTAGTCCCCCACCTCATCACCATCTCTTCCTTCGCCTACCGTCGCATTCCAATCCCCCATCACTATCAAATGTTTCCCTGCAGGAACACACGCGATTATGTCCTCTAACTGATTGTATATCCTATCGACCTCTTCTGCCTTATGGTTGCTCGGTGGCATGTATACCTGAATAATAACCAAGTTCGTCGGTTCTGCTTTTATCTCTATTAGCAATAATATATCCGTTACCTTATCTATGTCGACTACGCTTCTTCCTACCTCTTCATTTAATATTATGGCAACCCCTCATGGCATCTTGTCCCTGCCGCTGTATATTATTTTATAATTATCACTCCAGTAATCCCCGCTATCCTTCCATCTCACGTCACATAGACCTAAAATATCAATTCTTCCATTTTCCATCTCTCTTAATATTCTCCAGTTTACCCATCATAATCATTGTCCTAACATTCCACGTTCCTCCTGGCATGGGCTTGTGGAAGTATCATTCCCTCTCGAACACAAATTCGAAGGTTTTGGGTCTTTATATTAATCCAGTGTATTTTGAGGGGCGGAGGAAGTATGGAGACGTGTTCTAGTGTGTGCTATATGTCTACATGGCGAGATTAAACAGTGTGCTGTTATCAAATTTTTGCCTTCGCCTCCTCATCGTCCGAGTAGTAGTAGTTTTGAGGGGAGGCGACCGACAGCTAAGGTCATTTGCGCCATAGGGGAAGGACAGGAAAGGATGAAGGGTGGAGAGAAACCCGGCGTCGGCATTAGCCTACTCTTTACGAAAGGCGCCAAGGGGTCCGCGGCTTAACGTCCCATCCGACGGACGGCGTACTCACTCAAAGTGCCCTCCACAAAGCACCTCAAGTAGGGATCGAGATACCTCTGAAAAATATTCAACACTGCCGGGATTTGAACCCGCGCCCTCAGGGTGGGAAGCCAGTACGTTAGCCCCCGCACCATCTCGATCCCCTCCTCATCGTCCGAGGTGTATTGATTACCCTTTGAGGTGTCTTTTGAGTTGAGAGGGAAAAAAACTAGAATTGCATGGCACAAGATCGAATAAGGGATCAAGGAGGATTTTGTTTCTTCTCTTTAAGTGAACCCATCGTGAACACAGATTTTACAATGTCCCAAATTTTCAATTATGAAGCCGACACGTACAACAGTATTCGTATTCTAAAAATATGGTTTGCGATATATGCTTTTGATATCAGTGATTCGCGTTTGGTCATTTTCAATCAAATCTTCAATGACGAGTTTGCAATGTTTATATTGCCTGTGGGTCAGTTATCGGAGGTCCGCTGCCGGTTTCATTGACCAATTATTGGCTTTTCCAGGCTCACAACCACGAAATTTTACCACCCATCCATTAACAGGAGCTCTACATACAGCATCATCATCGTAATGAACAGCCTTTTAAAACGACGGTTGAATCTCAGTAGGAGTCACTTCTATAAGTTGCGCTGTTTAAATTCGCCATGCTGACATAGAGCAGGAACACTTCCCCTCGTCTCACCTATGGCCAGCATTGTTTCCATAAAGGGCCCTTAACCGATGATAAACCTCAATAGGAATCACTTTTCCAGCAGTTGAAAGTTTTACCAGAGCAAGGTTTAAATCGTGTTGACATAGCGCTAGAACAAATCTCCAAACTTCTGCTTCTCAAAATACACTTGATTAACGTGACAACCTCAAACCTGTGCAAATGTGTTAGAGGGGGAATGTTACTTCCACATGCCGCCAGACCAGGAGTGCTCCTGGAAGTCATTGTGTTTGTAGTACTAGGACACGTCTCTATACTTCCGCTTCTCAGAATACACTGGGTGAATGAAACGATTTAAAACTTGCGCATGCGTGTAGTGGAATAATGTTACTTTCACATGCCGAGACTAGGAGTGCTTCTGAAAGTCATTTTGTTCGTAGTACTAGGACACGTCTCCAAACTTCCGCTTCTCAAAATACCTTGGATGAATAAAACGATATCAGAACTGCGCATGCGTGTTGGAGGGTAATGTTACTTCCATATGCCAAGACAAAAAGTGCTTCTGAAGGACATTTTCTTTGCATTACAAGAACATGTCTCCATACTTCCCCTCCTCAAAATACACTGGTTGAATATAAATTACAACGACCTCAAACCTGGGCTGGCGTGTTTGGGCGAATGATACTTTCTGGTGCCCAGATCAGGAGTTATTCTAACCGTCATGTTTTTGTAATACTACAACCAGTCTCAATACTTCTGCTTCTCAAAAAACACTGGATGAATACTGCATAGACCTCAAATCTGCGCATGCGTAATGTGTGGGAATGTTACTTCCACGATTGAAGACCAAGAGTGCATCTACAGGTCATTCATTTTCCAGAATTAGAACACGTCTCCATACTTCCGCTTCTCAAAACCATCTGTAAGTATGCAACGACCTCAACCCTGGGCATGCGTGTTGGAGAGGAATGTTACTTCCATATGCCAAGACTAAAAGTGATTCTGAAGGGCATTTTGCTTGTAGTACTAGAACACATCTCCAAACTTCCGCTTCTCAAAATACACCAAATGAACGCAACGCTCTCATACCTTCGCATGCCTCGGAATGTTACTTCCAAGAGCCTAGAGACCAGGATTGCTTATGGAGGTCATTTTATTTTTTTACACTAGAACATGTCTCCATACTTCATCCGCTTCTCGAAATACACTGTATGAATAGTTTAACGACCTCACTCCTTAGCATGCCTGTTGAGAGGTAATGCAGCTTCCACATGTCTACTGACCAGGAGTGCTTCTAGAGGTAATTTTGTTTGCATAGTCTACAAGCACGTGTGTGGATTTTGGTTTTCAGCCAAACCTCGTGCCTTCAATATTTATTTTTTTATATAATTCTTTACACAGACGATTAATTCAGAATTTAAATAAAATAGGAAACTGGGCATTGAGAGGATGTGTAAAATCCCAGATATTATGAATAAAAAAGGGATTGGACCGAGGAGCTGGAAGTGATTGAATCATCATATAAAGTGACCACTATTCTCATGCATAATGTGATAGCGTGACTTAGTGATTACCGTACCCATCATTCAAAATACCGCCAGGTTAGTATATGGTTGCGATTTTAGGACTTCATACAACTGTAAGTAGTTATTAATATTATGTAGGAACGAATGAAACAGTTTTGGTTTCATTTCATTAAGAATACGATGAAAATTTATTTAAACATTAATTAATAGGACTTGTATCATGTCAAATTTCCGGAACTCTAACATTTCTTCCTGTTGAATGTTAGTTAATGTGACACATTTAGATATAACTGTCTACTGAGCTGTGTGTTCAGAAAATAACGGGAAATGTTTTTTTTTTCGCGGATTTGGACAGTCTGATAGTCAAGATTTTGTTTTTATTATGTTGGTATGCAAGCCCCTTTAAGAATGATGACATTTTCACCCGTGTTCAATTGTTTAATATTTGTCTATGTGGCAGACGCTAAGGTAGGACGGACGGTGAGATATTTATTTTTATTAATATAACGATTGTACGGAAAGTTTTACACGAGCGGCACAGTAATGGGCAAAAGGCTGGTCGAATGAAAGGTTGTGGGAATTGGCGTGTGAAGGGATAGGAAGAGAAGAGAGTGAGGCAGAATTGCAGGAGTACCGGTGATTATTCATTCGAATAGGTAAGGGGGTAATGCATTTGCCTCTGTCAAAGGAAGTGCAATGTTTGCATGAAGAAAGATAAATTATGTTTTTTGATAGGCAATTAGTGTGGGAACGTGGTGAGAGGGCAATGAGAGAATGTAGGGAGTGGGGAGTAGACCTAATAAGAAGACAGGTTTAACATCGGGGATGGTTGCAAGTAGGGGAAATATCAGGAAATTTGTCACGGGGGGGGGTGCCGAAGGGTTGGTGGATCTAAGAAGGTTTTTGAGATTGGCGGGTCGTCTGTTTGCATGACATGGGCATTGGGGTAGTGAGGATGAGTTCGCGTCATTGTCATGTCAAATAGGAGATAGTTCTTCAAGAAAGGTTTTCAGTCTGTGTGATCCGGGGAAATAGGTGGCGCAAAGGTTGAGTCTTGCGTCAGATGTGAGCTTGTTATTGTGTGGTGTGTGTGGTCGGGTGGAGTGGTGCATTTTATTTTTTCAGCGTTTCTGGTTAACTGTATTTGAGGAGTGCAAGATGTAGATTGTCAAGGTATTTGTTGAGAGTGGCTGTTGTGTCGCCAACCACGTGACATTATTCTGGTGTCAGGTGTAGGATCGCAAAGAAATTTTGAGTCTCGAACCCGTAACCTAAAACATAATCCCCCAAGTGGTTCATTAACATTCCAAGATAATTTTTCAATTCCTCATCAATATACTGGAATCTTATCCACTGATAATTTTGTTTTTTCCATTTTGTGTATGTTAGTTGAACTTATTGCTCTGGCTAATCTAGTGTAACCTGCATTCATTTTCATATTTCTGTGTCGCGTGCTACTGTTTACCGTCATGGCTATGCCTAGTTATTCCCCGCTAAACCATTTCTCTCCCCATTTTGAGTCGACTTTACTAAGGGGTTCCACTACCCAAAATGATTTCGATCCTACTGTGCACTCCATTGAGCCTGCCACCGCAGCCTCTCCTACAGGGAATAATCCATTCACAAGCAACACATTGGGGAACCATGTCTATTTCATTCTGAACTTTAGCGGTGACGATCTACATCTACATCTACATCTACATAATACCCCGCAAGCCGCCGCAAGGGCGTGTGGCGGGGGGTGTTAGGTCACCAACCGTAAAAAAGAAAAATACCACATGCAAAAAAACAACACGGAAAATTACACCCACAGCAGCGCACACACTCATGCAAAAATCCCTTCATCCAATACTCATGCAAACACATATACCGCAAAACAACTAAAAACTGCACCCCATGATGCGGCACGAAAGCCATCCTACAACACGAAAGCCAGGACACAACAAGCAAGAAATTGAAACACCACATGAAAATGCACCACGAAACACTCTGCCCCCAAAGAGTCTTTAAAAGGCAGGGAATGCGACCCAACGTAGCAGGTAGCAGGAATTTCCCCCCGCGGAGAGGGACGAGGGATTGAAAGGGAAACTTAAAAACAGATGAACAGAACATGAATGAGGTCATTCGGGAAGAATGTGTTAATATAACAAAACACATAAGGTTAGTGGAAGACGATGATGTGACGGTCGAAAAATTTTTAGAATGCTTAAAAATCACGAGGCACCTTAGCTCTTGGAATAAAACTTATGCTCTTTGCGTAACCCGTTTACACCTGCATGGGCCGGCGGCAGAATATGCTTTGGCCAATCCTCACATTCTAGAGTGTCTGAAAAGTTTTTCCAGAAACCCACGTAATAAGTTCTTAGCTCGCGTTTCCCTCCTCTCCCTAGAACGGATGTTTTCAAATTGCGTTCAACTACTGGCGTCAGCAAAAGTTAATACAGTGCAGAACTCAAGAAGCGCTCGCTTTTTGCCCCAAAATAACTCTGCCGGTAGTAAACCCGCCTCGTACGAAGCTCCTATGCGGCCGAATGCTACAGCTAACACCTCAAATACCGGATACGCTGCAAAATGCTTTTCCTGCGGGTGTGCGGGCCACATAGCTCGCGATTGTCGCTCTAAAACTCGAGCTTGTTTTAACTGCGGAGCAAGGAGACATATTTCCCGAGACTGTCCCCCGCTATGCATCGGAATATGTAAGGAAGTTGGCCACCTTCCAATTAATTGTCCAGAGCGCTCAAACCGAATGGCCACGGGAAACGGGATGACCCCGACCAGCGGGTTGGGGAAGACCTCATCCTATCCATCACTCCAGTGAAAGGAATGACGATTAGCGTGCAGATTATAGGAAAATTACGTCACTTCCTTGTAGACATAGGCGCGGCGGTCACGATACTTCACGAAAGAGTGTTCCTTTTAGATACATTAGGAATAGCCCCGTACGACCGCGCGTGAGTGAGAAGCGCCTCAGGTCATGTATTGATGACAAACGGTCAGAGTGGCGTACCTTTCTGTGTAGACAATCGTGTTTACCCTCATGATGCTTTGGTAATAAATCTAGGGGACACACTCAATGAAGGCATATTTGGCTTGGATTTTATGAAAAAGTATCGTAGTTAGATTTATTTGAGAACAAGACCATTAAATTTGAACCTGACCACATGATGTCTTTAGAATCTGTTTGCAGTAAAGGTGAGGAAGTAGATTTCATTTCGTGCGAGAATCCCCCATTAGGACCCTGCGAAGAGGCCGACACGGTGCAACACTGTTTCATAAACTGAATGACCTCGTGGAGAAAGGCGATGGGACGGGTTCAAGGAGTTCCCATTAGTCCGGCTACTTTTACGATGAGGAAAATGTGCTATAGAAAGTTGACCCTTCGGAGATTGAACCAATTTTTATAATATGTGCACCCAAAAATATGCGGAAATTCATTTTGACTCGTTGCCACGATAATTTCCTATCAGGAATCATCGCGGAATCGAGAAAATGGTGGAAATCGTCCAGCGACACTTCAACTGGAAAGGCTGTTATTCGGACACCCTCCAGTACGTTCAGCATTGCATCGAATGCCAAAAGAGCAAATTACGCGTGAATAATATTCCATTACAGCCAGTGGTTGAAGCCGCCTACCCAATTGAGTAATTAGTTTTGGATATTGTTGGACCACTACCCCTATCCCTCCGAGTTAACCGATATCATTTAACTCGCCAAGATTATTTCACAAGATATCATGAAGCCTTTACCATTCCAGATCAATCGGCCAAAACAGTAGCTGGATTTTTTGTCGAGCACATAATTTGCCGTCACGGTGTGCTTAAATATTTACTGGCAGACAGAGGTGCAAACTTCACTTCGGAACTAATGAAAAACGTTTGCAGGGAACTGAAAATAAAATCTATCTTCACTTCTCTCCATATAACCCCGCCTCAAATGGTCGTCTAGGGCATGCACACCATTCCTTTGCTTCCGTGACTCCCCATTATGCAGCCCAAGACCACTCTGATTGGGACGAACAACTGGGCTTCGCATTGCTCACTTATCGAGACAGCAAGCACCAAGCAAGCACCAAGTGGTCAAGCACGGAAGTTAGTTTCCCGGTGGAGAGGACCCTCCAGAACAGTTAAAGTTAGAAGCTCGGTTACCGCAGACATAGAGGACCTGAAAGACGGAAGAAGTCTCCTAGCTCATATGCGTAACCTTTTACCCTCACCGCTAGATAATCCCTTACCCCTGTTTTTAGGTGGCGGCATGGCATGGAAGCCCTACAACTACAGACCATGCACGAGCCCTCGAAGCAACCGAACCTAAATACAAATTCTCAGTCGTTTCCTCCTCTCCATAACCCATGGCAAAACCATGAAACCGAAATCGTGGAGACCCCTCAATCATCTCTTAACTCTCCCCCAACCTCCGATCAACACCCTCCGCCACCCTCTGGACAACACTCTCCCTCAATCAATGACCAATCATCAACCGCAAATATAAGAACTGCTCTATTGAGCATAATTACGAAACTTCTCTCTCCTACTGACAATAAAACCCTTATTAGCATCATCACCAATGACCTTATACCAGCCCTTCTTCAACTTGTAAATGGTGCCTAATTCACAAATAAACAACCACTTCCTTAAAGTTTTACAATGGAACATAAATGGCATAAAAAACAAAAAACAAAAGCTTGAAAAACCACTTCAACACGAAGGCGAGCCCTTCATAAGCTCCTATTTACCAAAAATATCGCAATTCACTCACCGCCTTTACCTACCCCCTTCCATCATCACCCCCACTCCTCCGATATCCTGGATGTAGTTCTATTATCCGCAGATATCGCATTCCAAATCCTTAACCTAGATAATTCAGCCTCGGACCACTGCCCCATATTTTACTGTATTCCTACCCTCCTTCATACAACCAGAACCAACTAGAAGAGTTAATTGGAAACTATTTAAAGAAAACTGCTTGGCCATTAACCTTGTCCCATCTCCTGCTAGCACTCCAGACAGCATAGAGAAAGCGGCTCAAGATTTCACAAGCACCTTAACCAAAATCATTCATCGCTCTTGCTACCCTCCTTCTCCGGCCTCCATCGCTGGTGCCACACTACCTCTGGATATATTGCGCCTAATTTCACTTAGAAACAAGGCCAGAGTCCTCTGGCAACGCACTCATCTCTGCCAAGATAAAATCGGCTTCATTGCACTTCGAAACCTTGTAACATACAAAACTAGAAAACATTGGGAAAAAACTTGGCATGAGAAAATAAGTTCACTCTCACATAAGGATAATTCAGTATGGACCCTAGCCCACTGTCTGCAAAGGAAAAAGGTACCCACCCCGCCAATACCACATAATGGGAGAGCACTATACGATGACTGCTACAAAGCAAATACCTCTGCCGACTCCTTCGAATGCATTTTTAAAAACAATAATACATCCTTGTTGGATTCAGAAGCGTTGATCAGCGTCTCTGGCCTGTCACTTTGCCCATTCCACATATTCCTGGAAATTACTCCTTAAGAACTTTACTCCATTATGTCCCACTCCAAAACCAAGTCATCACCGGGACCCGATCAAATCTCCTACCTTCACCTGAAAAACCTTCCTAAATCTTTTATCAAACACCTACTCTCTATCCTCAATGCCTGTCTTTCCCAATCGTACTTCCCAAAGGCATTGAAACCAGCTAAGATAATACTCCTTCCAAAACCCGATAAAAATCCTTCTTATATCCTGAACTATAGACCCAGTGGCCTGCTCCCCTGAATGGGCAAACTTCTAGAAAAATGCATCTTAAACAGGCTACAAGAAGAAATCTCGGCCATAGACTTGATCAGACCTGAGCAAACTGGCTTCCGCCGTCGCCATTCCATTACTCAGCAAATAACAAGATTGGTTGAACAGATCACTTTCGGCTTCAACATCCACAAGCACACCCAAGTAGTCTTCCTTGATATCCAAAGAGCTTTAACAAGGTCTGGCAAACTGGTTTAATACATAAACTGCTTAAAACTGGCATATCAGTATACCTAAATAAGACCATCCCCTCCTTTCTTTCAAACCGCACATTCTTTTTAGCCCTTAACAATGCCAAATCAACTACCCGGTCCATATCCGCAGGCTTTCCTCAAGGATCAATTTTGTCACTCGTTTTATTCAACCTTTACATTAACCACCTCCCCTCCATCCAAAAAACTACCTCTATGCGGATGACTCAGCTATAGCGTCAACTTCCTTTGACCCAAATATTGCCGCAAAAAATGTCCAAGAACACCTTAAGAGCATAGCAGAGTGGATGACTGATTGGAAACTAACCATAAACACCACAAAATGCGTAAACGTAAACTACGCCAGAAAATGGAAGAAACATCACATCACTCCTATCCACTATGGCAGGGAAATAATCCCCCAGGCATCATCGGCTAAATTTCTTGGTGTACAAATGGACAGTAAACTCAGTTGGCAAGCACACACTCAATATGCACTCGAAAAGGCCAATTCAGCCGCTTTCTTATTTTTTCCCCTCATAAAATGCACCAGTCCCCTTTGTCTTCTCACCAAGGTACTGTTATTTAAATCTATGATACCCCCTATCTGAAGGCTACCCAGCCTGGGGTTCAATAGCCGCAACCAAATTGAATAAATTGACACGCTTCCAAAATAATACTCTACGAACCCTTGCCAACGATGCCTGGTTTGTAAGAAACTCAGATATTCACATGGATCTAAAAATACCGGACCTTCCAACATATCTAAGCGACCTAGCCACGTCATTTCAACAAGCAATAGGAAATACTGGTAACCCATTATTAGAACCTTTATGGGATTACCCTGATAATCCCCATTTCAGATACAATTGTGCTAAAGCAAGCATAAATGGGCAGTCATAATCTCCAAATATAATACTGTCACAAACTGCACTAAAATATACTCACTAGCTTAACTTCGCCCATAAACCACTTATATCCTATGACCATTGATCATCATAGCTGGATTTTGGTATAAGATGCACCTAACGGCGCAGTCCATAAGCATCGATTGGTCGGTCGGTAGCAGGACCCCCATTCTTCTTTTGCATCAACAACGCACCAATGAAAAAACGTGGAAAAAGTGAAAGAAATTGTGTTTACAATTTAATCAGCATAATCAATATATTCAGAGAGAAAACGATTGAGAATGTATGGCAATTTGCAATTGGCACATTCTAATTAAATTATTTTTATATAGAATGTTTTGTGTATTAAAAGCGAGAGAAACAGCAACTCTTCTTCATAATTTTTGAAATTTGAATTACAAACAAAGCGGCAAATGAAAGTTGCTCAGGATCAGTCACACGCAAATGAAGTCATCGACGATTTAGAATTATTAATTCCTGTTGAAAAACAGGATGACGAAACAACATGGGGATTAAAATGAAATGACGTAGAAACTTAAGGCATGATTTACGAATTCTTTCAACCATATTTTTAAAACACACGAAAATCTCCTCCCGTTCATGAAATCACATGTCTGTTCTTAGCGGCTGTGACATGCTTGGAAATGGCAAGAATGATCAATGCAAAACAACATACTAATTTCATTAGTGCTAATTCCTAATTTCATTAATAGTATTTATACACTACCAATCTATAAAACTTGATTTTTTTTAAACAAAAGAATCAGTACAGTGGTCAGCATATAAATTGATTTCCACAGATATTATTTCAATTGAGTAATCATCAATTATTGCCCGAAAGCATTGAAGAATTCCAGCAGTTTCATCAATCTCTAAATGAACAGGATGAGAAGCAGTCAAAGGAAATCTTGGAAGTGGTGATTAGTGATGTTGCTGGGAATCCATCGGACACCACAACACTCACGCATCAAGCAATTGGGCAATCAAACCTTCTTCATAAATCAGGGAAAATATGTCCGTTTCTGGATGTTTTATTCTGAGGTAATGAAGATTAATATTTAATATGTTTGTTTTAATTTGAGTTTATAAATTGTCCAAAATTAAATGACAATGAATGCATAAATGAATTAATAACTGTTTAAATGAGTCTGCCATTAAATTGGTTTGATATTTTATAATTTTTGAACACAAACTTTATAATTCAAGGAGACTTCTCATCGTCTTAAACTGTTCCAATATTTCATAGAAATCTGTTTTGATTGATTCTGAATTTTTTTATGAAAATAAAGCCTATAAAAATAAATAAAGTATACTCAATGAACCTGTATGGAATCAGTCATTATTAATTGGCTTTCAAATCGCGTGCATTTAAAACAATTGACTTTTATATGTCATGCTTATATTCTAAAATAAATGGCATTTCTAAGCCAATAGATGCCAATCAAATATAATGAAGATGAAGAAATGAATTCATTTTACAAACACTGTAATTAAAAAGGAGTGCTTCATAATATGGGATTAGTGGCACCCAATTAGGTAATTGCAAAATGGCTGTGGAAATAACTTAAGAAGCCCTATCTTCTACCGAGCGTGTATTAAATACAGTTTATTTTATGTTTAATTTTTCAATATTGAATCTTTCAATAAATTGTATTTTAAAAATCCACTTTGAATAATTTGGTCTCAATGTATTGGTTGATCATGGAATACATTATTAAGTATTATTTTCAATTTATATTGACACTGTTTACAGCTGTAGGTTGGCACTTGATTCCTGTTCAATTCCATCCAAAACATAGACCATAATTACTTCAAAAAGGAGTATTAACATATATATTTTCTACGCTTAGATGGATACTCCAGTCAATTCAAGCAGAGTTTATGATCAGAACAAATTAAAAGACAACTATCTCAGCAGCTGGTAATCTTGTCGTGAATGTAATTTGATGTTCTCCAGAAATTAAAAGGTATATGTTTCATAAAAGATCTCACCAGTCCATTCTTTCCATGTGTGGCGTAAATAGGAAGAAGTTCAAATATCCATAAATAACCTTAAAATAGACAATGAGACAGTTCACCTCAAAGAGGAGATGTATTCTTCCAAAGAGTGCAATACAACTTTTGGCTACGGTAGATCCTTTTATGTCACCCATTAATTCACAATGCAATCAAATAATTTGTGCGTTCTGAATCTGAGAATGAATACCATAAAGCCTTACTGAACGTGTATTGTGTATTTCTAAAGGTAAGCACAGTATGCTCAAAGGCATTAGCGATAAGTGAAATTTAAAATGTGACAGAACAATCTAATACATTACTTGAGAATTAAGTATGTTTAGTTTGAACATTTGGTGACGACGTCACCATGGCAATAGCTACAAAGAAGTGAAGAACGAAAGGTTTCAAATTGGAGTTCGGATCCAGTCTTATTTCATTAATGAAATACAGTATGCTCTTTACAGTTATATGCTCTTAATATTCTCGTTTATAATGTAAAAATAGTAAAACAATATTGTTTGAGAAAATATTTGATTTTAAAATTATTTCTATTCGGTTTAAATCATTAGAAGTCAGATTAATTAATATTTCAAACAACAGAGCTCATTATACTTGAACGAAATTCTAGATGGTAACTTTGTAAAAATTTATATCTATTGTCGCAAGTATGCGACATGGTACTCCTTCCCTGGCTCCTGCGAATGTCCCACGTGACCAAAGACAATGTTTCAAAAGTATTCCTCCCCTGACTCCTAAATTGGGTATAAAAGCCCTGATCGCCGGGCAAAAAGCAGTCAGTTGGTTATCTGGCGGTGACCGGTAGGGCACGATGATTCGGCTATGTTGCGCTTGTCGCGACAGTGTGTCCTATTCCTGACTAAACTTAAAATCCTACTAAAGTAAGACTGGTTCCCCCGGTGCAAGTAGGGACACCGAAGGATAGATAATCACGGCGCACGCGTTTGCTTTCGCTGCGGTAAAACCGGTCACATTGGTCGAGCGTGTAGAGAGAGGGAGAGGGGAACGAGGCCGTCTTTGTGTTTAAATTGTGGAAATGAAAATCATATGGCTAAAGATTGCCCGCTCTTGAAATGCGGCATTTGTCAAAGGACTGGCCATCTTCCCAGACGCTGCCCGAGGCGCGAAAATCCCTTCGTGGCGGGAAACGCCGATCTCCCGGCTGGGAGGTGGGGACAGATTTAATTCTAGTGGTAACTCAAGAAGCAGGATGGACAATATTAGTTAATAATTTTAGGAAAGAAAACAATTTTCTAGTGGAAACGAGAGCAGCCGTTACCATCATTGATAGTAAAAAATTTCCTTTTGGCCAATTAAGGAATTCTGATTACAATTCTCGGGTGCGAAGCGCGTCAGGTCATCCCTTGCCAATCATCGGAGAGAGTTCGTGCAATTTTTGATTGATCATAAATTATATCCCCATGACATCTTAGTAGTGGATTTGGGGGAAACGAACTATGACGGTCTTCTAGGCCTTGATTTTATGAATTCCAAAGAAACTGCGGGAGATGCCGCAACAGTAACTTTTAACGGAGTCATCCGCTAATGTGCATTTCAATGCAACAATTTCAGAGTGTAAAAATCATTCGCCTTGACTGGGATTCGAACCCAGATCCCTCAATATCCGGTCGAGTCCTGTTGTTCCCTTAAAAGCCCCAAAATTTCAGAGTTTAAGAGGACGCCTCGGTAGCTTAAGTGGCTAAAGCACTCAACCGGATATTGCGGGATCTGGGTTTGAATCCCAGTCAAGGCGAATGATTTAAACGCTCTGAAATTGTTGCCTTGATTTTATGGTTTGTTACGGGAAAAGTATATCGTTCAATAAACGGAAAATAAGAATGGGTGAGGGACACGAGACATACCTTAAATCTAATTGCGTAACATCGCAGATGAACGAGCCCATAGGCGCCCATGAAATTGGAGTTTCCGAAGAGGTCAAGGCGTTTGATTCTTTCATTTATGGTATAATTAATGGCAATGATTCGCAAATGGCCACGTATAATTTAGCATCCCTTGAGGAAAAAACGATAAGCGACACTAAAAACCAAAGTGCTTTTCCGGCAGAGATAATGAAATGTAACTCGCGAATAAACGGCAGTATGGAGGGAATTTGTTTTCAAGTAACGACGGAGGAATCGACAGAAGGGAATAAGGATAACGGATCTCTAAATAAGGATTCACAGAAATTAGCAGGGGTGGCGAAGGCCGAAAGAGTCATAGAGAGGTTGCCACCCGCGTCGCAAGCAAGCTGCACCGCTGGGGACGAAGTTAATGGCGATGTCTTCGAGGTTTCCACCGACTCCCGGTTTGGGATAAAGAAGTCGGGTGATGATTGTGTTTTTTCGCCAGTAAGAGAGGATAGATGTGTTGTCCCCTTGTGCGATGGCAAAGTTCGCGAAACTCAGACCGGCGCTAGTAATGGGGTTGGCCGATCGAGCAAAATTGTATCAGAGGAATCTATTAGAGTACCGCCGTTATCCGTTGTGTTGTCGAAGATAAAGAGTCAGATGGTTGAAGGCAAAGAAGTGCGAGTCATTTGAAGCGAGAGAGATTTATTTATTCTGCCGAGCATTGCTTCGGTGTCACCTGAAGGCAATGTCCCCATATTACTTTGTAACATTCGTAGCAGCGAACAAAAGGTAAAAAGGGGCTATGTAGTTGAGGTGGCGCCATTCCGGGAGGAAGTTCAGGCACCCCTCACTAACTGGGTAGACGCTGAGGACGAAAACTTCTGGCCAGATCCTTCCGCGCGTAGGGGCACGTGTCCGCTCTCTAAACATCATTCTTTAGGGAACCCGAGACGAAGAGGCAGTTAATCCGCGTCCGAGAGTTAGGCCCTGATCGCGTGAAGGGGGTGGGACCGGCGCAATAAGAACGCACTGCGTCAATCGCTCGAATCAGTGAGAGTGCCCGGCTTGGATAGAATGTCACCCCATCCCTTTTCGAGGCACTACCCTCTCGGCGGTAGATGGAGTTGAAATCTCCGCCCAATATGGCCCTCCCCAAGAATGAATGCTGGTAGGGGAGAAGGAGTTCATTGAAATATGTTTCGCGCTCGGCCCTCGCGCGCTCACCGGAGGGAGCGTAAAGGTTCGTGATATGGATACCATTCACGATAGCGAACGTTTTTTGGTCTGAAGCGTGGCGGCGAACATGAGAGAACGGAATGCCATTTCGGACTAGGGTGGTGGTGCCAGAATGACTTTCGGCGAAATTGCCGAAAGCCTGAAAGATGTTTGTATCCCAGAGTATGTCCTCTTTTACCTCTTGAAGGAGGATTACATCAGCCCTGAGATCGCGGAGAAAACGTTGGACTGCACTTTTTAAAGCGCTATAAACACCAGCAATATTAAGCGAAATAATATTAATTAGTGGAATGAGAGGACAGCTATGGGCACCGGACATCACTTACCAGAGTCCTGGTCTTGGCTTACGTCGCCTCGGTCGCCGCTCGAGCCCAGGCAACAACAGCTTCGCCGCATCCCGGGACGCTTCGTCCGACGGGCCGACGATCGAGGCCTCGAGTTGTCACTGCATACCTCCCCCTCGACCTCGTCCGAAGAAGAAGACCCAGCCGTGGTCTCTACGAAGAGCGGGTTACTCGGCAGCGTTCAACGGGGGGCCTTCTTTTAGGCAGCACAGCTGGTGACCGGCCCAACCCAGGAGGTGGCCTCGGGGGGGCCGGGAGCGGACTGGAGGTCATCTGCTGAAGGGGCTCCGTCGGGAGAAATCGGAGGAGATCGATCGACATGGTCCACCTCTAGAGGAGCCCTGGGAATATTCCCTACACCTTGGCTTTCCTTCACCTTGGCCTTCTTGGTTGCAACGGGCGCAGGTGCGGCGCTGACCCTCGTAGATGATGATGGCCCGGTTGCCGCCAATGTGGAGGTACGACGGGATATTTCTTTCCACCGTCATCCGCACCACTGTCGTACCTGTCAGCACGCGCGCCATTTTGTCGCCCTCCCACCTATTCTCCCACGAGCGATGGATTTTTCCAAAACGTTGAAGCTCACTTGTTATATCTTCCAATGGGGTCTCCACGGGAAGACGAAGAACCCCGACATTACAAAAGCTACCGAAGGTCTCGTCAATGGTAATCGTCGTCCTCGGATCGTTAGGGATGGAAACGGTAGCTTTCGTGGGATATAATATAGAATCCTCTTCATAGTAGCTTCAGTTGCCAACTTCAGGAATACCAAATGGCGGTTATATCCAAATTAGATATCCACAATCTCTTCCGGTGTGAGGCCCAGTGACTCTAGTGTAAGGAGGTGGACCTCCAACGGAGCAGGGGGCTTCGCCTCATCGTCAATTTGCAGGGCGAGCGTGTCCACGTGATGTACGACCATTTTGAAACAAATCAAATTGAGCACGCCAGCGCGAAAAAAGGGAGAGCGCACCGAAAGCACTCCAAGAAAGAAATAAACACTCGTGCGCACTCCCTCCCCGCTACACGCAACCGTTGGTAGCAAATAAAAATGAGCCTAAGCTCTACACCAAGAGTCAAGGCCAGTCTTGATCCAGTAAACAGAACGAAAGCACGGCCTTCCCGGCAGCAGAAGTCGAGAGTCAAACCGCACGCTTCTTGATGAACTAGGCGGTCAACCGCCGCTCGACACAAAACACGATCGGATCCTCGACTTCCGAGAGAGTCCGGCAGCGCCGCTCTCCGAATCCCGGCGGCCGAAGCCTCGGACGCCGGCGAAATTGAGACACTCAGTGAACACAAGCAGGACATGCCTGTGCTCTGCTATCGAGGCCTCCTCTTAAACTCAGAAATTTTGAGGGTTTTAAAGGAACAAGATGTTGTGACGAAATACCGTACATACAATGCCACAGGTATTCGTAGTCGTGTGCGGGATGCGCCACACGGTTAAAGAGCCAACTTTAAAACACTTATCTGTTTACACCTTGACAAATTCCAAATAAACTGCGGGAGATGCCGGATGTGTCCGTTAAAAGTTAGTGTTGCGGCATATCCCGCAGATTCTTTGTCTCGTTTCGACTTTCAAATCATAGCGTAAAAGCAGTGAGGCGACATATTTTGTCGTCGCGTTCATAGTTTTTTTTGATATTTTGATCTTTCTCATCTTTGGAATTGATTTCAATCGCCTGGCTCTAATCTTCTGCATACTTACGGTAGATATAGTCAAAAGCATTTATGATTCAATGCATTCATTGGTCGTTACTATCAATTATTTACCGCATGAATGGAGACTAATTTTTTTGCAAAATATAATTGAAATGGGTTCTTAACCCCTTAACATTTTCATTTTATAAATAAATATTCACATAACTTAAGACTGCTATTTTTTCATATTTATAATCACAGGTATGTGAAGCTATCTCTAAAATGACGATAAGTGCAGATGAAATGGAAATTATAAAATAGAAAGGACCGATATATTATTCAACTAATAAAGTATTCCTGTTGGAATATATATATATATATATATATATATATATATATATATATATATATATATATATATATATATATAACCCTCCCCGGACTACAGCCTTGAGGTGGTGGAATGGCTTGTGCGTTCCGATGACCCCTAGAGCTGTGCTGGCGGGAGTAATAATAATTGCTCCTGGTAGGGTCACCAATGCCAGATAGGTCGAAGGTTAGGAGCCAGACGAAAGGTAGTCCACGCAGCGTCTGTTCCTCAGTGAGGCGGCTGCAATGGCGTCTGACCCCAGTGGGGCGGCCAGTAAGTGATGGTGTCACGTTAAAAACACTATTGAGGAAGGCAACGGGAAACTACCTCAATTACCATTCCAAAGATTCACATGATGGACTATACAAAGATTTTGAGTCCTGGCAACTACGAGGCTCGGCCCAATCGGCGTGTATCGTACCCGGCAGCGGGGGAGGCACTACTTTTTTGACCGTGTTGGTCCAAAACACTACCGAGGTATGTAAACTGTTCTACCTGCTCTAGTTTTTGCCCTCCTATTTTAATGTTTAGCTTATTATTTTTCTTTCTAGACAATCGCATAACCCTTGTTTCATCAATATTGATTCCCATCCCATACCGGTCGCACTGGATTTCCAAAGCTACAAACAACGCTTGCAATCCCTTGGCTGACTGACAAACCAAAGCTTGGTCATCAGCAAACCCAACTTATTCCACGAATTCCCCGCCCACCCTCATTCCCACCTCCAGCTCCTTCCATGCCTCCCCAATCACCTTCTCTGCATACAGGTTGAACAGCAATGGCGATAATGGGCAACCCTGTCCCACACCTCTTCCTAACACTGCACATCTGAACCCCCCACTCCCCACCTGCACCTGAGCAGTCCGCGATATGCACAGGCTGCGGGCCAGCCTCCCCTCCCTCCAATCTATTCCTATTTTCTGCAATATACTCATTAGTTTTTCCAAATTCACTCTATCAAACGCTTTTTCGAAATCTACGAAACAGGCAAATACATCCTGGTTGTGTTCTATATTCCTCTCAATTAATAATCTCATTACTGCAATGACATCACGCGTACCTCTCCCCTTCCTAAACCCAAACTGATCATCCCCTGAGTAATCATTTGCCCTACTCTCTATCCTTTTGTTTATGATCCTGAGAACAACTTTAGCTTCATGGGATATCAATCCTATCATCCTGTAGTCCTCACATGTCCTGTAGCCTTTACCTTTTTTTGGAATAGGAACTAAAACTGATCTCACAAAGTCTTCCTGCCAGATTCCTTCCTCATAAATACTCCGAATCACCCCATATAGTCTCTTCCTCCTAAACTTTCCTAAACATTTCAATAGTTCCGCGGGAATGTTATCCACCCCCACGGCCTTATTTAGTTTCATCTCCCTTAATGCCCTTTCCATCTGATTGTCTAGTATTCCTTGACCTAAGCTATCTTCCTCTACGTCATGTTACTTTTCAATGTCTAACTTTTTGGTCGAAGTTCTTTACTATTCACTTCTTCTATGTACTCCTTCCATCTCTCTTGGATCTTTCCTGCGTGAACTATTACCTTACCCGCCTTATCTCTAACTGTTAGTATAGATCTCCCTTTCTTACTTCCCGATAAAGCTTTAACCTTGCTGTACAGCGCACCAATTTCACCTTTCCTCTGTAGGCTTTCCATATCCTCGCACTGCGCCTTCCATCATGCTTCTTTTGCTTTTTTTGTTGCCCGCCTCAATTTATTGTTTAATTCTTTGTACTTTATTTTGCCTAATTCTGTATTTACATTCTTCCATTTCCGCCGCTCATCCATCTTTGTAATCTTCTCATCCGTGATCCATGGTTTCCTAGTCCTATTAGCGTTAACGTTTCCAATAGTGTCTTTTGCGGCTTTAGACAACCCTTTCTTAATACTTTCCAATTTTTCTTCGATAGTACTAAGCCCTTTACCATCCTCCATGATTTCCTCGACCGCCTGTTTGTATTCCTTCCTTTTCAAACCATTTAATGCTTCTACATTCCATTTTCTGACTCGCCGCCCCTGCCTTATCTTTTTGAAACGGACGCTACATTTCATAACAACTAAATTGTGGTCAGAGTCCGCATCCGCTCCCGGGAAGCTGTGCGAATTTATCACACTTTTCCGAAACCTGTGTATGACCATGATATTATCCAGCTGATACCTTTCTAAGTCACCTGGCATTTTCCATATATACATGCGTCTTTTGTGGTGTCTAAACCAAGTGTTGGTGATGACTAACCCCTGTCTCCTGCAGAACTCAACTGCTTTCTCCCCGCTGTCATTCCTTGTGCCTAAACCATAGTCCCCGACCTCATCACCATATCTTCCTTCTCCTACCATAACATTCCAATCCCCCATCACTATCAAATGTTTCCCTGAAGGAACACACGCGATCATGTCCTCTAACTAATCGTATATCCTATCGACCTCTTCTTCCTTATGGTTGCTCGGTTGCATGTATACCTGAATAATAACCAAGTTTGTTGGTTCTGCTTTTATCTCTACTAGTAATAACCTATCCGTTACCTGCTCTGTGTTGACTACGCTTCTTCCTACCTCTTCATTTAATACTATGGCAACCCCTCGTTGGCTCTCGTCCCCGCCGGTGAATATAATTCTATAATTATCACTCCAGTAATCCCCGCTATCTTTCCATCTCACCGCGCATAGACCTAAAATATCTATATTTCCCCTTTCCATCTGTCGCTTAACATTCTCTATTTTCCCTGTCCTCATCGTTGTCTTAACATTCCCCGTTCCTACTCTAGTGAAATTTGGTCATCTTCTCCTGCGTCTTCTGTCCTGCTGCTGCTGGTTTTCCCTTGCAAGGGTTTCATGGGATGACGACGGTGGAAGCCTTGCCTTCCCCGCTGCTGGGCACAACACACAGCAGATTGGACTGAGCCCTGTAGTTGCCAGGACACAAAATTTCTGTTCTGTCCATTATTTAAATCTGGGAATGATAATAGAGGTGGTTTCCCATTGCTTTCCTCAATAGTGTTTTTAAAGTGACACCATCACTTACTGGCCGCCCCACTGGGGTCAGACGCCATTTCAGCCACCTCACTGAGGAACAGATGCTGTGTGGACTACCTTTCGTCTGGCTCCTAACCTTCGACCTATCTGGCATGGGTGACCCTACCAGGAGCAATTATTATTATTCCCGCCAGCACAGCTCTAGGAGTCATTGGAACGCAAAAGCCCTTCCACCACGTCAAGGTTGTAGTCCGGGGAGGGGGTTATGTATATATTCGATGGTTTCTTGCTCAAATTTGTGGAAGTTTATGTTCAATAAATGAAGAACACAATGTATCTCTCCACCATTCTTAGAAAGAACAGAGGAAAAAACATATTGTGTTCTTCATTTAATGAGGGCGGTTTTTGCCTGCATAGGTTTGACCTTATTTAAGGGACGATCGATGGTCATCACTCCCTTTGGTGGGGGTGCGGGTGGAAAGATATTGGAGACTTTTAGTGATTATCTTGAAATTTAGCAATAACTTCGGTCTGAGAGATTTGAGGTGGCCAGCAAAATAATATTACTCTTCCATTCCCCCCTCCTAAAATTCTTAAAAGAATACATTTACCTTCCAAATGGCAATTACTGACCGGGTGAATGGCATATAGACAAATATGCAAAATATTCTTAGAAAGATTAAGGTTATGGATCAAAATAGAAAATTGGGAAATAAGAGCATTGCAAATTATGGAACCAAGAGGTGTGTATGGACGTTTGTGAAATAAAGTAAAAATCCTTGATAAGACATACGTAAAAATTCAGCCGATAAACTTTTATTTTTGGTAAAATAGCAAAATGATAATGTAAACAAAGAACTGGATCATGGTAGCCAGAACTTAAAATTTCATGTAAGTTTTAAAATGGCAGTAATGTAGATAAATTAGATGTATTTAGAGTATTTATAAAATATTACCAAAATAAATCTCAATAAAGTTATTCTCTGATTTCTATTTTTAAGGATTTTAGGAATGATGAGGGGGTGTGTGTGAGAAGGTGAACCAAGGTCGAGAAAAGAGGGGGGCACACAGGGGTAGGGAAGTATTCCGAAGGCATGGATGGAGCCAGGGCCAGGGAGGAGGGTTAAATTTTTAATTTTAATTTTTGGACCCATTTGACCAATGGTTTCCTGGGTCCACTTTTATTTTACTTCACAGTTAGTTGGGGATTCCTTTGAATCTTAGTTCCCCTTTTTATAAACAATAATCAGACATAAGGAAATAACATAAGTTATTCTAAAATTTTAACATTTACAGGTGCTTATATATGTTAGGAGTTAAACTATGATAAACGATTCAAGAGAAAGAAATCACTCAATTGACAAATGGGAGAATACATTGCTACATTTTGCACAAAATATTTTCCAGTTAGTTCACTTGTTGTGGTTCAGTATTTGCCGGTTTTCTTATTGCAAATTTTCAAAGCAGCTTATTGTTGTCCTTTGGGCAGAATGTAATCATTTTTCTAATGCTTGTTAGCTTCTCTTCCCTACTGTTCTATAAGAGTTGTCGCTCTGTCTCATAGAATACACAGTCCTCCACTCTAAGTTCTGCTGTGTCTTCTTTTCCACAGTTACACAGAGGGGTAAAACATTTCCCTATGAAGTGTAAGTAGGAGTTGAAGTTCCCATGTCCAGTTAACACTTGTGTGCTTGCTGAGGAGTGTTTAATATTTAATTTTATCTAGTCATCTATGTTCAGAAATATACGGTGCGTTTTCCTTCCCTTTTCTGTTCTGTTCCACTCATCGTTCCATTCTCTGTGTGTTTCCTCTCTCAGAAGTCTTTTTAATTTTGATATTTGTACTGCATTTTCTGCATCTTACGAGAGGTTAAAATACTCTATGTGTAATTTTTTCCTCCATTTGTTTAGAGCAATTCTTTCCCAAATTCGGTATTTTAGAGGTGGAGTTGCAGCCACTAGTGGAATAGCTGTTGCACATTGCTATCAAGCAGTCTCCTTTAGCTTTCTCTCGAATCTTGCGAGATTGACTCTGTGGGACCAAATTTTGCACCTATAAGTGACTATGGGTATTATTACTCCCTCATAAATGTTTTCCATTGGTTTGAGGCCATATGTAAAACAGCAAAGCCTTCTTGTGGCACCAAAGATAGTTTTAACCTTCGAGCAAGTATAGTTCACGTGAGATTGGAAGGTAAGTTTATCATCTATGTGTTACCGAGGTATTTAAAGGTCTTCGTTCTCTTTAGCTGTTTCCCATTGATTTTACATGCCGGGTTTCTTAATATACTTGCTCCTAGGGTCATGTATTGGCTTTTTTTATGGATAACTTCAGTTTGTTACTTTTTGCCCAGGTTTCTAGGATAAGTAGAGTTTTTTTCCGCCCACATTTCCAGCCCTTTTCTGCTGCTTCCAGGGATAGTTACAGCAATGTCATCGGCATATGCGATAATATCACACCTATCCGGGAGTTCTTCTCTTAAAAGCAAATTGGTTAAGAGGTTCCACAAGGTTGAGCCAAGAACCGAACCCTGTGGGTACCCCTTTGTGGCTACTTTAGAGAACTTGAGGTGTTTGCTGGAGTATTCTATCACGCGGTTGGTAAAATAATTTTTGACTAATTTTATTATATTGTTTGAGACCCTTTTATATTTTAGTTCTTTAATTATGGATGGCCACCAGACAGAATCAAAAGCGCCTTTTAAATCTATAAAAACCACCATGGTGTATTTGCAATCGTTGGTAGTTAGTCTCACCAGTTAAGTCATGGCATCAATTGTGCTTCTCCCTGGAGTAAACCCGTATTGCTTGGGGTGGTAGATCTGGCATTCCCCAGTCTCTTCTATAATTCTCTTTTTAATTAGTCTCTCCATTAACTTTCCCAGCTCTGGGAGGAGAGTGATTGGTCGGAACGCTTCAGCGTTCGCTGGGTCCTTATGCTTATCCTTTACAATAGCGTGTAGCTTCCCAAGTTTCCAGGTGTTCAGAAAGTATGAGAGGACTATACAATCATTAATGATATTGGTTAGCTCTCCTGAGATAGGCTGTCACAGTTTTCTTATTACAGTACCCGGAATCTGGTCGTGGCCGGGAGCTTTGCCATCTCTTATCAGGTAGATGGCTTCACTGACTTCCTCGTCTGAGAAGAGCCTTGCGGTGCTTTTCTCAAGCGGTTCATTGTACATTCTCCTGGTATACTTGTGGTAACAATTATCTGATTGATCATCATCAAGGAGAAGGGTGTCCAACATTTTGTCCATCCATTCTTCAATCAGCATTACCTCTCCCTTGTCATTTCGTCTAGTCCCTGGTATTGTTGGGAGTTTCAGTTTATGTCAGAAAAACTTGTAGATAAAGCCCCAGGAGTTGTCTCCAAAGTTTTGTCTAGCAAACTTTCTCCAAGCATTTTCTTTGGATTTTTTAATACGTTCCTCATATATCCTTAGCTTTGCTAGGTATCTCAGACAATGGATTCCTCTGTCCTCGTTTCGACTCTTTTGGAAGATGGTTCTCAGTTTGTGGACTTGCTTTTTGAGGTTGTTTAGGCCATCATTCCACCAAGGATGAGTTTTGCCTCTGTAATATCTTACTGGAATACTTGTTTTCATGGAGTTTTTTATAGCTTTAGTTAGTCTTGCTATATTGAGATCTATTTGCTCCATTGTTGGTGTCCATGGAGTATTCCCTTCCGAGGCTACTAGTTCGTTCAGGAAGGTTTCCTCAGATTTTTCCCAATCGGCATTTCTCAGTATATATCTCATTTTGGGTGTATCCCTGTAACTAGCTTCTTTAATGTCGAAGGTAATCAATTGGTGGTCACTGGTAATCTTCCCTGGCTGGACTTTCCAGTTGGTGATGTTTCGGATGATTTGGCTTTACCGATGGTCAGGTCTGTTGGATTTGCCATTCGGACTGGAGAAGGTAAACGGTTCTCCGATACAGTTAGTAATGTAAAGGTCTTCAGCTAGGACTAGTTCTTCAATTAATCTTCCTCTTGAGTCCGTAAACCTATGAAACCAGGTTTCACTTTTGGCATTACTATCTGTACATAGTAAGATTTTATGACTTCGATTTTTCTTATGTATTCTTTGAACGGTTTGATACACCTACTCGGAGGAAAATATGCACTTATTATTATTATTGAGCTTTTCCCTGACGTTATCACAGCGACTGCATGGTAGTCGTCGCGGTAAGGTGTTAACTCAAGAACGTCTAGGCTGTTGTTAAATAAGATAATGCTGGCGAAAACCTTATTTGCTGGATTACTTCATCTACATCTACATAATACCCCGCAAGCCGCCGCAAGGGCGTGTGGCGGGGGGTGTTAGGTCACCAACCGTAAAAAGGAAAAATACCACATGCAAAAAAACAACACGGAAAATTACACCCACAGCAGCGCACACACTCATGCAAAAATCCCTTTATCCAATACTCATGCAAACACATATACCGCAAAACAACTAAAAAACTGCACCTCATGATGCAGCACGAAAGCCATCCAACAACACGCAAGCCAGGACAAAACAAGCAAGAAATTGAAACACCACATGAAAATGCACCACGAAACACTCTATCCCCAAGAGTCTGTAAAAGGCAGGAAATGCGACCCAACGTTGCAGGTAGCAGGAATTTCCCCCCGCGGAGAGGGACGAGGGATTGAAAGGGAAACTTAAAAACAGATGAACAGAACACGAATGAGGTCATTCGGAAACAATGGGTTAGTGGAAGAAAATGCATTTAAATACAACTAATTATTTTTTAGACGCTGAGGGTGGCAAGTGGAATTTTTGCTATCTATAACCCTGCAGTTGCTATCCCGTATTGTTCGTGGGAAGAAGGAGTCCTTGAGTCGGCTAGTTCTGGCATCTATTTCCCGAATTTTATATGCATGATCCAAGCGACCAATGTATGTAGGAGTACGAATAATTTGCGAGACCTCGGTGCTGAAACATGCGGATCTGAATTTATTTAATAATTTCAATCTTGCATTGAATCGTCTCTCTTCCAATGATTCCCACCCCAAATCCATAAGCATTTCGGCGACGCTTTTCGTTTTATCGTAGGAATTTTTTACAAAACGGGCTGCCCGGCGTTGAACCTTCTCAATTTCCCGAATGAGACCTTTTTCACTCGGATCCCACACGCTGCATGCGTATTCTAAATGAGGCCTTACAAGAGCGTGGTAACAAGCACAAGCAAGGTACTTGGGATGCTTCTTGCCCGCATTCCCATCCCTGGTATTTTCCAGGTCTTTTGCTCTCCCGGTCTGATGATGTTCTCTCTCCCTCAGTTCTAATGTGGGCATTTTGGCTCCTTGGGTGTTTATTTGCCCTATTTTGAGAATATGTTGATTATTCTCCATAGTCTATCGTACCGACTAGCCACTCCAACTTACTCTGAATGATAGGGCATTTGTTGTCATGGGAATTGTGGTCAAATTTCCCGTTTCCAGCTTCCACACAATTTATACAATTTGTACTGCTTCCTTTTTCATTGCATTGCCTCGAGTCATGTTCCCCAGAGCAATGACTGCAGGTACTCTTATCACTCTTACATTCTTTTGCTAAGTGTCCAAATTTCTGGCAAATATAGCATTGCAGAATTGCAAGGTGGTCGTGGACTTGGTGTGATTCATAGCCTTTATACACTCTTTTTTTGTCAGTAGTCTTTTCCTGGCCCTGGCGTCAACTTCTAACACCCAGTTTACTCTTGTGGCTTCTCTTTTACCAAATTTATACCTTAGAGCTACCTCGCTTTCTTCAGATAGGTCATTCTGCAGTTTGATACACTTAAGTACTTCTTCTTCCTTAAGTGTCTCTTTGACTCCCGTTATAAGGAGACGCGGCTTATTCCTTTCCTCTTTTTCCATTATCAGTTCTCTCTATCGGAAACAGTCGCAGCTTTTTAGTTTTTCCTCCAAATCAGAGTCGTTTGATTCTACCTTAATACCTCTATTCCTTATTCTTGCTATTCTTAGAATTTTTATTCCCTTCTCTTTCGGATCTACTAGGTTTATAAGTTCCTTCTTTGTGTCTTCGCTGGTCTCGATCTTTTTACAATCGTCGGGTGAGAATATTAGAACGCTCTTTGATTATTTCGTAATTATTCGCTTTCTGCTGGGAAGTTCTACCTTAGTACCCTTCGAATCCAGCTTTTGAGCTGATACTATTTCGTAGAATGATGCTTCTTTCCTTGCTTGTGTCGGTATTTTTGCGATTTCTTCGCGTATTTCGCTTCTGATGATATGTGTTTTCCCAAGGATTTCGTCGGTTGTCGCTTTAGCTATCAGAATGTTATTCACTAATGTGGCCACACTGTCAAAACAGCCGAAGAGAGCACCAACACAGCTCATAAGTCCCCTTTTTTACCCTTGGCGATTCTTTCATTTGCTATCATTTGTTTGAGCTCGTTTACCTTAGTTTCAATTTTAAGTTTGATAGAGGAAAGGTCCTCACCCGGGCCGTTTTCCGAAGCCATGTTCAATAATTGCATGCTCACTCTAATTTCATATGTTGTTTTGGCCTGGGCTCATACTAAACATGCATACTGAGGTCACACTCAGGTCAGCAGGTCACAATTAAATTCTCACTTCACTAATTAAAACACACGCAAAGATATCTGGTTAGTGTCTCCCAAATGCGTCATGTACAAGTATATCGCCCGCCGTTACGGAGGAATCGGCTATTTCCGCTCTTAAAGTCGTCCAATCTTCACTTAATTAACTACGGTAGTTAACACTAATACTTACAATTAGTACGCTGAGTTTGGCTGTCATATAGTCAGCCGTTCGGAAGTTATCGTCACTTCTGGTCTGTGGCCACGTGTTCCGGTTCACCTTAAAGGTCGTCTGATCGCCACCAAATTCACAACACAGGTTAACTTTTAAAACACCATTCTAACTCTTAAATATAATTACGCTCACTGAACCGGTTCCCGAATACTTCGGTAAAATCCGGTTTTTTAGAGGTATCTTGAAAAATTAACTACACCATTGTTTGTCTTTTTAGCTACCACTACTCTTCTGTTAAAGAACAGAACATTCGGGCACTTAACAAAGACACAAAACTTTATATCACTTCACTATTTACTTTGAAAACACAGTTTTAAAAGACTAACTTGTTCGCTGCCGCTCGGATCGACACTACGGAGCTCCTTGCCGGCACGCCCGCCCAGTTCAACCAAGGAGATTGTACTCCCGGGGAGGAGGGTTGAAGGTTCTCGGAGGAGAACCTCCTCGTAATGGCCGAAGGTCGAATCGGCGCCGCGGAAGAATAGAGCAATGCACTCACGTTGGCCTCCCCTATCCCATCCCAGGGCACAACCTCCCCGTTCTGTCACGAGGGACGGTCACTCCGACCTCGCTCCCTCGGCCTCTGGCTCTCGGATGCAACTAACAAGCATCTTTATCTAGTACTTATTGATTTTGAGCCAACCATTTGTTCACATATATGTGGATTTTGTATTGCAGATTATAAGTTATTAAGGGAGACATATTCAGAGAAAGCAAAAATCCGAGAGACAATTTGACTTAGGAATAATGATGGGAGGGCAAATAATTTACGCATACTTTACTTGATTGAAAAATGCAACAAGAAATTGGTATTTAAATAAGAAGATAATATACAAGCGCAGTAAGAATGCAGTTGTGGCTTCCCAGAATGTTAGGTAGAGCGGCAATGACAGATAAAAACAGATAAAAATAGCTACGCCATGTTTTATTCGGCCAAAAACAAGAACTTGATAAGACGGGACCGGTTTTTAAATCAGTTTTTAATCAACCAAGCCTGTGTTAATTACGAGTACCTGGAGGAGAGATTGTGTAAGCTAAGATATATTCCTCTCAATTAATAATCTCATTACTGCAATGGCATTACGAATACCTCTTACCTTCTTAAATCCAAACAGATCATCCCCTGAGTAATCATTTGCCCTAATCTCTATTCTTTTGTTGACGTCCCTGAGAAAAACTTAAGCTGCGTACGAAATCAAACATATTGTTCTATAGTCCTCATATGATGTAGCCTCTTTTGCCAATCAATTAAACTCTTCACTACCCGAGTTCAAAACCCGCTTAATTCATGTCAACGTGGAAGAAACTTGGACAGAATTTGTCAATATCATGCAAAAAGGAATCGTAGATTTCATACCTATAAAATACGTTAAAGCAAATCGCGATCCCAGGTGGTACAATAAAGACGTTAGAAAAGCCCTTCGAAAGCAGAGAATGCTACACTCTAGGGTAAAGAGGGCAGGCGTGAACACATCATCCCCTGAGAATAAACAATTATGGGCCACATATAGATCCTCCAAAATTGAAACCAAAACACAATTACGTAGCGCTATACTGGACTTTAAACGCAAAGTACTTTGCGAGCACTTGGACACTGACCCCAAAACTTTCTGGTCATATGTAAGGGAAGTAAATGGGAGTAAACAAACCGTGGCTTGCTTAAGGGATTGTAGCAATATAATTCATACAGACAGCGATGGTAAAGCTAACATCCTAAATTCATTCTTCCGAAGCGTTTTCTCGAATGATGTTGCCACCTCATATCTCCAAGAAACAATACATACACTACCCATGGAAAAAATAACAGTGGACCAACAAGGAATTCTAAAATTGCTTAATGAGATTAAACCCAACAAATCCCCGGGTGCCGAAAATATACCAGCTAGGGTAATAAAACATTTAGCTCCAAACATTGCCCCGTACCTTGAATTCATATTTAACAAATCTCTCACAGAGTGCAAAGTACCTATGATTTGGAAAACCGCGCAAATAACACCTATTTTTAAAAGAGGTGACAGGGAGGACCCCAGTAATTACAGACCTATATCTCTCACTTCTATCTGTTGCAAAATCTTAGAGCACATAATTGTCAGTTCAATAATGAGACACCTTGATAACATTAACTTTTTAAGTGGCAATCAACACGGATTCAGGAAAACCCGCTCTTGCGAAACCCAATTAGGATTATTTACACATGATTTACTTTTATCGGGTGAGAGAGGTAGGCAAGTGGATGCCATCTTCTTAGATTTTCAAAAGGCATTTGATAAGGTCCCACATGGTAAACTCATTTATAAATTAAAGGTCGCGGGTATAAACAAGGGCGCCAAAAGTTGGGTTAAAGATTTTCTTTCAGAGCGGGAACAGAGGGTAGTCCTTGATGGCGCTAGTTCCGATAGCGTTCGAGTCACGTCGGGGGTACCTCAGGGAAGTGTAATCGGCCCGTTGCTTTTCTTGATTTTTGTTAACGATTTGAACCGCGAAGTGAAAAGTAAAATTAGGATGTTCGCGGATGACACGGCGATCTATCGGGAGATATCTGGGGATGAAGATCGTTTTATTCTAGCGCAGGATTTAGATTGCATTACTAAATGGTGTTCTAACTGGGGATTGACACTAAATTATAATAAATGTTCGGTGGTAAATTTCTTTAAAAGATCAACCGGATCTGCTTATAAATTAGCTGGAGGTGACCTAGCAGTAGGTGATACGGTAAAATACCCAGGTGTCACATTCACAAAATACTTAACTTGGGGGACTCACATACGTAAAGTCTGCGGTCAAGCATCTAAAAAATTGGGATTCATTAGACGCATTGTCGGAAAAAGTGACTCGAAGGTCAAAGAACGTTGTTACCACGCTCTTGTAAGGCCTCATTTAGAATACGCATGCAGCGTGTGGGATCCGAGTGAAAAAGGTCTCATTCGGGAAATTGAGAAGGTTCAACGCCGGGCAGCCCGTTTTGCAAAAAATTCCTACGATAAAACGCAAAGCGTCGCCGAAATGCTTATGGATTTGGGCAGGGAATCATTGGAAGAGAGACGATTCAATGCAAGATTGAAATTATTAAATAAATTTAGATCCGCATGTTTCAGCACCGAGGTCTCGCAAATTATTCGTCCTCCTACATACATTGGTCGCTTGGATCATGCATATAAAATTCGGGAAATAGATGCCAGAACTAGCCGACTCAAGGACTCCTTCTTCCCACGGACAATACGGGATAGCAACTGCAGGGTTATAGATAGCAAAAATTCCATTTGCCACCCTCAGCGTCTAAAAAATAATTTGTTCTACCTAAAGGCATGCTCTTCCACTAACCTTATGTGTTTTTCTATAATAACCCATTCTTTCCGAATGACCTCATTCGTGTTCTGTTCATCTGTTTTTAAGTTTCCCTTTCAGTCCCTCGTCCCTCTCAGCGGGGGGAAATTCCTGCTACCTGCAACGTTGGGTCGCATTCCTTGCCTTTTACAGCCTCATCTACATCTACATCTACTTAATACCCCGCAAGTCGCCGCAAGGGCGTATGGCGGGGGGTGTTACGACACCACCCGTAATTTAGAAAAGAAAAAGAAAACCGCATGCAATAACCACAAAATCATGTATAAAAAAAACATTGCATACATTCATGCATGAACACTTACACCCCACACACATGCAAACACTCAATCTACACCTTACATGCACATGCACCTGAAAGTATACCTAACATCTCTATAGTGTTTAATTTTGTTCCGACTTGTAAATTCAACGTTTTTAATATTTTTAAAGTGACTTCGGTCTTGCTATTATGATTTCTGATTGTTCGGGGAAAGAATGAGTATTTGTACCTATCTGTCTTGGAATCTATCTCCCTTAGTTTATCTATGTGGTCTGATCTACCTAAGTAGTGTGGGGCCATTATAATTCCTTCAGTGTCATAGTTAAACTCGTTTGTTCTGAACCTTTCTAAAAGTCTAAGCCTCGCTTGTTCTCTCCGCACTTCAAGTGGTTCCCAGCCTAAATCCCCTTAGAGACCTGTCACACTTGTGTTTTTATCATAACAATTTTTAACGAATCTAGCGGATTTTCTCTGGACTTTATCTAATTCTTTTTGCCAAATTTTCTCCCACGGATCCCAAATACTTGCGGCATATTCCAAATGAGGTCTAGCTAGAGCAAAATAACACCTCTCTTTAACTTTTTCATTACATTTCCCCACCACCCGTTTTATGAAGCCAAGTTTCTTTAAAGCTGATCCGCATATTGTCCTGATATGTTCTCCCCATGAAAGGCGTGGTGTTAGAACAACCCCCAAATATTTAACTTGATTTGCCGTAGTCCATACTGATCACTCTATTTTGTAGTTTATATCCTGTTCCTCGCTTCCTTTATTCCAAAATTTCAAAACTGCACATTTATCTATATTAAGTGTTATTCCCCATTTATTGCACCATTCCGAGATATTGTCTAAGTCTCTAGAGAGTAGCTCGCGATCTAGTTGGCTCCTTATTTCCCTGTATATCACCGTGTCGTCAGCAAATAACCTTAGATTGCTACTAACGTGTGTGCTTAAGTCATTTATGTATATTAAGAACAGAAGAGGCCCTATTACACTTCCCTGGGGGACGCCCAAAGTAACATCTCTCTCCGTTGAGCACAACCCATCTATGACTAATATTTGTTTGCGGTTTGACAAGAAGTCTCTAATCCAATTAATTATTTTCTCATTGATCCCATAGTATTTAAGTTTATGTAACAATTTATTGTGTGGGACTTTGTCGAAAGCTTTTTTGAAATCCAGGAATACTACATCGGCTTGTGTTTTGTTTTCTCCCGATCTAAGTATATCGTGAATGAAGAGACCAAGTTGTGTTTCGCAAGATCTGCTTTTCCTAAATCCGTGCTGGTTGTGGATTAGTATTTTCCTACTATCAAGAAATCTCATAATGTTAGTGACAATAATGTGTTCCAATATTTTATAAGAGATGTTAAAGAAATGGGTCGGTAATTGGTTGGTTTATCCCTATCGCCGCCTTTATAGATGGGAGTTATATGGGCTAGCTTCCAGTCGCGAGGCACTGAGCCTTCTATCGATTTTAGAAAAACAATATGTAAAAATGGGGCAATGTCTTCAGCTAACTCCTTTAATATTCTAGCAGGTATTTCTTCCGGACCAGGTGCCTTGTGTGCTTTGATACTACGGAGCAGATGTACTATTCCCTGCTTGGTCAGTGTAAGATCGCTCATGTGTTCCCCGCGTGGGTGTGGAGGATCGTTTTGTGGGTTTGTGTTTTTGTTGTAGACGCTCTGGAAAAAATGGTTTAAAATATTTGCCATTTCACGCTATCTGTAATGATTTCTCCATTTTCCGTCTTCAAAGAGTGAACAGTGGGACGTTTACCCTGTATTTCCCTAACATAGGACCAGAATAACTTTGGATTTTCCTCAAGATATTCGCTTAGCATTTTAGATTTAAAAGAGTGTAGTGCTGTGCGCATAATACTTTTCGTCTTACTACGACATTCTTTTAGTAGCTGTTTGGTTGTATTCACATAACTTATATCGTCCAATTTTAAACTCTTTTCGAAATTTGAATGTAGCTTTCTTTGCCTTCTTAATGCCGATCTGACTTCCCCGTTGTACCATCTAGGTTCCTTACTGTCGCATTTGAGTTTGGACGGGATGTACGTCTTCATTCCTTCGCGTAAAATATTTAAGAAATAATTCCAAGTGTTCTCTGTATTTGTTGTCAGTGTTTTTGTCTTGCATTCTCGTATTTTTATGTTTAAATATTCTCTTAGTCCGTTAAAATTTGCCTTGTTGTATAGGTATATTTTACGCTTTTCTTTGTTTATTTTGACCAACTTAGTTTTTAACTCTACAAGAATAGCCTTATGGTCACTGATTCCGCGTTATTATTTCAATGTTAGTAATGATTTCGGGCTTAGATGCCGCAAAGATGTCTAGTATGCTTTGGCCCCGTGTTTGTGATTTAACAATTTGTTCTAAGGAGTGTTTTGTGAATATATGAAGGAGTTCTTGGCATGAGTCTCTGTTTATCGCAGATTTTCCTACGCAGTAGTGTTCCCAGTCAATTGACGGTAGATTTGTGTCACCAGCGATTATAGTAATACTGTTGCTATGTTTGCTGCTGAGAGTGGATATTTGTTCGTCGAGCTTGTGTAGGACATCTGTGTTAGAACTGGGGCTCTATAAAATGACCACACGAATAGGCTTCTGCCGTTGTAGTCCTTAATGTTGCACCAAACGCTTTCTATGTCATCTACGTCGCATTCATATCGTTGGCTACTAAGATGTGGCTTTACTGCAATGAATACTCCCCCACCCAACCTATTTGGTCTGTCCCTTCTGTAAATTGTGAATCCGTTTGGAAAAACCTCATTGTTTGCTATATCTCCGAGCCAACTTTCCGTTCCAACTACTATGTCTGCGTTTGTACTGACAAAAATGTGTTCAATATCCGATATTTTGTTTCTAATGCTACGGCAGTTTAATGTTATAATTTTAATATGGCTAATAACTTCTTGTTTTTCGGTTTTATGTACGCTAAAAAAACTGTTTTGAGACGATTCGTGGTGAACAGAGACAAAAGAATTACATTCACTTGCATTGCTATCAGTTATGTATTTAGAGGCAGCAATTTTATTTAATTTACGTGGGTTATATGTTGTTTTAACGCAAGTGTTTGTTTGTTCAATTTTTTTGGGGATTTGAGAGGCATTACCTGAACTCAATTGACAAAAAGCGCTGGATTCTACTTTATTTTTCCCAATATATGACCTACGCTCTTGCCTACCAGCTATGCTAAACCCTCGACACGTGTTCGTGTAACCTACGCGCTACCAACTGCGATGCCTCGGCAGTATAATGGACCCCGGAGCGATTAAGGGGTACCCGACACGATGAGAGGACGGGCCTCAGATTAACGAAGTCCGCTCCGATTCCCCGTCAAAATCCCAGCCATCTCTGATTTAAACCCTCAATGCGGCTCCAAACGAGCCTTCCGCGGTCTACTCGCGGCACAATACTACATATACTTAATTTAATTGGGACCTTCAACTCTGCCTCGACTCGTTTCACCTCCGAGTGCATCTCCTTAAAGGAGCGCAAGATCTCTTCAGATCCACGTTCCGAGGCGTCGTTTGTCCCGACATTAGCCACAATGCGTAGCTTGGAGCAGCCCGTATTACTGACGGCCGCCTTCACCGCCAGCGTCGCCTGGGGTACCCCGCCGCCTGGTATACACCAGGACGACAAGAATCCAACACCTCCCTCCTGTTGGACTCTGCGGCGCAGCGGATTCATTATACGCCGGACATTTGAACTACCTAATATAACGGTTCCCTCCCTCCCCGACCGCTGATGACTTACCCTAGGCAGTGCCCTCGGAGTAGGGGTAGGGGCTGCAGGTACGGTGGTGCTGTCATCCGACAGCACCTGGTACCTGTTGGAGACGGGGATGGTATCTGCCTCCGCAGAGTCCAATCCTCGCCGCAGCGTTACCTTCCCCTTGCCCCGAGAGACGACCCTCCAATCGTCCGACCTACGGACGTGAGACACTCCCTCGTTGAGAGATGGGACACGGGGTAGGTCTCTCATCGCCCAGCCACGTGTTGCATTCGGACGAATCCGTGCACCCCTATGGGCGTGGCGGGTTTTCGTATTCCCACCCTGAGCACCATCTCTCCTGAGGGGAGCCCTCCGGCCGGCGATCTCCGATCGAAGCTCCCGCACCATTCTCTCCAGCATGATGATACGGGCCCTTAAAGCCGCGCATTCGCCAGTGCCTTCGAGCATGGCAACAGGGGACCTGGATGAAGCCATCCTAATTTAACTACCGAGTTCCCAACAAAAGCTAACCTGTATACACTATGGTAAAATTTCTAAAAGGGGTTAGCTAAATTTAGCTCAAACAATAAGTTACGATTTGGAATTGAATATGAAACCTAAGTGGAAAAAACGATACTTGAGTAAGGTCTGGTTTTCCGAGGACCAAAAAAAGATAGTAAGAAAAAGGAAAGCACTCACCGGTCACCAATCAGAGTCGAAGGACAAAAACCACCACAATCCACTAAATAAATTACTACTACCACACACTACGGTTAACAAACCATACACAAAACGAAAACTATATAAACGAAGCAACGTATACGTTGACACTACACTGCACTTCACTAAAACCAAAGGCACCAAGAAACAAGCTGGCAGGCAGGTAGTCTCTGGTGGGTCAAACCGGTTACCAGGAGCGCTCAGTAGGCAGGTCCGCTCAGGTTGAGGGCCAGAGAGAGAAACCTCTCGTCTGGGGGTAGAGTGTTTTGTGGTGCATGTTCATGTGGTAGTGATGTTTCACATTCTTGCTTGTTGTGTCCTGGCTTCCGTGTTGTAGGATGGCTTTCGTGCTGCATCCTGGGGTGCAGTTTTTAGTTGTTTTGCGGTAAATGTATTTGCATGAGTATTGGATGAAGGGATTTTTGCATGAGTGTGTGCGCTGCTGTTAGTGTAATTTTCCGTGTTGTTTTTTTGCATGTGGAATTTTTCCTTTTTTCGGTTGGTGACCTAACACCCCCCGCCACATGCCCTTGCGGCGGTTTGCGGGGTATTATGTAGATGTAGATGTAGCCTTTACCTTTTTCAGAATAGGAACTAACACTGATCTCACAAAGTCTTCTGGCCAGATTCCATCCTCATAGCTACTATGAATCAGTCTATTTTAGTAGTTTCGCAGGAATGCTGTCTACCCCCACTGCCTTATTTGATTGCATCTCCATTGAAGCCCTATCTATCTCATCGCTGAATATGCTTGAACCAAAGCTATCTTCCTGTAGAACACAGGTCAACAAACTTAAGCATAGAAGGTTCTTTACCATACAGTTCTTCTCTATATTCCTTCCATTTCTCTTGGATCTTTTCTGTTTCAACTATTATGTTACTCGAATGACCTCTGACTGTTAACACAGAAATTCCTTTCTTACTTCCCAATAGTGATTTAACCTCGCTGTATAGCGCACCAATTTCACCCTCCCTCTGTAGGCTTTTCATATTCTCACACTGCATCTTCCACTATTCTTCTTTTGCTTTATTTGTTACCCATCTCATTTTATTATTTAACTATTTGTTCTTCCTTCTGCTTATATCTGTATTTACATTCTTCCATTTTCTCCACTCATCTATCTTTCCAATCATTTAATCCGTCATCCATGATTTTCTTGTCCTCTTCTCATTAACAGTTCCTGTAGTTTCTTTTGTGGTTTTCGATACCATTTTTGATATATTTCTATATTTACTTGATATTACTCCGCTCTTTTCCCTCATTCATGATTTTCTCTGCAGCCTGCTGATACATCTTCCTTGTCAATTCATTTAATTCTTCTACATTCCATTTCCTAATCCGCCACCCCTCCCTTATCTTATTGAATCGGACACTGCACTTTATAATTACTAAATTGTGATCAGAGTCCACATCTGCTCCTGGGAAGCTGTGCGAATTGATCATACTATCCTTTGATCTGTGCCTAACCATTGCACACGGTGTGGTTAAAAGAGAAATACTGATTTCATAATTTGTTTATTTCGACAGGTACAGCTTAATCGAACTTGTCGTATTCAAAGTACATGCCTTGAGTGAGGACAAACATTTGCCAACGTTTCTTCCCACCCTCGAACCCTGCCTCGTAAGTACCTTAGGGATCCTCTCCAGGGCCACCGTACAATTAATTTTATGTCTGCAACAGAGTCGAATCGGTGCCCTTTCAAGGTTGATTTTAACTTTGGAAACAAAAGAAAGTCTGATGGAGCCACATCTGGAGAGTAGGGTGGCTGCGGGATCACGGAAGTTCCGGTTCTGGCGAAAAACTCTGTCACGATCAGTGCCGTGTGGCCCGGCACGTTATCGTGGCGGAAACGCCATACATTGTTTCTCCGGCCTCTTTCGGCTCACTGCAACCCACAGCCTCTTCATAACCTTAAAGTAGGCATCTTTTTTGACGGTTTGACCTTGAGGGACGTATTCGTAATGAATCAGCCCTTGCCAATAGAAGAAACACACCAGCATGACCTTCCCTTTGGACCGGGATATGCGAGCTTTCTTTGGTCGCGGAGAAAGAGGACCTTTTCTCTGAGAAGACTGGGCCTTTGTCTCAACATCATAATCGTAAACCCAGGTTTCGTCACCGGTTACGATGGTTCTAAGAAACTCTGGGTCGGCATTGGCTCTGATCCAGGAGTTCCTGGCAAATGTCCACACGTTTTGTCTCTGTTCATCAGTCAGCACCCGCGGGGCAAATTTTTATGAGACGCACGTCATGCTCAAAATGTCCATCAAAATTGTCTGACAGGATCCAAAACTAATGTTCACTTCCTCGGCTATCTCCCTAACAGTTAAACGACAATTTACCCACACCAAATCGTTCACCAATTTGATATGTTTGGGGTCTGTCAAAGTGGAAGGTCGCTTAGATCTAAAATATCTATATTTCCACTACCCATCTCTGGCTTTATATTCTCTAATTTTCCTATCCCCAGCATTGTCCTAACATTCCAGGTCCTAACATTCTAACTAATGTGGCCTTCTTCTTCTGCGTCTTCTGTCCTGCTGCTGTCGGTTTTCCCAAGGGTTTTGTGGGTTGACGACCGCGGAAGCCTTGCCTCTCCTGCTGCCGGGCTTAACACATGGTCGACTGGGCCAAGTCCCATAGTTGTCAGGACTCATATTCTCTGTAGTGTCTATCATTTTGTTCTTGGGAATGATAATTGAGGTGGTTTCCCGTTGCCTTCCTCAATAGTGTTTTTAACGTGACACCATCACTTATTGGCCGCCCCACTGGGGTCAGACGCCATTGCAGCCGCCTCACTGAGGAACAGACGCCGCGTGGAATACCTTTCGTCCGGCTCCAAACATTCGACCTATCTGGTGTGGGTGACCTTACCAGGAACAATCATCATTACTCCCGCCAGCACAGCTCTTGGGGTCATCGGAAGGCACAAGCCCTTCCACCACGTCAAGGTTGTAGTCCGGGGAGGGGATATCAGATATATTCAAGTGGTCAACCAAATCAATCATGTACTGCTCCTGAAGGCATGCATGCGTCTTCAAAATATAGATGAAGTTCCCATCGAGCATAGAAGCAATCCCATGGAGAAAGAGGAAAGGTGGATAAAGTAGGGTAATCTGAATTTGTTGGTCAATATCAAGAGAAATTGGGGAGGAGAGTGCAAGGAAGAGGTAAGGATTTTAACAAGGTTGATTCAGTGGAGAAAATATTAACTGAAATTGAGAATACAGCAAAAAAGATTAAAAAGAGACTTTCAGAGGGTGAAAGCTCATTGTTAATCACAAAACATTTTCTTTGTTCTCCCATCTATTCATTTTATATTTTCGATCCCCACCCATTGTCCAAAATCCTCTAAATCTCAGCAAATCAACTCGCTTCAATTAGCAGGTTTCAATGGATGTACAGAACCATGCTACAAATAAGTTTGGATAACACTCTCAATATCCCTGCCATTAATCCCCTCACTGCAAAATATTTTCTCCCGAATTTGCTTAAATTTGGCAAGCTATCCTAGCTAAATTTTAATCAACTTTTAAGCAAAACTAGGAGGATTAAATGTTAAACAAGAAACACTTGAGAAAGAAACACTGCTATTTTTTATAAAATTTAATGGTAAATTTTTTTTAGCTGAAAACTGTTTTCCTGAAACTCTGGTATAATCGTGCATGAAAAATTATGGGAATTTAAAGCAAATTACTACTGTATTACTTATTGAAAACAACAAAAAATATAAAAATGAGTTCTCTTAATCGTACTATCTGTTTGAATTGGTGGAAAAACTTCAAAAAGGTTACATCAATGCTAATTACAATTTTCATCAACCATTAAAACAAATGGAAAATACTGCTCTAGCTCTTAATGGAGCCATTAATCCTAATTGACCCAATGTATGTTGATGAAAATGTTGAAAACATAAAGGGCATGCTTACAATGCATCCCAACCCTCTCTCAAAGATGTCAACCACCCAATCACAGCAATCGTATTTCACAAACAGCAACCACAATTTTACAAATTGAAATAAGACTAAAAAACACGGATGTCATTATTGCCAAACCCACCACTTGACAATTCAACATAGGTTGAGCATCACAGGTCCAGGCTCCTGTAGTCATCATCGTGAAAATCCTCCTCAATGACTCTCATCTCATTTCTGTTAACATAGATATTAAGCAATTCTGTTGGTGGAACTTCCATTTTGATGAATGTCAGCAAGTTATTTTAAACTCGCTGACAATCGTATTTTAATCCTAGTAAACTGGGCAAACTTAAGATATTTGGCTGATATTCAGCCAGTTCCACTTTGGCTGAAAATTCCTAGGTTTTGTAGTGTTCCTCATTATAAAAGTGAATTTGCCTGAAGCAATTACTCTGCCTATGTCCCTATAACTCTCTGGTCATCTTGGTTGACAGCTCAAGCTGACCAGGGGATTACAATTATTCTCATAAAAAAGGAATAAACGGGATGACATTTACCAAAGGTTACAAAAGATTGTGGCTGGAATGCATCAGCTTTTACGTAGGGAGCAGTTTGCGGGGGAAGGCGGTCAAGATATTGCTGATGAGGGGGTTTGCAAGCTAGGGCTGGTGGTGGAGGAGGCTTACAATGGATTAGAAAATGCTACAAATGGAAGCCTTGATTGTTCTGCTTGTATTTTTAAATTATTAATCAAAACCAAAATTGATCATAATCACTCAATAAAAATATTAGTCTCTCACATTGTAGTTCATTCATAAATAACAGCATGATACGTTGGTTTGGAAGACTTACATGAAAAATACAGGGACGCACCCAAAAGTGGTAGGACTGATTTTCTCTGGCGCGAACGGAGCGGTGGAGGGGGGTCTGCCTGGCAGGGTAAGGTGGAAAGGGCTCTTAGCAACTGACCGACATCAACCTCAGTCGCCTGCAAGCTGTCGTTGAGTGAGGATACCGTTTTTAGTGAAGCAAGTTTTTTGTCCGCGTCGAAAAACAAAATGAATCTGAATTTAGAGCAAAGTTATTCCGTGAAGTTTTGTGTGAAACTCGGGAAGACGGCAAGTGAGACCCTCGATATGATCAAGCAGGCTTATGGGGACACTGCCTTAAGCCGTTCCACAGTATTTGAGTGGCACAAGTTGTTTAAAGAGGGTAGGGAGCTCGTTGAAGACGACCATCGCTCCGGATGGCCGTCGACGGCCAGAACCGACACGAATGGACAGAGTGAGGACACTGCTGAACACAGACCGACGCTTAACCAGTGAAGAAATTGCAGACCAGTTGGGTCTGTCTGCATCCAACGTCCAACGCATTATTTCACAGGATTTGGCCATGCGCAAGGTGTGCGCCAAGATGGTGCCGAAAATTCTGAGACGCGACGAACAGGCAACGCGTGTGCGCATTTCCGAAGAAGTGTTAGCCAATTTGCACCGAGATGAAAATTGTTTGGACAGTGTGATAACTGGTGATGAAATATGGGTTATTCAATATGACCCCGAAACGAAAAGACAATCCGCGGAATGACACACTTCCGCGTCCCCACGTCCAAAAAAGGCTCGCATGAGAAAATCAAAACGATGTTGATTGTGTCTTTCGACCGTCATGGAGTGGTTCACAAGGTGTGTGTCCCACCAGGGGAGACTGTGAATGCGAACTTTCACGTTCAGGTGCTCACCCGCCTCCGAGAACGCGTGAAAAAAGTGCGACCGGCCATCGCAAACTGCTGGGTGCTTCATCATGACAATGCGCCGTGCCATGGCGCGCTCGTCGTCAGACAGCTCCTGGCCAAATACGGCGTTGCCATGTTGCCGCACCCGCCCTGTTCTCCCGATCTGGCGCCAACGGACTTCTTCCTCAACCCCCTGATGAAAAGACAGCTCAAGGGACTACGTTTTGACTGGATAAAGGCCGTTCAAGAGGCTTCGACGAGGGTCATCAACGGCATCCCCAAAGAAAATTTCCAGCGGGCGTACGAGGAATGGGAGCAACGTTATACTAATTGTGTAGCAGCTCAAGGAGCATACTTTGAAGATTATTAAGTCGATGTAAGTATATCGTCAATAAAATTCTTGTAAAAAAATCCGACCTACCACTTTTGGGTGCGGCCCTGTAATTCAAATGATGTACATACATATTTTCAAAATCTCAAGGTTCAATTGCTGCAAACCATTCACAAAAATTATGCATGCTATTCCATCCTTGAAGTTTGATTATTTATTCTTCAGTAGATTATGTAAATAGGTATTTTGATACCCATAAACATGTGGCAACAGTGGAAAAAAAATATCTCCATTATCATATTTTGTGAGTGAATGGATATATATAGGGAGTTTTCCATTAGGGAGTAGGAAGTAAAATGGCAAGCAATAAATATTTTTGAAGTCAGAAATGCCTGGTGATATCTTAAAAGGAAAGAAGAGAAACCAGGCATTGAGCCAGGTATTGAGCAAACTTGGTGACTCTAACTTTTAATATTGAGGCAAATGAAGTTTGCTGTTGCAGGATTAACGTTGTGGAGTCTATTCATAATTAAGGCACAAATACTTGGTAATGCCACGGATCTTATCAATAAATGATTTGGGTTATTGATGTCAAAGATCATCATTAAAAAACTGATGATATTATCTCACATGGAAACCTTGGTCATGTAATAAAATCTGTTGAAAAACAAAATATTTGTACTTCAATTGAGGTAAATTGATTTATATGAGAATTTTTAAAATAAAATATCTATGAAGTCTCCCTTTTCATCAGTGGCTGGTGAGATTTATTATTATCATATTATTATGGTAAATACGGCTAGGAGCTTAACAGAAAAATGGTGAAATACGTAATTTGATGAATAAGAGGCAAAGTTCACGGAGGGTGGAGTTGGCACTGAAGGACAAGGTGTCATTTGGTATCAAAGGACAATCATTTGATGAATATTGCAAAATAAATGAAAGAGTAAAACGAAATAAGTGGCCGGTTGGTATGTACCTATAAAGGATTCTCTTATCATAGGGTGAGGTAGAAGGAACGTAGTAAAAGAAAGGAGTTCTGATCAGTACAATAGCAAAACTTCATTGAGGGGAAAGTACTCTCCCGCTCAAAGATAGACCTATTTTTAGATTCAGACATCGGCCAAATAGTTGTTGATACAATTGGTTATTAAAAAAGTCCACATGTTCATAAAATATCATCAATTTTTTGTGTATGTAAAATTTTAGTCAAATAAAAATCCAGGAACTATATTTAAATGCCATAAGAAGTTGTGAATCTCCTCTCCATTTCATCCATTTTCCCTCAGTTTTTTAACCTTCCATTTATGGCTCTCAATGAATAGGATATAGATGAAAAGTGAATTGAATATTTGAGTTATAAAATTATTGATGCTTGTTTGATTATTTCATTACTTTGATTTGAATTTTGGATTGGCCTTATTCAAGTATACTCTTAATTGAAACACTACTTAAACTTCAAGTAAATTTGATATGTTGATTTGACTTTCAGCTGAGAATAATTTACTTTGACTGAATTATGCCTACAAAGGCATATTAGAATAACCTAATTTAGGAATGATTGTTAAATTTGATGACAGTAGAGCTGGAAAATGACTCCCATGTATCTTGTTGGCAATGACAAAGGTAGATGCATATCCCTTGATAGTCTCCACTTGCTTTATTGTTGGATATTGCATGTGTTATGACAAGTTTTCAATATAGTTTAATGTTGTTATTTCTTGGTTATTTATTGCACTTTCAGTAATTTCTTTTAGAGAAGGAAGATTTAGGAAAATTATTTTCAGGTAATCTTCTTTTATTGTAATTTTGTATAAAATCATGAACAATGATGAATAGGGAATCCAACCATTTGTGGTTAATTCCATTGAAGTATAACCTATTCCGTTATTGTAAGCATGATTCAGCCGAAACTCTAAGAGTATAAATATGGCATGGCATGAAATAATACTGTAGTAAAGAAACATTTTAGAAATCTCAGTTTGTACTGATGACCATGAGTCGTTATACTTTGAGTTTTAGTTACTCAAATACGAATACAGGGAGCACTAGTCCTATGGCCAAGTGCAAGCCACTATTGAACATCATCTTTTTTATACAGCAATAGGTAATAAAAAAGAAAATGAAAATGAAAATGAAAATCAACGAAACCGAGCTACAACAGAGCCTCTGAAACACAACAACGTCAGGCTGAAACAAATCAGAGATAGAACGAGACGTTCACGAACTGATGAATACTCCGATTTACAGTGTGAAGCATTATTCTATGACCTTCACATAGATTACGCACATCACGCCAGTACCAACATAGGAAAAATGGATTTAATTTGCCGCAATTGCCAAGCCAAAAAGTATAAATCAGAACCTCCCGGTCTTTGCTGCAATAATGGTAAATTAAAACTTAACCAACTGGACCCATTACCATAAGAACTCTTAAAATATACAACTGGTGATACACCACAGTCAAGACATTTTCTGAGTAATATCCGAAAATACAACTCATGTTTTCAAACGACCTCATTTGGAGCCACATCTGTTATTAATCAGCCTGGATTTCAATCCACTTCCACAGTACAAGGGCAGATATACCATAAAGCAGGATCGTTGTTGCCGTTGCCTAATCAGCAACCAAAATTTTTACAATTACATTTTATTGGAAACGACCAAGTTGAGACCGACCAAAGATGCGCCAACAATTAAGGAACAAGACGTGAGATTGTATCTGATTTACAACAAATGTTCCATGCACACAATATTTACATTTAAACGTTTGAAACTTCAATTGATCATATGCCCACAGATGCATATAAAAGTATTATAAAAGCAGATCGAAAACCAGCAGGAGAGCATGAACGGCGCTTCAACGCTCCTGTAGTGGATGAAGTTGCAGTTGTGATATAGGGTAATGAATTTGAAAAGCGAGATATCGTGCTTCAATTACGTAGTGGATCATTGCAGCGAATTTGCGAAACTCACAGGTCGTATGATGCCCTACAATATCCTATTTTATTTCCCTGTGGTGAAGATGGGTATCATTTCAATCTGAGGCAAGTTAATCCAACAACAGGTATTCCAACAAGTGCAAAGGTATCTGCTATGGATTATTATGCTTACCGTCTAATGATACAAGGTACTAAACAGAACCACGTGATAAATTGCAGACAATTATTCCATCAATTTATCGTGGATATGTATGTTAAGATTGAAAGTGAACGTCTTCAGTTTATTCGTTTGAATCAAAAAAAATTAAAAGTGGACCAATATATTCACCTAAGAGATGCGGTAGCAAATGACGGAAATATTGAGAATCTGGGCACTTTGGTTATTTTGCCAGCGACGTTTACAGGCAGTCCTAGACACATGCATGAGTACACACAAGATGCAATGACCTATATAAGGACATACGGGAGACCAGATTTGTTTATTACGTTTACCTGCAACCCGATTTGGTCAGAGATTAAAGAAATGCTAATCAACGGTCAGTCATCCAGTGATCGCCACGATTTAATTGCGAGAGTTTGTAAACAAAAGCAACAAAAACTCATTAATATTATAACAAAAGGTCACATCTTTGGAGAGGTGAGATGCTGGATGTACACCATTGAATGGCAGAAACGAGGTTTACCACATTCACATAATTTATTTTGGTTGAAAGGGAAGATTCAACCAACAGAAATCGACACTATTATATCAGCTGAACTTCCTAACAAAGAAGAAGATCCTGATTTATACGCTGTGGTAACTAAAAATATGATCCATGGACCATTTGGAAATATGAATCGGAACTCGCCATGTATGAAAGATGGGAAATGGACCGAAAACTATCTTCGAAAATTAATTAAAGATTCACAAACAGGAGGCTATCCTTTATAAAGACGGCGAGCTCCAGAAAATGGAGGTTTTACGGCAATACTGAAGACTCGAAGCAACGTGGAAATAGACGTGGATAACAGTTGGATTGTACCATATTGTCCATTATTGTCAAAAATGTTTAACGCACATATTAACGTAGAATACTGCAATAGTGTCAAATCTATTAAGTATATCTGCAAATATGTTAATAAAGGTTCTGATATTGCAGTTTTTGGTGTAGGCAATGAAGACACCAACAATGAAGTAAAGCGTTATCAGTTGGGAAGATACGTCCGTAGCAACGAAGCTGTTTGGCGAATTTTCGGATTTTCCATTCATGAACGGTATCCTACTGTGGTTCACCTCAGCATTAATTTAGAAAACGGTCAACGAGTATACTTCTCAACTGATAGTGCCGCAAGAGTGATTGATCAGCCGCCAAACACAACTTTAACAGCATTTTTCCAACTATGCCAGCAGGATACTTTTGCAAGAACGCTATTGTATTCAGAATTGCCGAGATATTATACGTGGAATACATCAATGAAAGTCTTTTGTAGAAGAAAAATGGGCAACTTTGATCCTGAGAATAATATTTATTCATGTGACGCATTGGGCCGAGCCTACACAGTCCATCCTAACAACGCCGAATGTTATTTTTTAAGAATGCTTCTACATACCATTAGAGGACCTCGCTCATTTGCAGAATTAAGAACGATAAACGGAGAAATATGTGAGACATTCAGAGAAGCTTGCCAGAATTTAGGGTTGCTAGAAGGAGATCAACACTGGGATGACTCATTGCGAGAGGCCAGTTTGATTTCCCTTCCAGGACAAATCCGAATTTTGTTTGCCATCATAATAACCTCCTGTAATCCATCTAACCCAAAAACAATATGGGAAAAATATAAAGAATCAATGAGTGAGGATATACTGGCTAAAGTTCGAAGTGAAAATCCTACATTGGATATTACGTTTAACTCCGACATTTTTAATAAAACTTTGATTATTTTGGAGGAAAAGTGTTTCACCATGGTTAACAAGACTTTAGTGGAATTCGGTCTTTTTGCACCTGTACAAGATCAACAGGGTGTATTTTATCCAGATTATATACGTGAAACTAGCTACAATGTCTTAGACTTAGAAGCATACATCGCGGATAAAAAGCCACTTCTCAATGAAGATCAGAAATTCGCGTACGAAACAATAATGGATCAGGTAGATAAACAAGAAGGAGGTATCATTTTTCTTGATGCTGCTAGTGGCACGGGAAAAACATTTTTAATTAATTTAGTTGTCGCTGAAATCAGGGTTCATGGAGAAATTGCTCTAGCCGTAGCATCTTCAGGTATTGCAGCGATATTAATGGAAGGAGGAAGAACAGCCCACTCTGCCCTTAAGTTGCCACATTTTCATTTTCATTTTCGTTTTCGTTTTCGTTTCCGTTTCCGTTTCCGTTTCCGTTTCCGTTCCGTTCCCGTTCCCGTTCCCATTCCCATTCCCATTCCCATTTTTATTTTCATTTTCATTTTCATTTTCATTTTCATTTTCATTTTCATTTTCATTTTCATTTTCATTTTCATTTTCATTTTCATTTTCATTTTCATTTTCATTTTCATTTTCATTTTCATTTTCATTTTCATTTTCATTTTCATTTTCATTTTCATTTTCATTTTCATTTTCATTTTCATTTTCATTTTCATTTTCATTTTCATTTTCATTTTCATTTTCATTTTCATTTTCATTTTCATTTTCATTTTCATTTTCATTTTCATTTTCATTTTCATTTTCATTTTCATTTTCATTTTCATTTTCATTTTCATTTTCATTTTCATTTTCATTTTCATTTTCATTTTCATTTTCATTTTCATTTTCATTTTCATTTTCATTTTCATTTTCATTTTCATTTTCATTTTCATTTTCATTTTCATTTTCATTTTCATTTTCATTTTCATTTTCATTTTCATTTTCATTTTCATTTTCATTTTCATTTTCATTTTCATTTTCATTTTCATTTTCATTTTCATTTTCATTTTCATTTTCATTTTCATTTTCATTTTCATTTTCATTTTCATTTTCATTTTCATTTTCATTTTCATTTTCATTTTCATTTTCATTTTCATTTTCATTTTCATTTTCATTTTCATTTTCATTTTCATTTTCATTTTCATTTTCATTTTCATTTTCATTTTCATTTTCATTTTCATTTTCATTTTCATTTTCATTTTCATTTTCATTTTCATTTTCATTTTCATTTTCATTTTCATTTTCATTTTCATTTTCATTTTCATTTTCATTTTCATTTTCATTTTCATTTTCATTTTCATTTTCATTTTCATTTTCATTTTCATTTTCATTTTCATTTTCATTTTCATTTTCATTTTCATTTTCATTTTCATTTTCTAAAAATGGAGTTTGAAATACTAGAAAGGGAAAAATATGGAGAAAACACGCAAATTTAACGGAAATAAAAAAAATAAATAAAAACGAAGAGTTTTTATAGGACATATAACCAAAAAAAAGCGTAAAAATTATTACACTACATTTTATTAAATCTGACCACGGCGTTCAAACTTATAGTACCAGATATTGCAATGAAAAATCAACGAATTAATAAAAAAGGTGTGAAATATTTTAAAGGAGATATTTTTTAGCAAATACGCGATTTTATATAAATCACGAAAAATGGGTGAAAATGAGAAGTTTTTAAAGGACATAGCACAACACAAACATACGTGTTTAAAATTTAAGTACCATAAATTGCGATGTAAAAATAAACGAATGGTCAAAAAAAGAGTTTGATATACTATACAGAAAAAATTGAGAGAAAATACGCGATTTTATCGAAACACAGAAAATAATGAAAACAAGCAGATTTCTGAGGATGTACAAAAAAATTTTTGCGTCTAAATTTTTAAAAGATATTTGCCCTGGAAAAATCAACGAAAAATGAAAAAATATGTCTTATATCCTTTAAAGGAAAAATTGAGAGAAAATACGAGATTTAACGAAAACACGAAAAATAAATACAAGCGATATATAGTAGTTTTTATCGGGCATACAACATTATAAATGCGTCTATATATATAACAAAATATTTTTCGATGGAAAAATTAACGAATAATGAAAAAATGAGTTTAAAATTCTAAAAATGAAAAATTGAGAGAAAACGCAATAATGTACCGAATACACGTAACGTGAATAAATACCAGAATTTTTTTGTAGTCGTGCCATAAATTATACCCGTTTCAAATGTAACTCCATATTTTACGATTCAAAAATTAACAAATTATGGAAGAAAAACATTTGATATCCTTTTAAAAAAATGAGAGAAAATCCTACATTTCTTCGAAAACACAAAAAATGAATTAAAACGAGCCTTTTCTGTGAACATACCAAAGTAAATACGCGTTTAAAATCAAAAAAACTCTATTTTGCAATGGAAAAATCAATGAATCATGAAAATAGGAGTTGGAAATACTTGAAAGAAAAAAATTGAAAAATATATGCTATTTAACGAAAACACAAAAAATGAATGAAAACAAAAAATTTTCAGTGATAAAGGACCTTTTGTAGAATGCCCACAGAACCCTTTTGGTTTTCCTTTTTTCAGAATTCGTTAATTTTTTCATGGGAAAATATGGTGCTCAAAATTTAAGACGCGTATATTTTTTGGTACATCCATGCTAAAAACTGCTCGTATTATTCAACTTTGCGTGTTTTCGATGAAATCGTGTATTTTCTCTCAGTATTTTCCTTTAGTGTTCAAACTCCTTTTTTCACTATACGTTGATTTTTCCTTGAAAAATATGATTGTATAATTTTAACACGAATATGTAGTGGTATGCCCACAGAAAAATGATCTTTTTAATTAATTTTTTGTGTTATCAATGAAATCGGGTATTTTCTCTCAATTTTTCCTTTAAAGAATTTCAAACTCTTTTTTTTGCCATTTGTTTGTTTTTTTATCACAGGGTACAATGCCGATATTTTAAACGCGTATGTTATTTTATGTCCACGGAAAACTGCTCGTTTTTATTAATTATTTTGTAATTATTTCGCTTGTCTCCCTTAATTGTTGCCATTTTACTATTTGAAACTCCTTTCTTCATCGATCGTTTATTTTTGCATCGGAAAATATGGAGTTATATTTTTGAGCGCGTATTTTTTGTGGAATGCCCACAAAAAACCTTTGGTTTTCTTTAATTTTCTGTGGTTTCGTTAAATAGCATATATTTTTCAATTTTTTTCTTTCAAGTATTTCCAACTCCTATTTTCATGATTCATTGATTTTTCCATTGCAAAATAGATTTTTTTTGATTTTAAACGCGTATTTAATTTGGTATGTTCACAGAAAAGGCTCGTTTTTATTCATTTTTTGTGTTTTCGAAGAAATGTAGGATTTTCTTTAATTTTTTTAAAAGGATATCAAATGTTTTTCTTCCATAATTTGTTAATTTTTGAATCGTAAAATATGGAGTTGCATTTTAAACGGGTATAATTTATGGCACGACCACAAAAACTTCTGGTATTTATTCACATTTCATGTATTCGGCATATTATTGCGTTTTCTCTCAATTTTTCATTTTTAGAATTTTAAACTCATTTTTTCATTATTCGTTAATTTTTCCATCGAAAAATATTTTGTTTTATATAAAGACACATTTATAATGTAGTATGTGCGATAAAAACTATATCGCTTATATTTATTTTTCGTGTTTTCGTTAAATCTCGTATTTTCTCTCAATTTTTCCTTTAAAGGATTTAAGACATATTTTCATATTTCGTTGATTTATTCAGGGCAAATATCTTTTTAAAAATTAAGACGCGAAAATTTTTGGTACATCCACAGAAAACTGCTTGTTTTCACTATATTCCGTGTTTTCGATAAAATCGCGTATTTTCTCTCAATTTTTCCTGTGGAGTATAGTATATCAAACTCTTTTTTTCACCATTCGTTGATTTTTACATCGCAATTTATGGTCCTTAAATTTCTAACGCGTATGATTGTGTTGTGCGATGTCCTTTAAAAACTGCTCAATTTCACTCATTTTCGTGATTTATATAAAATCGCGTATTTGCTAAAAATTATTTCCTTTCAAATATTTCACACCTTTTTTAATAATTTCTTGATTCTTCATTGCAAAATCTGGTACTATAAGTTTCAAGGCCGTGGTCAGAAGTAATAAAATGTAGTGTCATAATTTTTGACGTTTTTTTTTGGTTAAATGTCCTAAAAAAACTTCGTTTTTATTTATTTTTTTTATTTTCGTTAAATTTGCGTGTTTTCTCTATATTTTTCCCTTTCTAGTATTTCAAACTCCATTTTTTGATATTCTTTGAATTTTCCATGGAAAAAATGGTGTTTAAAATTACAAGTTAATGCTATGATATATACACAGAAAACCGCCCTTTTTTATTCATATTTCGTGTTATCAATGAAATCGGGTATTTTCTTTCAATGTTTTCTTTTAAAGCATCCTTTTTTCAAGTATTTGAAGGACCATTGTTCACCAATCGTTGATTTTCTCAGTCCAAATTATTAAGTTTAATTTTAAATGCGTATATTTTGTGGAATGTCCAGAGGAAACTAGTCATTATAATAGATTTTTCGTGTTTTAAAAAAAATTCGCATATTTTCTCTTAATTTTTCAATTCTCGATTTTCTACTACTTCAAACTCCTTGTTTCAACATGAAATGTCAATAAAAATGAAAATGAAAATGGAAATGGAAATGGAAATGAAAATTGAAAATTGAAAATTGAAAATTGAAAATTGAAAATTGAAAATTGAAAATTGAAAATTGAAAATTGAAAATTGAAAATTGAAAATTGAAAATTGAAAATTGAAAATTGAAAATTGAAAATTGAAAATTGAAAATTGAAAATTGAAAATTGAAAATTGAAAATTGAAAATTGAAAATTGAAAATTGAAAATTGAAAATTGAAAATTGAAAATTGAAAATTGAAAATTGAAAATTGAAAATTGAAAATTGAAAATTGAAAATTGAAAATTGAAAATTGAAAATTGAAAATTGAAAATTGAAAATTGAAAATTGAAAATTGAAAATTGAAAATTGAAAATTGAAAATTGAAAATTGAAAATTGAAAATTGAAAATTGAAAATTGAAAATTGAAAATTGAAAATTGAAAATTGAAAATTGAAAATTGAAAATTGAAAATTGAAAATTGAAAATTGAAAATTGAAAATTGAAAATTGAAAATTGAAAATTGAAAATTGAAAATTGAAAATTGAAAATTGAAAATTGAAAATTGAAAATTGAAAATTGAAAATTGAAAATTGAAAATTGAAAATTGAAAATTGAAAATTGAAAATTGAAAATTGAAAATTGAAAATTGAAAATTGAAAATTGAAAATTGAAAATTGAAAATTGAAAATTGAAAATTGAAAATTGAAAATTGAAAATTGAAAATTGAAAATTGAAAATTGAAAATTGAAAATTGAAAATTGAAAATTGAAAATTGAAAATTGAAAATTGAAAATTGAAAATTGAAAATTGAAAATTGAAAATTGAAAATTGAAAATTGAAAATTGAAAATTGAAAATTGAAAATTGAAAATTGAAAATTGAAAATTGAAAATTGAAAATTGAAAATTGAAAATTGAAAATTGAAAATTGAAAATTGAAAATTGAAAATTGAAATTTGAAAATTGAAAATTGAAAATTGAAAATTGAAAATTGAAAATTGAAAATTGAAAATTGAAAATTGAAAATTGAAAATTGAAAATTGAAAATTGAAAATTGAAAATTGAAAATTGAAAATTGAAAATTGAAAATTGAAAATTGAAAATTGAAAATTGAAAAATGAAAAATGAAAATTGAAAAATGAAAAATGAAAAATGAAAATGAAAATGAAAATGAAAATGAAAATGAAAATGAAAATGAAAATGAAAATGAAAATGAAAATGAAAATGAAAATGAAAATGAAAATGAAAATCAGAAATCAGGAAAAATCAGAAATCAGGAATGTTCAAAAAGAAATTCTAAGGATGCGTAATTCTAGGGATGAGGGTCATCAGGAAGTTAGGCTGATGCCATCTAGAGACAAGGTTGGAAGCCAATAGTGGCCTTTTAATTAGATAGACAAAACCAATAAATTAATAGAAATAGGAAAATGCAATGTGGAATGAAATAAGATTATATGGGCAAAAGATTATTTTGGATTGTCGAAACCATGAAGTCGCCACTATTGGCTTTCAACCTTGGCTCTAGATGTTATCAACCTAACTTTCTAATGACCCTCATCCCTAGAATTACACACAAGAAATTCTTTTCGAGCATTACTTTTTTCCCTTGCGACTTTTCTCAGTTTTTCAAGTGGTTTTATAGTGTAACTAACACCGTGTGCTTGAACAAGACTGCCATCAGTGCTATAAGAAGAAGGCAACAATCAGATTAAGAATTCTTTTGGCGTCATTATCCATACTTTAAAATCACTCATGAGCACTATAAAATTATTATCTTGCATTGAGAAGATCGAAGATCAAACCTTCCTAAATTACCACAAATAGCAAGTCTTGCAAACACTCTATGAAAATTAACATGAATAAAAATGTTGGAATGTTCATAAAATTAAATCCATTCCAAAGCATTATTGATTCTTCAAACATCTGCACCTGGGTAAACTTTCACAAAAGTACCAACAGTCCTGGCGACTACGAGACTCTGCCAAATCAGCCGTGTGTCTTGCCTGGCAGCAGGAGAGGCAAGGCTTCTGCAGTGGTTATCTCACAAAACCTTGCAAAGCAAAACCGACAGCAGCATGACAGATGACGCAGAAGAAAAAGACCAAATTATTTTAGATTAGGATTTTGGAATGTTAGGACAATGTTGGGAACAGGAAAATTATATAATATAAAACGAGACATTGAAAGAGAAAATATATAAATTTTGGGTCTTTGCGAGGTGAGATGGAAGGATAGCAGGGATTACTGGAGGGAAGGTCATAGAGTAAAATACAGTGGAGGGGATGTGAGCCAATGAGGGGTTGTCATAAAATTGAATAAAAAGGTTGGAATATTAAAAAGGAAAGAAGCATAGTCAACATAGAACAAGCAACGGATAGAATATAACTAATAGAGATAAAAATAGAGGTGACAAACTTGGCATATATACCACCAAGCAATAGTAAGGAGGAAGAGGTCGACAGGATATACGATCAGTTAGAGGACATAATGGCGTGTGTTCTGGAAGGAAACATTTGATAGTGATGGGAAATTGGAATGCGATGGTAGGCAAAGGAAGAGTGGTGATGAGGTGGACGACTACGATATAGGTACAAGGAATGACTGCAGTGAGAAAGAAATTTAATTCAGCAGGAGAGATGGGTTAGTCATCACCAACACTTGGTTTTGACACCATAAAAAGCCCAGGTATACATGGAAAATGTCAGGTGACTTACAAAGGCATAAGTTAGATTATATATTAGTTAGGCACAGGGTAAGGAACAGTGTGATCAATTCGCACAACTTCCAGGGAGCGGATGAGGCCTGTGCCCATAATTTAGCTGTTTTGTCGTCCAGCATCCATTTCATAAAGATAGGGCAGGGGCGGCGGCGTTAGGAAATGGTATGTAGAAGCATTAACCATATTGACAAGGAAAAAGTATCAGCAGGTAGTAGAATAAATCATGGATCATACTATCAAAGAATAATAGCAATGTATCAAGAAAGGGATATCGAAAGCCACGAAAGACACTATGGGAACCATTAAGGGGATAAGTACAAGGAAACCATAGATCACGGATGAGATGATTACAAAGATGGATGAGAGAATAAAATGGAATGATGTAAACACAGAGTTAGGCAAAATGAAGCATAAATAGTTAAATAGCAAATTGAGATGGGCAATAAATAAAGCAAAAGTAGTGTAATGGAAAAAGCAGTGAAAGGATATAGAAAGTTTGCAGAGTAAGGGTGAAATTAGTGCTCTATACAGCATGGTTAAATCACTATCGGGAAGTAAGAAAGGAAGATATATGTTAGCAATTAGAGATAAGGTGGGTAAGATAGTAGTTGACACAAAAAGGATCCAAGAAAAATGGAAAGAATATATAGAAGCACTGTATTGTAAAGAACTTAGTCCAACAAGGTTAGACCGAGAAAAGGAACATGACATAGATGAAGATAGATTAGGTCCAGGCATACTCGACCATTCAATAGAAAAAGAACATTATGGGAGATGTCATCTAATAAGGCCATGAAGTGGAAAACATTCCTGCAGAACTACTGAAATGTTTAGGCAAATGTGGGAGGAAGAGGCTATATGGGCTGATTTGTAGTATCTATGAGGAAGGAATCTGGCCTGAAGACTTGGTGAGATCAAGGATCATCTGGACGCCGCGAAAATCTACGATCCCACATTACCTTATAAATATTTTGTTACCTCTAAACGTCCACATTCTTCCCTCCCACCCTAACGCCCACCCTCTTCCCTCACTCCCTCCCCCGTAACGCCCACCCCATCCCTAACCTCCCTCCCTAATGCCAACCCGCTTCCCTCCCGCCCTCCCTAACGCCTACCCTCTTCCCTCCCTCCCTAACGCCCACCCCATCCCCAAACCACCCTCTCTAATGCCAACCCGCTTCCCTCCCGCCCTCCCTAACGCCTACCCTCTTCCCTCCCTCCCTAACGCTCATCCTCTATCCCTCCCTCCCTCCCTAACGCCTACCCTCTTCCCCCCCACCCTACTTCGCTAACGCCCACACTCTTGCCTCCCTACCTCCCCCCTAACGCCAACCCTCTTCCTTCCCTCCCTCCTCCCTAACGCCCAACCTCTTCCCTCCCTCCCTCCATGATGCCCACCCTCTTCCCTCCCGCCCTCCCTAACGCCTACCCTCTTCCCTCCCTCCCTAACGCTCATCCTCTATCCCTCCCTCCCTCCCTAACGCCTACCCTCTTCCCTCCCCCCTACTTCACTAACGCCCACTCTCTTGCCTCCCTACCTCCCCCCTAACGCCAACCCTCTTCCCTCCCTCCCTCCTCCCTAACGCCCAACCTCCTCCCTCCCTTTCGCCGACCCTCTTCCCTCCCTCCATATCGCCAACCCTCTTCCCTCTCTCCATATCGCCCACCCTCTTCCCTTCCTTCCTCCTTAACGCTCACCCTCTTCCCTTTCTCCCTAACGCCCGCCTTCTGCCCTCCCTCCCTCTCCCCTATCGCCCACCATCTTCCCTCCCTCCCTCCCACCCAATCGCCCACCCTCTTACCTCCTTAACGCCCACCTTCTTCCCTCCCTCTGTATCGCTCACCCTCTTCCCTCCCTCTGTCCCTACCGCCCACCCATCTTTCCTCCCTCCCTCCCTAACGCCAACACTCTTTCCTCCCTTCCTAACGCCCAACCCCTTCCCTCCCTCCCTCCCTAACGCCCAGGCTCTGCCTACCCTCCCTCCCCCATAACGCTCACCCTCTGCCCTCCCTCCCGCCCCCTAACGCCTACCCTCTTCCCTCCCACTCTAACGCCCACACTCGTCCTTCCCTCTCTAATGCCCACCCTCTTTCTTCCCTCCCTTCCTAACGCCCACCCTCTTCCCTCCCTCTTCCCCACCCTCCCTCCCTAACTACCACCCTCTTCCCACCCTCCATCCCTAACTCCCACCCTCTTCCCTCCCCCCCTTTCCACACTTACCTCTTATTCCACTGATTTTCTGATGGCAATCAGGCCTTTATACCCGAGGCCTTTTTTCTACTTACATTTTCTCTCTTCAGGTTTTTTCCTGGCCAATTCCCATTGATCTTCTGCCGCAGTTTTAACCGAATCTCGAGGGGTCTTCTTCATCTTTTCATTAGGAGAATAAACTTCATCTTACCTACTCTTTGACAGTTTCATCCGTCGCACCATCCTGCTTATTTGATATTTTTAGATCAGTGCTACGTCAGTGGCCGGTGCTTGCTAAGTGCTGTCTACGGCCAATCACGTTAAGTGCTTGGTGGAAGTTCTTTGGGAGCACGTATCGGGACAATATGCGGATCTGCTATAAACGTGTGGTTGAGAATTCTGATGAGTGATTTCAAGAGAGGTTTTCTGTTGCTCCAGTTAGACACCATTTGGAATATACCGCATGTATTTGGGATCTTCGGGAGAAAATTTGGCAAAAAGAATTAGCTAAAGTCCAGAGAAAATCCGCTAGATTCGTTTAAAATTGTAATGATAAGATACAAGTGTGACAGGTCACTTAGTGGATTTAGGCTGGGAAGCACTTGAAGTGCGAGAGAACAAGCGAGGCTTAGACTTTTAGAAAGGTTCAGGTTAAACAAACGAGTTTAACAATGACACTGAAGGAATTCTAATGGATCCACCCTACTTCAGAGATCAGACGACAAAGATAAAATAATGGAGATTGATTCCAGTACAGATAGGCACAAATACTCATTCTTTCCCCGAAAAATCAGAAATCATAATAGTAAGAAACCGAAGTCACTTCAGAAATATTAAAAACATTTACAAGACGGAACAAATCCTTGCAAAGATATCAGGTATATTGGTAGGCGCATGGGTTTGTTAGTTTGGGTGTGGGGTTGTTAAGGTTTTTGAATAATAGCATGTCATGTTTTGGTTGTGGACTGAATAAATTTGTGGCTTTTTGCGAGTTTTTTTTCTTAATTACGGGGCGAAGACGGTACGAGTTGAGTCGGAAAAATTATTATTTTGATTTGAGTCTGCATAATTGCTTTACCCAATTATTATAATGGTCGTAAACCTTTTTTTCGCAAACAACTTTTAACCTATTTTTGTAAATACTTCCAGTGTATTTTCGTGATGTAGCCTCCAATATTTAATATTTCTTATAAATTTATAATGAATTATATCACATTTTGTTTGTCAGTCACCCCTCACCTCAGTTAGCTCACGGGAGATATAGCAAACAATGGGGTTTTTCCTAGCGGTTTCACAATTTACAAAAGGGACGAACCTTAAATATTGGGTGGGGGAGTATTCATTGCAGTCAAGTCAGATCTTAGTAGCCAACGAAATGAATGCGACGTAAATGACATAGAAAGCGTTTGGTGCAATATTAAGAACTACAACGGCGGAAGCCTATTCGTGTGTTCATTTTATAGAGCCCCAAATTCTAACACAGATGTCCTACTGAAGCTCGACTAACAAATATCCACTCTCAGCAGCAAACATAGCAACAGTATTACTATAATCGCTGGTGACACAAATCTACCGTCAATTGACTGGGACACGTACTTCGTAGGATCAATCTGCAAAAAACAGAGATGCATGCCAAGAACTCCTTCATATATTCACATAAAACTCCTTGGATCAAAGTGTTAAATCACCAAAATGGGGCCACAACATACTAGATATCTTTGCGACTTCAATTCCCGAAATCATTTCAAACATTGAAATAATGGACAGAATCAGTGACAAAAGGCTACTTTTGTAGAGTTGAAACTATGGTCGACCAAATAAAAAAAAGGGTAAAATTTACCTATACAACAAGGCAAATTTTAACGGACTAAGAGAATTAAAAAACAAAATTGCCATAACACAACAAAAAAACACTGAAAACCAATACAGAGAACACTAGGAAATATTTCTTAAATATTTTACGTAAAGTCTGCGGTCAAGCATATAAAAAATTGGGATTCATTAGACGCATTGTCGGCAAAAGTGACTCGAAGGTCAAGGAACGTTGTTACCACGCTCTTGTAAGGCCTCATTTAGAATACGCATGCAGCGTGTGGGATCCGAGTGAAAAAAGTCTCATTCGGGAAATTGAGAAGGTTCAACGCCGGGCAGCCCGTTTTGTAAAAAATTCCTACGATAAAACGCAAAGCGTCACCGAAATGCTCATGGATTTGGGGTGAGAATCATTGGCTGAAAGACGATTCAATGCAAGATTGAAATTATTAAATAAATTTAGATCCGCAAGTTTCAGCACCGAGGTCTCGCATATTATTCGTACTCCTACATACATTGGTCGCTTGGATCATGCATATAAAATTCGGGAAATAGATGCCAGAACTAGCCGACTCAAGGACTCCTTCTTCCCACGGACAATACGAGATAGTAACTGCAGGGTTATAGATAGCAAAAATTCCACTTGACACACTCAGCGTCTAAAAAATAATTAGTTGTATTCAAATGCATGCTCTTCCACTAACCTTATGTGTTTTGCTATAATAACCCATTCTTTCCGAATGACCTCATTCGTGTTCCGTTCATCTGTTTGTAAGTCTCCCTTTTGAATCCCTCGTCCCTCTCCGCGGGGGGAAATTCCTGCTACCTGCAACGTTGGGTCGAATTCCCTTCCTTTACAGACTCTTTGGGGGTAGAGTAATTTGTGGTGCATTTTCATGTGGTAGTGATGTTTCAATTTCTTGCTTGTTGTGTCCTGGCTTCCGTGTTGTAGGATGGCTTTCGTGCTGCATCATGGGGTGCAGTTTTTTTTAGTTGTTTTGCGGTATATGTGTTTGCATGAGTATTGGATGAAGGGATTTTTGCATGAGTGTGTGCGCTGCTGTGGGGGTGATTTTCCGTGTTGTTTTTTTGCATGAGGTATTTTTCCTTTTACGGTTGGTGACCAAACACCCCCCGCCACACGCCCTTGCGGCGGCTTGCGGGGTATGATGTAGATGTAGATGAAGGAATGAAGACGCACACCCCATCCAGACTCTAATGCGACAATAAGGGACCTAGATGGTACAACGGGGAAGTCAGAGAGGCATTAAGAGGCAAAGAAAGCTACATTCAAATTTCAAAAAGAGTTTAAAATTGGACGATATAGTTTATGTTAATGCATCCAAACAGCAACTAAAAAAGTGACGTAGTCAGACGAAAGTATTATGCGCAGAGCACTACACTCTTTTAAATCTAAAATTCTGAGCAAATATCTTGACTAAAATCCAAAGTTATTCCGGTCCAATGTTAGGGAAATACAGGGTGAACGTCCAACTGTTCAATCTTTGACGACGGAAAATGGAGAAATCATTACAGATAGCGTGAAAGAGGCAAATATTTTAAACCATTTTTTCCAGAGCGTCTACAATAAAAACACAAACGCACCAAACGATCCCCCACACCCACCCGGGGTACACGTGAGCGATCTTACACTACCAAGAAAGGAATAGTACATCTGCTCCGTAGTATCAAAGCACACAAGGCACCTGGTCCGGAAGAAATACCTGCTAGAATATTAAAGGAATTAGCTGAGGACATTGCCCCGTTTTTACATATTGTCTTTCAAAAATCGATGGGAGAAGGCTCAGTACCTCGCGACTGGAAGCTAGTCCATATAGCCCCAGAAGTAGTAGTAGTATTTAGGGGAGGCGACGCACAGCTGAGGTCATTGGCGCCATTAGGGATGGACAGGAAAGTATGAAGGGTGGAGAGAAACCCGGCGTCGGCATAAGTCTACTCTAATGATGAAAGGCGCCAAGGGGTCCGAAGTTTAAAGTCCCATCCGACGGACGGCGTACTCACTCAAAGTGCCCTCCCAAAGTACCTCAAAAAGGTATCGAGATACCACTGAAAAGTATTCAAGACCGCCGGCATGTGAACTCAGGCCCTCTGGGTGGGAAGCCAGTACAATAGCTACCACACCATCTCGATTCCCCTTACATCTCCCATCTATAAAGGCGGCGAGAGGGATAAACCAACCAATTACCGATCCATTCCCTTGACATCGATCTTTTGTAAAATATTGGAACACAGTATTGTCACTAAGATTTAATTTCTTGAGATTAGGGATATACTAATCCACAACCAGCACGGATTTCGGGAAAGCAGATCTTGCGAAACACAACAAGGCCTTTTCATTCACGATATATTTGGATCGCGAGAAAACAGCACACAAGTCGATTCAGTATTCATAGATTACAAAAAAGCATTCAATAAAGTCCCACACAATAAATTGTTACACAAACTTAAATGCCTGGAATCGATGAGAAAATAATTAATTGGATTAGAGACTTCTTGTCGAATCGCAAACAAATAGTAGTCAGGGATGGGTTCTGCTCAACGGATAGAGATATGACTTCGGGCGTATTCTGTTCTTAATATACATCTATGACTTAAGCGCACATGTTAGTAGAAATCTTAAAAGTAAGATTAGGGTGTTCGCGGATGACATGGTGATCTATTGGGAGATATCTGGGGATGAGGATCGTTTCATTCTAGCACAGGATTTAGATTGCATTACTAAATGGTGTTCTGAATGGGGATTGTCATTCTATCTTAATATAAGTTCGGTGGTAAATTTCTTTAAAAGATCAACGGGATTTGTTTACAAATTGGCTGGAGTTGACCTAGAAGTAGTTGATACGGTAAAATACCTAGGTGTTACATTCATTAAAGACAGCTTTGGGGACTCCCATACGTAAAGTCTGCAGGCAATCATTTAAAAAATTGGAATTTATTAGACGTATTGTTGGCAGAATTGAGTGAGAAGTGAAGGGTTATTGATAGCAAATATTCCACTTGCCACCCTCCGCGTCTAGGGAATAGTTAGTTCTACTCAATCGCATGCACATTCACTAACCTTGTGTGTTTTGTTATCATAACCCATTCTTTCCAAATGACCACATTAGGGTTCTGTTCATCGTGTGGGTTGCTTTCAAAATCCTCCCCGCATGATCGTATTTGAGTACCATTTAGTGGTGTACCTTCCATTGTCTGTTTTGGGTTTCCCCTTGCATCCCTTGCCGTGGGATGCCTTCCCGCTCCCTAAAGCGTTGGTTCAAATTCCCTACCTGTTTCCTTTGGGCGGAGAGCGTTTTATGTTGTACGTTCATGTGGTGGTGGAGATTCGCATTCTTGCTTTTCGTATTCTTGCTTTCGCGTTGTTGGATGGATTCCATGCTGCATCCTGGGGTGCAATTGTTTCTCGGATGCCAGTGGATGTGTTTGCATGCGTGTTTGGGGTAGGGATTTTTCCATGAGTGTATACGCCATGTGGGTATAGTTTTGTACGCAGGTGTTGCTTTCATCTAACAAAATAAGACTTAATTGGACGTTAGAGCAAAAGCACAGAACCCTCAGAAGAGAAGTAAGCTAGTTTAGTAAAATAGGAACTTGGAATGTTAGGACGATGTGGAGGACAGAATGATAAGAAAACATTTAGCGAGAGACGGAGAGAGGAAATGTAAGTATTTTAGGCCTATACGAGATTAGATGGAAGGATAGTGCAGATTACTGTAGGGATAGTTACAGAGTAGTCCACACCCGAGGAGAAGAGAGCCGGGAAGGGGTTATGAAATGACATCAGGCAAAAAGGTAGAACAAAGCGTAGTAAGCAAATAGCAAGAACCGATTGAATTATATCGGGAGAAGTAAAAGCTGAATCGACGAACTTGGTCATTCTATAGGTCCAGGCTACAGTTTGCGAAAATCCATTCCCCTTCAACGATGCCATGGATCGTACTGTAATTAATTACACTGAAAATTGTCATAATTTTGTATTTTAATGAGAGTGGTGATTATTACAAACTACATCACACCGAGCAAACGCAGGGAAAAAGAAGTCAATGTCATATACGATTATATTAATGAGCTAATTTCGGATATTCTCGGCCGAAAACATTTGATAATAATGGAGGTTAGGAACGCGGTTGAAGACGGAGGAAGAGATGTTAAAAAGGTAGGGGACTACGGTTTAATGAAAAGGAAAAGTCGCGGAGAGAAAGCGGTAGAGTTTTGCTAGATACGAGAGTTATCTTAATCAACACTTGGTTTAGACACCATAAATGACGTAGGTTTACATGGATAGTGCCGCGGGCTCAAGAAGGAATCACTACATTATGATTTATTTATATATTCTGCAAGGCAACGCCAGGGTGTGTGGCAGGGTAATATTTTTTCCCGAAAATGAGCCTACCGCGGTTTACAATATTATTATGATCCACTCTCGTTCGTGGAAAAAAAGACATCGTAAATCTCTCTGTTATACGCTTAATCTCTCTAGTTTTATTTACATCATCTCTCTTACTGTTGTAGAATGGGGGTAATATTACATTTTCAACATCACCGCTAAAGGGACGTCCTTCCAAGTTATGCCAGAGATTTGGTCTGTAATTTAACCTATACACTATGAGTGATTCCCAGCCTAGCTACTCTAATATTTTGGATACGCTACTGAATTTTATCATAACAACGTTTTACAAAACGAATTACTGATCGTACCACTTTTCCACTTGATACATTTTTTTAATTTTACGACCGGGTTTCAATGTATTACATTATCATCAGGTCCTACAGGTACCGTAAGGCATCAATACTTGGTTGTAAAATAAGAAAATTTTATCAAGTGGAAAAGTGCTACGATCAGTTATGCATTATGTTCGACTTACACCACATCATGCCTGACGCTACTCAATTTGAACGTTTTACAACTCTACCTCCTTTACACTAATCGCGATCCAATGGGGATATCAATCCAACTTCGTGAGAATCCCATATATCAGCAGCATATTATTCTAGACAAGGCCTCACCAGCGAAAGATAACATTTATCTTTGACCTTTTCATCACATTCACCCAGAACTCCTCTAAAAATGCCTAATTTTTGTTACATTGCCCACGTATTCCCAACATTCGTACTTGAGCAGTGTGAGATATGTACATGTTGTGGATACCTCACTTATACCTCCTCATTTTACTCCTATATTTTGCAATACATTTATTACATGCACTGAATGTACTCAATGGAATTCGTAAAATTTATTAGGAATATACACGTTGATTATATGTCCCTGAGAGACAGGGCTGGAAGGTGAAGCTTGAAAACAAACAATAAATTTGTCTATGCAACGTTTAATCTTGTCTTGACTTGTAAATGAAATGTCTGTGATATTTCTAGAGTGACTTTGGTTTCTTACTTCTATGATTCATGGTTGTTCGGAGAAAGAATGAGTACTTGTATATATCTGTATTTTAAACTATCTCCCTTGTCTTATGCTTGTGGTCTGATCTACCTAACTTGTGTGGGGCCATAATAATTCATTTAGTGCTATCGTCAAAGTTGTTTGTTCTGAACCTTTCTAAGAGTCTAACTCTTGCTTGTTCTCTTCGCAGATGAGTGGAGTTGTCTAGTTGAAGTCTTGTAAATGCAAGTAAATCACAGAGAATCCTGCCTTTAGAGGAACATGGATCTCCCATTAAATGTACATAAAACTCTGAAAAAATAGTTACGGAACATTCACTAAGATGATTAAACCTCAACTAGAATGCTGATAGCGGTTAGGTCAGGAATATTTCAGTCTCGGTGGAAAGATATCATAATCTTTGATGAATAGAATGTTTTAAAATCACTCCCAAGAAAAACTTAATCCCTTGCTGAAGAAAACTATATGGTTTAGCAACAAAATGGAATAGTTTCTCTTCAAAAAGAAAATTGCATATATGCAGAATCACACAGTAAATATGAGCATATGGAAAATGAATTGGTTAGAGCATGAATTAAAAACACTCCGAAAACAAAATTTGTAAACTATTATTTTTATGTAAAGCAATTACTTTAAGTATCAATTATGCATTCACAATAGGATTATGAAGTGACATAAGGAATTAAAGCGGGAACAGAGATGCCCAAGTGTGAATCAGTACATGTAGATTTCATCTCAAAAAGGACAGAACACCAAATTTCCTGACTTTTTCAGGATTAACCCTGGTTGGTGTACTCCCTCCTACCTTTGGTACTTACCTCTGGTCAGAAGTCTGGCACTACTGACTCCTATGCACACACAACCCCCTACAGTGGTATTCAACTTCTAATGTGAATCACCTTTTTCCATGACCACTGCTCCAATCCACAGGTGCCATGTTGGCTGGAGTCGTGTAATAACCAAAATGTCATTTCTCATGGTTGGTTGTAGCACAGAGGCTCCATTGCACTTCAATGAATGTTTAGGCATGGGGAGAATATTTCAGCACATACATGATCCTAGATTACATCAAATTTATACAGAGATCACCATTGTCCAATGTCTTCAGCCACCTATATCATATCTTTCCCACAAGGCCCAATAGCCAGGGCTGTTTTCAAGGCATCCAATCCGTGGCACAGTTAGGAAAACCACGCTCTCAGTAGAATATGCCAATAAATTCAATCAACTCTTCTGGCCATTTTCCATTGAAAAAAACATCTCTGGAAATTAAACTGAATGATAAATGCTTTGAGTTTCTCCATGGCATTAACAGATAACAGAAACTACATAAACATTAGGTAAAGAGTGAAAGTCATCAATTTGCTATTTACAAATGGCAGATTTACTAGATGTGAATTAGTCTTCGATGTTTTAAATGAAAACAAAATACATGAACATAATTTTATCCTATAAATATGTAACCTACCTGAAGAAAATCATTTGTTCCAATCAGAACCATGACGTTAGTGAGCTACATTGTGAGAAAGAGAGCTTTGCACAATTTAGAAACTAGTGAATGACTAAAGACACATTGAAGTATAGTGCAAGCAATCATATATGTATTAATAGAATAAATAACATTAATCAATTTTCATGAAATGTTGAAGATACGTAAGCACATTACAACATCAGGTTGACAGGTATGGTATGAAATTTCACTTGAATAGAATGAAAGTCACGAGGATCTTGGGAAATTGGAAGACTAAGCTTAACAATAAAACAGGATTGTATTAACTGAAGCAGGTGGAACAATTTACTAATCTAAAAATTTCATGGAGAACCATAGCACAAGAAGAAGAACCAAAGAAGAATTGCATTAAGCAAAGATGCTTTCACAAAGAGGATGGAGTTGACGAGAGAGATCTTAAAGTAAGGAAATAAAGAAAAGATTAGTTAGCATGCCGATATGGAAAATATTACACCTAAGTTTGTGCTCAGCCATTATTTGTACTTCTTCCAATCAGGAAAAGGGGGAAGTATAGAAGAAGTCAACTGTTAAGCAAGCATATAATGCTCTTCTGGAAATACTTATTTTCCTTCCTTGAAAGTATTTCTATCATTGTCAAGTAACTGTGTGTGCATTTATGTTTGCAGTTTAACTTTTATCAGGAAAAAATTCATACTGAAAAATATTTTTCCTTAGCAAGCCACCTGCCTTCACTTATCTGAGTTGCTAGTTTTTATGCAATGCAATCTGTAATCCGCTGGAAGAAAACAAATAACAATTGCTAGATACACACTATTTGCAAGTATTAAACACCTTGCATCAAAGCATCAGTTAAAGGTTCAGCATCTACAACAGAATAGATGGGTGAATTAAGGCCGCATCTTCCTGGCATAGATAGCCTATTAGCAAAGTAGGACAGAAAATAAACCAGCATTACGATACGATAGCCAGTGCGATAGCCACCACACTATCTAACTCCCCTCTCTTCACCAACATAGCGTATTTGGTTACATGTGTTATGAAGTAAAACATCATGTTACATCAATTAAAAGAACTTGATCATACCTTATCCTCAGATAGTAAGCATCCTACAACAATGATCATGGTGATACGCACAAATGGGTAAAATTACAATTAAAATTTCTAGTAATGTACGGCGAATTCTGGCTAGGACCAGATATCTGAGGATGTCTACTTGATTTGTTAGGATATGCCATACTCATACACTGGTCTTTTCATCACGGTACTTTCACACTAAGCACTATTACTGTTTGCATATTCAAAACTATTGTCAGACGTATTTACATAACCGTCAGCCTTCAACTAAATTAAAAGTAAAAACTAAACTAAAAAGCCTTCATGGTTAATTCAAAACAAACACATTTAACATCCGAACTCGGTCACACACACATCATCGTTGCACTTCCCTTGATCACGACCAAAGATAGGGCTTACTTAATAAAATAACCTAATCCACATTCACCTTCACAATGCATTCCAAAATAGCTTCCGCGCCACAGGCGCTGGTGTCTGTCGGCAGCAGCCGGAAACACTAATTTTCGAATCGAATGTACCCCGCAATGATGCCATATATTCAGCGGACTTTTTAAAAGCAGATTTTTGTTGATCCACATGGGAATGTGGCTTTATGGAGGTATTTGGCAGTTTACTGACCTTATGTCACAATATTTAAACCTAAATTTAAATGCAATTATATTTTGAGGATCTTTCTTCAATAAAATGAAACCGTATATTCATCCGTATCAACCGTATATACATCATAACCAAAAACTATATTTTATATTTCAGCTTAAAGTAAACTGGGTTTCGCGATGTCTTCAAGCTTAATGAGAAACTGACATGGAAATATCATTGATTGAATCATCGCCGAAAACATTAATATTTCAGGATATTGTTCATATATTGCTCATTTAATTTAGCAAAAACTATTAAAAATATCTTTGATCTTAATTTCCGCCTGAGCGGATTAGCGGCATGAGAGAGAAGTGCAATCGTAGTCTTGAGTCCACTTCTGGAGAGATTAAATCCATGTAGATATTAAATGTGGAATCGATATTGAGAATTGGGAAAAATGTTCAGGCCTGTATTCAGAAACTATATAAGCGAAGTAGGCGCTCATCCCTAAGATAATACTAGCATTGCTTCTACAACAAATCTGTATTCAGAAACAACACTACAACATCTCTTAGTGGGTGAACCTTCTCGTGGTGGTGGTGATGGCTTTGCTGTTACATCTTTTCCCCTTTTTGTGGGTGAAAATCAGCGACATTACTCGATTGAAAAAAGGAATCGGACAAACTTGGCGGGACAGGCCCAATATTAATTAGACTGGCCACCCTATTGATACCACCAAAAGGAGGAGCATTTGAACTTCCCGACGCTGATATTTGAAATTAAACTGATATCAAAACTCATTGGAAATCAAAGAAGGAAAATACTGTGAGTACGGCAATAAATAAATGGTTACGTAAGAAAATTGAAACGAAATTCATTTTTCGTGAGCAAATTCAAGTTGGCTATGGACCTTAAGACAAAAATGGTTTTCCAGGGCATCTACAATAAAAACACAAACGCACCAAGCGATCCTCCACACCCACCCGGGGAACACGTGGGCGATAAAACACTGATCAAGCAGGGAATAGTTGACCAGCTTCGTAGTGTTAAAGCAAACAAAGCACCTGGTCCGGAAGAAATATCTACTAGAATATTAAAGGAATTAGCTGAAGTCATTGCCCCTTGTTTTACATATTGTTTTTCTAAAATCGATGGAAGAAGGATCAGTGCTTCGCGACTGGAAGCTAGGCCAAATAACTCCCATCTATAAAGGCGGCGATAGGGATAAACCACCCAATAACTGACCCGGATGCTGCATTATCGGGTTTCACCGCGTCGTTGATTGATGCTGACAACAGTTTCGCCGAAGTTGGATTCGGCTTATTCAGGTCGAAAATGAGGGATTCGGTTTTTTTCAGTTTCAGTTTCTAAAAGTCTTTATTTCCGTAAAGCGGTTTTAAAAGAATTTATATAAAATATGCATTGAAACATAAATAAAACAATAAAGACGGAATAAAGGACGGAAATAAAGACCTTTTAAAACTGAAACTGAAAAAAACCAAGTCCCTCATCTTCGATCTGAATACGCCGAATGCAACTTCGGCGAAACTGTTGTCAGCATCAAACAACTACGCGGTTATACCCGATAATGCAGAATCCTTCAAACCACCGCCGCGATAACCTTTGCAGCCATATACAATTACCGACCCATTTCGTTTCCATCGATCTCTTTTAAAATATTGGAACCCATTATTGTCACTAACACTATGATATTCTTGATAGTGGGAAACTACAACCCACAACCAGTACGGATTTAGGAATAGCAGGTCTTCCGAAGCACAATTAGGTCTTTTCATTTGCGAGAGACGTGAAGGCCTTCCACCGTCCAAGTAGTCTATCTGATCGCGTCGGCCCGTCACGAGCGCCTACGAAAACCAAAGATTTTTGCCAAGTACGTAAACCCTATACAAATGGAGAAGGCAGCGCACTTTTTACGGATTAGAATTTACAGAAAGAATACTAGGTTGATGTTGACAGTGGGTACCCTTATACTGGAGCATGGAGAAGAGTGTGCGTGGAATACAACTTCACCAAACCTTGAGGAACATGGCGAATGAATGAACTTACAGTCACTCCCGTCCTTGTATTCTCGGAATGAATGGTTGTATCCCTGCATTCCCGGAAAAATCAAGCCAACACAATTCCTCCTTTTTTGGGCTGTGCTTTCGGCTACATTCCTTCTTCTGGGTGAAAGGGACTTTCTTAGCTGGACACTTCTCCAAGAATATAATTTTGCTCGCATCACTCAGGCCACTGAAATAGGTAAAAAAACAAGGGCAAAGAACGTCTAAAAAAATATTTAGGGTCTTTTATGGACTTTTAAGTCCAATGAAAGAGGTAACGTTTTGATGTAAACAACTCAGCTTTGTGCTCTAAGTAATTGGCGTCATTAATTTATTCCCTCCACATAGAACACGCATTACTCAAAGTCCTTCTCGCATTAAAAACATGGGGCACACCAGGGACGCTAAAACGAGCCACATTTAGACGCACAAGAACATACGAAAAAACAATAAGGAATTAATGTGTTCGCAGTCACCTCAAGGAGGTTCGTTGCATGTCCCGTGGAAAAGATTTCAGGCTGGCAGGGAAAGGGAAATGAAGCCTTTGACGAATTTACTGCGCCCAGTTTTCCTTAAAATCTCGTCAGTAAAATGCCGATATTCAGCTGTTAAATTCTCGAGCTATGTGCTGAGAGGGAAAGAATTTCGTCCTGCTTTATTCAATGTTTAGTTTCCGCTTAGTCACTTCCACGTATAGCAGCTGGAAGAGTCTGGAGGGTCCTTCCTTTGTTTTTCGAAGGAACGTCTCTCAAGCAGTGCTTTGTTATAAATTGCGCCTTCTCCACGGACTACGTTCCTACATTTTTAAAATATAACAGTGGTCGGTGCGGATTCGAACCGTAGGTGGGCAGTGATTGAAAGCTGACATGGGATGCAGTCACATTGTTACTTGATGCCGATTGGTTTAATCTTGGGAAAGAGTGATGTTTTCGATTTCACTGCGTATAGTATTCCTGGAGTTCCTGGGCTCGGATAGTGGCCCTTCGCCCGAGTTCACAAGACACCCATGCCCTTAGCACCTTTCTAATTTTCCCTGCGGGTGTTTATAAAGTGCTCATAGGTCTATCAGACTTTGGTCTATCAAAGCGTTTCAAAACATCCACAGAACGACGATTCGCGCCGCCAGAGTGGCTTCCGAATTTCCTGTGATTTTATGTGTTTAACAGAGGAGTATCGTCTCAGTGAGCGTTCGTAAACTGTGTCAAATATTAAGTAGCCGAGAAATATTCAAGAGGAAAGAGTTATGCTTCTTACCAGGAGTGAGGACAGTAAGAATTCTTGCCGGGAGAAGCGAATGATGGACCAAGGGCCAAGATCCGATCCGCTATTTCTCACGTACGTGTCCCTGTGCAATGACGCGACTTCGCCGTGTCGTAATCAGCATCCTGAGATTGCTTGTGAAGTCGTCATCTATATCCCCTGGCGCCATCTAGCTGTAATAGATCATACTATGGCGGTTAGTTGAAATACTAAACTAAATTATAAAATTGAATTTTAAAAATCATAATTAATAAAGAGAAAATTGTTTTAAAATTACATTACCAAAATTTTAATGGAAATTTTTTATGCAGATTTCATTTACTTTTTAACGTTCAACTTAATGGCACATTTTCAAATTTGAAAAAATGACGTCATCCAACGGTATTGGCCACCTGGTATTTCTTCGATTAACTAATCCGTTCAGACGACAACGTGTCGTCGTGCGGAATGGAGGTGAGTGATTACTTGTCTTATATTCGCGCCTTTTGTGGTTAATGGTGGTAGCCTTATGTTCTGGGCTGCACTTGTGAAAAAGAGTGTAATACTTTCAGTTCGAGGTAATTCTATAATTATATTTGCGAAAGCGACGGATATGTCAATTCCCTCGCAATTACGGAACACACAAGTGTCGACTGATTTTCGTGCGATTGCTAGTACATGATCTGTTTCATGTTTGCTAGGGAAAAGTTAAATTACATCATAATTTAAAATGAAATGGGAAATAGTGAATTTAGATTGGTTTCAAAATATAATTAATGCCGAGAAGACGGAGAGATTGCGGCACGCGACGCTATAAGGCCTTGGAAATTTTCTTCGCTAAGATTGTTGATTTATTCTTTTTATGCCAGGGAACCAATTCTCAATCTATTTTCTACTCCAAAGTCCCCTGAACTAAATATATATACAGTCTGACCACTGCATTTACGTTTTTTTCGCCCGAGATTTTTGAATGCTGGTATTTTTTTTAAGGGTTGTACCCGTCAAATATCAACGTATTTTGCTTCCATACTCATTTAAAGGATAATCTAATATATTAATTAAACTTTAAAGAACCGGAGTCCAACGCGTGTTAACGTTTTTCGAAAGAAAGCGGTGACGATTAACATTGCTTGAATGTACGCGTTCCAAGTAAAAGGTCAAGGTCACTGGGTGCTTAGTCCTCCAGTGCATTTCGCCCTATTTTACTATGAGTCTCTCTCTGGATCAGACCTGAGTTGAAACCTCTTTCTTTGAGGGAAATTGCTCGATTAGTGATGATGGATTCCGTGTTTCGAACACTCATAGCTTCTTTAACCGACTGCTGTCGGGTAAACAATTCATTACGCATTTTCACCCTCCGATGCTCAATGACTGGCAAGTATTTTGATTAAAAACGGAGCTGAATAAATGTTTTTATTGCAGCAAATAAACTGCGTTTAACGTTTAATGTCCTTATTATGAGTGGTATGGCATTCTTTTGAAGGCGAATTATATAATGAATATGTAAAGTTTTTTCAGGCACATTCTAAAGTGCTTGGACTTTTATGTAACCTATTTTTGAATTTCATTTCAGTGATACCATCGGCGTGTGAGCGTGTGGATAATGATTTTTTGAACAGGGAAGAATGACGCAATGTTATGAGAGAGAGGGAGGAGATGTCTTGAAGTGTAGGAATGGAATTAGAATTCCTAGGGAATGGAACTTCAAAAATTTCGGCAAAAAGGAATAATCGTAAGTTGAGACATTTTTGCACTATGTTAAAAGATTTTTTGTAAACTTGTTTTCTATGCATATACCGGTCAGTCTTAAAGACGTCCACGTCGGATTGAGCTCTTTCATGGAATGACAGATTTGAGCGTCTCTTCGTTACATATTGCATATTTCTCATCAAAATGTTTCTTCCTTAAAATTATTCTTTGAAAAGATAGTCTTACAATTTTTTACGCGGGAGAATCATTGCTGCTAAAAATGTAATCAGTGTCGTAATTACGTGCGACAACGTGCGTTGGGGCAAGTGATGTTCTACAAACGTAACTCTATTTATCGAGCCATTAAGATTACTACAGACCAGTGTCTCTTCAGAAAAACGTTTGCGGGTATAAATTATTGCTATTCATCAAGATATACCGCCTCGTTCCATTTGCATTATAAGTTCTCAAAGGCGTCGAGTTTAAGGATATGTGTGCTCCTATTTAGCGATAATTTTTGAAGAGTAATAGGATGGGAAGTTTCGAAAATGTGTATATCACCGTCCGATGGCTCAAAACGACCGGTTTTACAATTGTTCCTTGACCCTAGTTGAGTGCTACATTTCAGATGACACCATCTGAGGCCACCCTTACCACGCCACCATTCTTTAATTGGTGAATCTCAGTCCTGGATATTTAAGCTATGATATTCTTCCGTAGGTTGTGGAGTAGTTTACTACGGAATACTTCGCAAAACGCTTTTATTAAAAGTATGAAAATCACGGACGCTGGTGTATTATTTTTTCCGAAATCAAAATTGTATGAATTTAAGGAGTAATATTACCTCAAGGTATATTGTCGCAGGGGTCAATGCTGTTCAGGCGTATACCATTTCGGAAAACTTTCTGAGTTTTCATTCATTCACGGCACCCGGCAAGCCTCCGCTAGGGTAAGTGACAGAGAGTGATTACACGCCAGACTTCTTTTGACACAAAAAATGCTGTGCACTTTTTCTGTATAATGCTTTGTGAACCTACTTTTCCACCGTTGTAGCTATGATTAAATGCTACATTCTCAACGTTATTGCTAAAGAAATATCGCTCTGTTGTTTGCATAAAATTTATTCGTAATCTGTAATTTAACCAGAATACAGCGAGTTATTCCATACACGGCTCCTCTAATAATTTTGATACGCTTCTAAGTTTGTTTCAACAGCTCATCTTTTGAGCAGGAATAAGATCGGTTTTTTGGCTTAAAATCAATGTTGAAAGTCTCGAGCCATGAGATTCGCTGGTCAACACACCCAGGACCAGAGTGTTAAATATTCTTTTAGATGAAAAGACACTATCTCAACCTCTGTCAAGATTTGTGCCATTAACTCAAATTACCACCTACATTGGCTTTCTAATATTAACATTATCCTGAAGAGACCTTACGTATTGTTTATACTTAATTGCATTAGTCGTGACATTGTTTCTGATAATGGACACCTCAAAACTAAATATATTTACGCATAATTTAACACTTTCACATCAATAATTTTATTTTCGCACTCAGATTACGGCACATGATTAAAACCCAACTTAGATTTCTTAATTATTACCTACAAGGAAGAGTAAGGGGTAGTTAGGCATCCGTTATCTATCTAGTATGTCACTTACCATTGTGTATTATGATTTATAGCGACAGATGGGCAGACGCAACGCACCTGATCGTATCGTATTCTTTTGGATCACTAAAATTGCTTATTTAACAACTTTAGGTGACATTTTTAAGTGTATATTTTGTGATGAATCACAAATCAGAAATTGAACGGCCTCCATCATATTTTTTGGTGAAATTTTGAAGAGCATCAGTTTGTTTTTTCACATAAGGCACTGTTTTATCATTTGCAACGCTCCTGGGACTCCGACATGAATACTACATTTCTGTAAGACATCTGCACACGAATCAACATTTGACACAATATTAGAATAATGCACGCAGTAAAATTGACATCAGTGTTTTTAAGAAAAATAACTAAAGATCAAGAAATGTTGTGCACACTGTCCATTCTGTTTACTTAAATGGCACAAACTTTGAGGAATAGAATTGTTAGCGTGGTAATATAAATGAAAAATAGTTTCTGGTGGTTCATTTTCTGTGAAACTACGACTGAATTGATATTTCCCTCCTGATAAACACCTAAGTAGTAGTGCGCTCCCGCATTTCATTCTCCTCAACACAGTTTTCCAGTGTTCTTACCTAAAATCCATTCAACTGAGGCGACGAGCATTGATTTAGACATGCAGCATGATGTGATTTTAATTTCGTAAACTTTTAGCTATTCTACTAAAAGGCACCTAGTACATCTTTACTTTGCTATCTTTATTTGCTTTCCTTAGTTATTCTGAAGAGTATTATTGCATTGATTTTACTTTCTTCTCAATGACATAATATTTGTTAGAGTGTAAGGTTTAGAAAGCCATCATCACTCAAGTGTTATTTGCTCAGTCAGTTAATATAATCAGACCTTACCAGAATGGAAACTCAATGCTTCGGAAAAATATAAATATCTCTTAAGGTATTAAGTTTGAGTTTATTTTGATTTGATATGACGGTGCTTTGGTGCAAAGATTCTCATAGGGCCTAATTTGATTCTGGAACTGAAGGTCATAAACATGGTCCATGAGGGGTTCAAATATGTTAATCGAATTCCTATGATGTTATGTACATTTTTCTTGCGTGTGTGTGTGGCTCTGAGGGGATGAATCTTGTTCTTCGATCCGTTTGGTTGGGGTTCGTCCTGCTGTCGTTGCAATGAACCTGTGACGTCCGAGCGAGTTTCGATCGTTGGTATATCTCATATCCTGTTTATTTATTGCATGCTCTCATCCGCTCTATTACAGTCCGCTAGACATGGACCAACCAGAATGTCGAATGAAGATTGGAGGAACCAAGTACACACAATAATCGAGAATGGACCACGGCAAAGAAAATAAGCGGGGATAGGTTTAGATTTGGATAATTAGGGTCGACACTCATCAGTCAGCAACAGGACGTCGAATGCAGGAAGATGAAATAAGGGATTCGCTTCCGTCGCCCTTCAGCATGTGAGTTTTTAGACAGTGTTTTTCCATCCCTTATTACGGCTTCAATACTAAATGCAGGTTTTTACGGGTTAAATTTTAGCAGTAAATTATTAAATAATATCATTACGAAAGCTTTTTCAACTATTTTATTTATATACGTGTTGCTATACTAGAAAAAAAATCGTGGAATATGCATATAATTTACTACGCTAAGTTTAATTTTCAGAGCTCACACGCGTAGTAACTTCGTTCAACGTATTTTTATGAAATTTATTTCTCCATCTGATACAAATGAACATTTACTTATTTGTCAAGTCTGAATTCCTCTTGACTCAAAAGGAATGAAGACTTAATAATTTCAATTTTTTTAAATTTTATTTTATCAAAAAATCAGAATCACAGAAAGAGACCAACTGGGAAAATTTTTCCGTTCCTTCTTACTCTTAATGTATAAATGTTTCTTTGGCCAAAATATTTCCAACCGCTATAATTGAAATGCAGCAATCAGGGCCACAAACATGGCATCCGTTCATCGCCTCATATCGGAACGGTCAATTTTTGTAGTTTTTTATGCCAAATCATCAGAAGAATGGAAGGACACCATTTCAGTTTCTCCAGGTCCCTTTGCGTGCAACTATCAAAAAACCTTTTCTATATTTCATCGTCTATAATATAGAAACTCAAAATTTTGAACTATTTCCGAGATAATATTTGGAACAGGTTATCATTTTTAAGCGTAAATACGTCACATTATTTCATAAAGACTGCAGATTCCTATGAAATTGAGAATGGATTTGCGGAAACTGGCAAATGTCAAATATAGGTAGAAATAGATAACGATATTAGTCCTGATTCAAGGTGGGTCATGTGAAATACTCATTTGAGACCTCTCACGCGCAAAAAAAAATTATTTGGCCGTAATACCCGGTAGTGACTGTTGGTATGAGGTCATTTTAGGCGGGGCGCACCAAGTACACGCACAGCCCTCCATGGATGCGGTAAAGAGGAGATTAAATGGTTTTGTACTCACCTGTGCAACTTGTTAATTTAATTTTGTACATTTTTCAAATGTAAGAGATTCTATGTAATATGGATATTACCACTGTCACACTGCCATTCACTCAGGCACTCGCATTTTAAGACACTTGCCATCACCTCATGTCAAATACTCGTAGGATACACATTGTGTGCTTGGATGAGTGAATTTAGGAGTGGGTTTAGTAACTAACTAAAAGATAGATTATTTATAGGGGTTTGGTAGAACCAGTAGCCTTAATATTTGCACCGGTAAAAATTAACCTTTGTGACGTTATAAGCTATTAACGAAAAGTTGAGAATTTAAAAAATATTAATGTGATGTCGTTTCTATTTTTTTTCATGAAGAAATATGCTTCTTCGAATAGAAGTAAAATATGCGGAGAAAAAATAAAAGTTAAATTGGAAAAAAAATCATGACTTTTGAAATTGTGTTGCTGTCGCCATTAATAACATTCACATACTTAGAAAATTCAGTTCAATAATAACATTGCTGAATTTGTAAATATAATGGCAGTAATGGAGTGATTTTTACATATTGGCTTCCCGCCATTGCTAAAAGAAGAATGAAATTAAATTTTTGTTCAATCCAATTCGAAATTTTTAGTGAAGTAAAATTACTGCTCTTAGAAATGCACCATTCTGCATTATAGCCATATGTCCCAGAAAATACATATTTCCTGGGATAGAAACGAAACCATATGGAATAGAGCAAACAAATGACGATGTATAATTTTAATGCGGCGGGTAAATATACCTTCCAGTCGCTCTTGAATATTTTACGTTGATGTTACCCGAAAGGGGTTTAATTATTGAAGTCACCAGAGAATTTAGTGACCATAGGATGGTAAATGCTAAATTTACACTACATCGGGTCAGATATAAGAAACCTAAAAGAAAAATGTACTTCTTTTAAGGAACGGGGCTATAAGGACCAAAACTGCGAGCTACAGAATCAATTTGCAGGGTTTAAGAAAAATAGCCTTCACGTAAATACTGAGGATGCGTGGAATCACTTTCCGGAGATGGCGCGATCAGCAGTAAACCTTACTATTACTAAGTCTCATGATTAAAATATATCCAGGGCTAATTAAAAGAAGGAATTTCGGAAAGCTGTAAGTGCATTTCGGAAAGCTGCAAGTGTAAAAAGGAAAAGTTAAGCGAAAAATTTGAAAAAGAATCCGAAAGGACTTCGGTCGTTCGTCAGAGGGAATAAGTAAATGGCTAATCCGCTCAAAAATGCTAAATTTGAAAGAGTAACCAGCATTTTGGGAATGGTCAACTTATAAAATTCATTCTTTCAAAGCATCTTCACCAATAATTCGCAGAAAACCTCCGAAAGCTTACCAAATCGTGCCGGACAACCGATGCCCAAAATTGAAATCTCACATAATGGCATGGAACGTTTGCTGAAAAATATCAACCCTAATAAATCCGGGCCCGATCAAAAACCAGATACATTGCTTTACCGGGATATCCGTAATGCTGACGACAGAGCAGCTTTATCAGATGACGTTAATGTTATACAAGGCTGGTGCGACACTTGACAATCAGAATAAAACATAAAAGTTAGTATAGAGTACCGGTCAAATGTGATTCAAAGGTCAAAAGGAATGTTATGTTTCTATTTATAACAAATGAGCTAGATATGTAAAACGTTGCTATGATAAACTTAGAGGGAATCTAGAATATTAGAGGAGCTAGGCTGGGAATAACTCAACGGAGCGAAGGTTAAATTACAGATTAAATCTATTGCAATAATTGATAGGGAGTGTCTTTGGCAGTGATTTTGAAAACGAATCATTTCCCTCATAGTTCTACTGTGTGCGAGATTTTATCAGTAAAATTAGAGAGATTGAGCTTTGAACAAGTCAATTTAAGATGCCATTTTTTTCCACCAACGATAGGGGATTTTCATAACATAAGAATTATTCTCGTGTCTGTTCACCCCCTGCCAGACACCCTAGTGGTGTTTTTCAGGGTAATAAAATATCTATTAATGTATATGTTCAAACCGTAGTTGCCATTTATTCATAATTTACAGTGCAACTCGATATGTCAGTGAAAGGAAAATAATATTTCCCGGTACGAATTTCTCATGCCGAGCATAATATTGTTCCAAAGGACGACATTTATCAATTATGACTGGAGCCGTTTAAATTACTCAAATTGAGTTTTTCTTTAGTATAAAACGGAAAATGATATTTACATTAAAGTATAACTCAGGTTAACAAACTTTTATTTAGTTTACCGCGAAGTGAAAAGTAAGATTAGAATGTTCGCGGAAGACACGGTGATTTATCGGGAGATATCTGGGGATGAAGATTATTTAGTTCTATCACAGAATCTAGATTGCATTACTAAATAATGTTGAAAATGGGGATTGTCAGTAAATCTTAAAAAATATTCGATGGTAATTGTCTTTAAAAAATCAACGGGGTTTGTTTTCAAAATAGATTTGGTTGGCCTAGAAGTGAAATACCTAGGTGTCACAATCACTAAAGACAACCTGGGGGACTCCCATACGTAAAGTCTGCGGGCAAGCATAATCAAAATTGGGATTTATTAGACGTATTGTTGGCAGAAGTGAGTCCAAGGTCAAGGAACGTTGTTACCACGCTTCTTTAAAGCCTTATTTAGAATATGTATGCATCGTATGGGATCCGAGTGAAAAAGGCCTCATTCGGGAAATTGAGAAAGTTCAACACCGGGAAGCCCGTTTCGTTAAAAACTCCTACGTTCAAACGAAAAGCGTAATTGCAATGCTTATGGAGTTGAGGGGTGGGAATCATTAGTAGGAAGGCGATTAAATGCTAGGTTGAACTTACGAAATAAATTCAGATCCGCAAGTTTCAGTTAAGTAATTTGCTGCGAGGTTGTGCATGTACAAACTTGAGTTGAATTTATTCATTGAATATTGAATTAATTATTGAAAACGCGTAACCATTTAATAGCTAGTCAGTGTACCCCCATTCTAAAAGTGTATGATAAAAACTAGAAATACGTAGATTTAAGTTCTATAAGAAAGAAGACCGCAAAATATGATAATATTATATGACGTTCGCATTCGGAGCAACGTTGGTCTCCATCGCTTCAAATTATCATTAGAGCAACTTTCTCCCTGCAATTTGTGTGAACGGGAGAAAATATCCTATTGTCAATTTTAAGAATAATTATTTTTTCTTTCTTAAATATTTGCACACCTTAATTGCCACAGCTAAATCTGATAATGACTAGCAGCTGACAAAGCCCTTCTCCCTCTTTTACATCTTCCTCTCGCATGCTCTGTGATGAATCTAATTCCCGTGTAAAAAGGCGCCAGTCTGATTCGACACGAGAGTATAAATTAGGTGTCATATCTAGAGAATGCGGTCGGCCCCCTTTCGCTGGGTGGGGCCCTTCCTCCTCCCCTTGGCACTTTGGGTGTGGGTCGGCGGCGTGTGCTGACCGAGCGGCTAGACCTCGACCAATTCTGCCGAACGATTTGTTGGACTCTTGAAAAATACGTTTAAAATGAGGATTATGTATAAATCGCTGGCAGCAGCCATCAGAATGGAGCGGATAAATGAAGCGGACTTCACGTGGAATTCACGTGGAATTAGGTTAACTTGGTTTTCAGAGCGCTGTCTTAATTTAACCTATGCGAAGCTGTACTTGAATCCAATTGGGCCCTTTGGAATTTCGTAGCCTGAACTGTAGGTGCGATTGGAGGGTTATGAGGGGAGACGAGAAAGCGAGGGACGAGAGGAAGCGAAAAAGCAGACCCCGTCGCTAACCATAAGGAGTCGAGCGAGGAAACGCATGCGGGAACCCCAAACCTCTCCCCGTTCCAGCTAGTATCTCCAGCCAGACCAAGAGTGGAGGGAGAAAGGGAAGAGGCGAGGAGAGCATTGCGAGGAAACTACTTCCATCTGCTCACCCCTTCTTAAGCTCTTACCAATCTTATCCAATTATTCGCACCACCGAGAATATCTAGGTGCCACACACTACCCCCTCACCACGGTTGATGCGCCTATTCTAATTTATATGCTCGACTTTTACTTCATGTTCATCTCAATTTATTCTTATCATGGGTATTTTAGAGTTTAAGGTTGGTTTTGGCTGGATAAAGTCTGAAAAGCAATACACATCTTGGCATCTCTTAACAAAAAACATCGAGACATCCGACTCAAATACGAAACCCATCATTACTTCTTTTCTTTGTCTCCTCCCATTTGCAGCAGTGAATGCAGCTAAGGTTATTCTTTGAAATCTGTTTTGCGATGGGAATTTATGCCATGGTCGGTAGAATATTTGATTTTATTTACGCGCGTAGATGATAATACCGGCGTATGGATAGGACATAATATTTGGTTTTTCAATGCAAAAACCAGTTCTGGTACGTAAATGTGAAGTATAGTAGCGCATAATAAATGCACTAGCAGGTGAACAAGAATGTAACTGCGTCAACATGTGAAGAGATCAGCACATGTTTATATCAGAGAAATAATTTGATACGAAGCCATATTTTAGATTCAAGTTATTGATTTAATATATTTTTAAATCATATAAAAGTAGATCTAGCGAAGCATAGTACCCTATAACGCGCATGTATTTGAGTGTGATATGTCATGTGTGCTAATGTGCCACGGGATAATACTTCCTCTGAGTCCGATCAGAAAACTGCATTGTACTCTTTATTTAATTTATCGATTTGATTGTCTTGGCCAGGAGTGAGCAGTACCACTGATGAGGGGCAGGGGTTAATACATGGAAGCCAGTAACAAAGTGTATTCAGATCTCACAAAATATTTTCTTATTACATATTTGAAATTTAATATTTTTCGCCTATGCGGAATTTAATGCAGCATCAAAATGTCTGTGTCGTCTTTGATAAATGATGCAATGTTAAATGAATTTACGTAATAACACTAGGGTGTTAAAAATTTGATTGTAAATGTTTTGAAGTAAATGAGTATTAGCAGTATTTCCTCATTGATTTTCTGCTGTCGTTTTGATTTACATATTTCTATATTTAGACTGAATCAAAGAATTCGGAGTAAGGAGGCCCTAACAAATCTTGGAGTGGAGGTCGTCGTGCCCAGAATAAGACGAAATGTGATTAGATTTAAACATTTTTAATGTTGATTTCACTTTTTAAAAGCATACAACCGAGATGAATAGCTTAATTTTTTAGTTATTGTTGCATCGCTGTGTGTTCTTGGAAAAGGGAAAAAGTTGGATGAGACATTTCATCCATTGTTTCTCATTCCCCACTGATTGCATTGCATTCATTTGCTTGCGTGACTGACTGTATGCATGGCGGGGGAAGGGTGCCTCCGCAGAGATTGTTGGAGGGGGCGAGAACTTTCTTGAGGTCAAGTCCTTCCGCAGGAGGAGGCAGGGGCGAGAACACGTACTTCCTTCTCTAAGGCCATTGGAGAAATTGGAGAAAGCTTGGAGAAACAAGCCTGATTACGTGGTTGAGCATTCAAATAAGTTATTGGAGATATTATTTAAATACAGGGCATCTCGCTATTCGTATGTCCGGATTACGAGCGAATTTTATCAGTTTTCAACTCGTTTTTATTTTCTAATGAACTTATTTCTACTTTGTCCCGTTGTTCAAGAGATGCGTTTTCGATAAAATCCATAAAGTGATGATTGTAACATCTTTTAAATCAATCCAAATTGACTTCTTTTGGTCTCGGTATTTAAAGGAATTCGACATAAAAAGTTTTGTACGTGGATTTGCACATGATTTATCCACTTGATTAAATCGTTTGAAATTACCTGGAAATTCATTCAGTGCAAATTACGGCATGGGTTACGGTTCAAAATTGCATATTTGGCAGTGTTGCTTTTAAGATTGATTTCTCTAAGTTAATCATCTGTGACAACAGTGACTCTCTGACTGATGAAAATACCTTTCAATAATTTAAAAATGTCTCCCAATTGACGAAGCAATGCTGAGGATATGTTGAGAGCCCTAGGTGCCTCATCGGTGAGAATGAATCAATGTCCACGACTCACGCGACGGCGACAAACCCTTGGTTTTGCTGGATCGGTGGAGTGTCGAGTGGAATCTTCAATGACTAAACGTGTTCTAGTCAGCTTTATATTCTTTCACTGCCATAGGACAAACCCACTTTAATCAGTTAGGAGGCGGGTCTTCGTCCTTCTGCTTGTTTAATATTTAATACAATTTAATGCAATAGCCCAAAATATTTATGGCCCTTTGGGTAATCATTTCATATTGTACAGTGGTAAATCAGTTACAACGGTTCCCTAGTCCAATATCATAATCTGACCAGATCTTCAATGATGGGAAAGGCTTTCCATTATGCGAATGGTTAAGGTTCTGATTGTCTCATATAAATTAAAATCTAATTTTCTTCACACGATTACAGGAATCTTCATGGAACATTAAACTGTTGGCATCTGATTCATCCATAAGCATGAACATATTTGGACATTTTGGACATATTTTAAGTGAATCAACTGTTAGTTGGCACTGCACCTGTCTCATTCTTGTTGTTTAAAAGAGTGTCTGTCGTACGTGTTCATTGATTTAAATGTGTACTATGCTACGAGAATATGAATGTCTTCCCCTGCGTCCTGAGGGAAAATAGGTAGAAAGAAAAACGAAGAATTTCCGAATTTTTTTTTAGACTTGGGTGACGTATTTGTAATGTCCGATCGCATGGTTCACTTAAGGCGATGAACAATTTGTAATGTGCTTTGTTTAATTTCTATGATCTACGGGAAGTTGTTTTGGTTACGAATATTCATCCCCAATTTAAATTTAGAGGATTATTATGTCCTTCCCTTGTTCCTGTTTTACGCCAGCATGCTTCTTCGTTGTTTTCTCTTGTTGGTGTTGGTGGTGTTTGGTGTTGTCGACCGGCTGGGCACCACCGGTCGACTTCGGGGGTTCAATTCGCACCTGCCTTCGTTTCCACGTTGGCCTCCTGTTCTATAGTCCTATTTTTAATGGCGTTTGAATTTACTTGCTCAATACACAAGCTTACATTAAGGCATTAAGTTTTTTGTGGACATATCAAATAATTGCACTCTTCACGGCAAAAAAATCTCATTCAGGATTTAACGGCATACACGGCGGAGGTCCTGGGTGTGGGTGGGTGGTATAGGCCTCAAGGAATCCCCAGGGTCCTGCGGGCCCCTTTAGCCAAGAAATTACCAAGAAATAATGCTTTTGCCCCTTAGGTGAAGGAGGAAACATTTTACTCTGAATTTTGGTTTTCTAATTTTATTTGATATATTATTTAATGAAAATATATTTACAATATGCTGTTTACTTAATTGATTTTTTTAAATTTGATATCTTCCCCCCTTCGTCTTTCCTTTATTTATTATTATTATTAGGTAATCTACCGGTTAAGGTAGGTTTTTGGATGGACATGATTGCTAATTAAATAATTTGTGACCCCTAGCAAAACACAACATCCTACTCTACATCAGGTCCCTCTTCAGCTTTAAGTTCCTTCTTCCTCCCTTTATCCCGTCCGGCATCCCTTTCCTGTTCCTTCACTTTCCTCATCTGCCTAACATTCTCCCCTCTATTACAGTCTTCAACATCCCACTGCTGGTCAATAGGCCCTTCATCCATTTTTCCTGCATCCGTAGGATTTCTCCCAGCAAACCCCTTTCTTCGCCCACCATACCAAGTACTTCCTCATTTGTTTTCTTCTCTGTCCATTTCACCTTCTCCATTCTTCTCCACACCCACATTTCAAAAGCCTCCAGTCTACGTCTATCCTCCTGCTTCAACGACCACGTTTCCGCGCCGTACATAGCTACGCTCCATATCAAAGTTTTTACGAGTCTTTTCTTAATATCCTTACTCAACGTCAATGTCATCAACTCCCTCCTCCTTGTGAAAGCCTCTTTGCCTAGCGCTATTCTTCTCCTTACGTCCCTACTATTTTGGCTGTTTTGGTCCAAAACACTACTGAGATACGTAAACAATTCTACCTGCTCTAGTTTTTGCCCTCCTGTTTTAATAGTTAGCTTAGCCTTTTCCTTTCTAAACAATCGCATAGCCTTTGTTTTATTAATATTGATTCTCATCCCATACCTGTCACACTGAATTTCCAATTCACTCAGCAATGCTTGCAACCCCTTGGCTGACTGACACACTAAAGCTTGGTCATCAGCGAGCCTTACTGATTTTACGAATTCCCAGCCCACTTTCATTCCTACCTCCAGTTCTTCCCATGCCTCTTTAATCCTTTCCTCTGCATGCAGGTTGAACAACAACAGTGATAATGGGCAACCTTGCCTTACACCTCTTCCTAACACTGCCCATCCAGACTCCCCATTCCCCACCCGCACCTGAGCAGTCTGTGACATGTACAGGTTGCGGATTAGCATCCTTTCCCTCCAATCTATTCCTATTTTTTGCAATATACTCATTAGTTTTTCCCAATTCACTCTATGTAACACATTTTGGAAATCTACAAAACATACAAATATGTCCTGATTGTATTTTATATTCCTCTCGATTAATAATCTCATTACTGCAATCGCATCACGCGTACCTCTCCCCTTCCTAGACCCAAACTGATCATCCCCTAAGTAATCATTTGCACTACTCTCAATCCTTTTGTTTATGATACTGAGAACAACTTTAGCTGCGTGGGATGTCAAACTTATTTTCTTGTAATCCTCACATGATGTAGCCTTTACCTTTTTTGGAATAGGAACTAAAACTGATCTCACATAGTCTTTCGACCGTATTCCTTCCTCATAAATACTACGAATCAGCCCATATACCCTCTTTCTCCCACATTTTTCTAAACTTTCTTTTATATACCTCCGCGTAATTCACTTTTATTGATACATCTTTGAACTATATTGCCTTGTGCCTAGAAATGAATAAATCTTGTGTAATATTTGATCAATGTTAGAACACTATTTAATACATACTTTAAATTTTAATGCTAAAATACGCTATTTTCTAATGTCCCCATAAAAATTAATATAAATAGAATTAATAGTGTTTAGAATTATTTAACATTTAAACTAAATCTGTCATCTTTATGCCTCGTTGCCCTAATGGAAATAGGAAATATAATTGAGACAAAATATGCAAGCTACTATTACATTTCAAGTATAATAAAGGAGCCTCGATGTATATTAATGAGCGAGTCTGGACATGGTTACTCCGCTGCCAATTCAAATAGTGACACCTTCCGAAATACCACCTGTCTACCTACGAGAGCATTCTAACGTAATAAATGTATATTACATTCCGTTCTCTCTCTCTCAGTACCTCTTAGCTTACAACTGGCAGCTTCTTATGATGATGCTACCCTTGTACGCATTCGTCCATATCATGGCGCAAAAAGTAAACATGTAACCCTTTGAAATGTTATACAATAATCCACTAAATTCTTACGGATTAAACATTTGCGATGAACTATCCACAGTCATAGCCAGCGGTTAATAAACGAAGAATTAATGGTGAAAATTGAGTAGGTGTGCGTGGCCCTGTTTAAATATTAAAAAACATTATTATACACTGCATTTTTAGAGTTATGAAGTTCTCTATCATAACTCGAATGATTTAATTTCGGAGCAGAATTACAGTTTTTCCCTCCTAATTTTGTGTACTAACAGCATTATATATAGCGAAAAAATTTAAAAATGTAAAATAATAATTCACCTGGACCTGATACTAAGATAGGAATCCTGATCTTTTGATGTCTAGCCGATTGATTTATCCAGTTAAGCTACAGGGGCGAATGTTTTTTGACTTTGAAATTTTAGCATCGTAATACACCTAAGCGGATGAGTCAGTTAAAAGTTATTCTCTAATCATCTCTCGCAGTTTTAATAAACGCAGCGATGCTTAGTTTACGTTCATCCAATCCTATCGAAAACGCTGGAGTAATAATTATTGACAACGTATTGAACATTTTTGGAATGCTACTTGGTGTAACAAGAGTATCGTTTCTAGTTTTTATGCAACCAAGTTTAACGTATCATCTGGGCTTTTATTTTGATTTTTATTACTGCTCCACAGGGGAGACTAAGTATTGTGCAGATGAATATTGTGTCCATCACATACAGTAATACTACCTTGATCAAAAAGTTCCCGGAATAACCACCGTGTGGCGCTCCCATCGTTCCGATTTGAGTTCTGTTTTTTTTGTTAAATTGGTACATCTGTTGTTGATATTCCCTTTAAATCTTAGTGTCATAACTTGACATTTGCAAAAGTTACGTAGCCAAGAGTACATCTATCTCTGTGTGTGTTGGCGATTTTTTACAATTTCAGAAATGGATTTAAATTTGCAACAACGAACTTGTATTAAATTTTGCGTAAAAAACGGATTTAGTGGCGCACGGACGTTGGAAATGTTAGAAAAGTGTTTCGGCAACGATTCTCTAAAAAAAACGGTCGTTTACCAGTGGCACGAGCGGTTCAGAAGTGGTCGTGAGTCAATCGAAGATGATGAACGCAGTGGCAGACCATCGACATCGAAAGTCGGTGAAAAAATTGATAAAGTAAAAGAAATGTTGGTCAATAACCGCAAATTAACCATCAGAGAAATAGCGGAGGACTTGAACATTGCCTATGGATCCGCCCAAGACATTGTGGTTAATGATTTGGGTTTCCGTCGTGTAGCAGCAAAGTTGGTGCCAAAAGACCTCAATTTCATGCAAAAAAGAGACCGTGTTGACGTCGCAAAAGACATGAATACCACAGATCCGTAGCATGAATACCACAACAGCATCGAATCAGTGTTTTGCATCCTCTTCCCGCCAACGGTCGCATCAGATCGACATCCCTTCCAATTCTATTCATCCAATGTATAACGTTGTGATCTATTATTAACCTAATTAAAATATTAGAGGAGATAGCCTGGGGATCACTCACGGAGCGAAGGTCAAAATACAGGTTAAATCTCTTGCATAACTTAGAAGGATGACTTAAGTAGCAATATTGAAAATGCATTAGTACTCCCGTCGTGCGGCGGTAGGCGATATCATGCAAATAAAATTAGTTTATTCATAAAAAAATAATTTTTCCACCAACGATTAAGGGATTAGAATAACATTGACCATCCGCGGTAGGCTTAAAAATATTCGGGTCAAAATTCGTCTCCTGTGTATTCAACCCCTACCACACACCCTAGCAGTGGTTTCCAGGATATTGTGATGGTTTTTAGCCAGAATTCGAGCGATTGGCTTGACATGATCTGAACCTAGAACCTTTAGATGTCCACTTAAACCTTTGCCAAGGTTTCAGTTTACATCTAAAAGGTCGCAAAAGTCTATAAAAGCAAGGATGCCCATTAATACAGACCGAGTTTCCGTGTGTTTGTTTTGATCGACATGTATGACCACACGAGTAACAACTCTGAATAAACCGGACCCAAGAATTTAAGTATCGATGGCACAGGGAAAAGGCGTCACACTTAACCAAAACTCAAACCTAAGTGATCTACTTCATAATTTTTATTTGCTTGTAAAACCAATATGGGAAAGAGACCACCGCGAAGGGGCAACACAGGATAAAAGTCATAGAATATTGTGATTAAAAAGACAACCGAAAGTCGCTTCACTTTACACACAAGTCCCGTTTCATTTGAGATTGATTACGCGATCATTTACGAACAAGAGAATATATTAAATACGAGGTATGCTCAAAAAGTAACACAACTTTTGTGTTTTTTCAAAAATTATTTTTTTATTCATGAAAATCAATTTTGTCCCCTTCAAAGTAATACCCATTAGATATTATACACTTATGGCAACAGTTTTCCCAAACCTCGAAGCATTTCAAAAAATCATTTTTTGTGATCTTGTTCAGCTCCTCCTTCGATGTAGTTTTATCTCTTCAATCGTAGCGTAGCGTCGTTCTTTCATGGGCCTCTTCAGTTTCGGGACAAAGAAAAAGTCACTGGGACTCAGGTCTGGGAAGTACGGTTGCTACGGAATCATTATTGTGTCGTTTTTGGCTAAATATTCGCGCACAAGAAACGATGTGTGCGCAGGGACGTTGTCATGGTGCAAAAGCCAATTTTTTGGAAGACCGCAAGACCCAATCGAAGAAAAATCTAAACAAAACTTCACATTTGACCGAACTTTGCGCGCCTTTTTCCGTCCAGGCTCGTATTGCTTCTTCCATATGGATGATTAAGCTTTAATTTCCTCGTCATAGCCGTAAACCAATGATTCATAACCAGTTAGGACCCTCTGGAGCAAATTTAGGTCGTTTCGGACAGAGTCCAACATCTCATTAGCAATGTTAATGCGTTGCTGTTTTTGGTCGAAATTGAGCAATTTTGGTACGAACTCCGCGGCGACCCGTGTTTTGCCCAAATCATTGGTAAAAATCGAATGGCAATCGATATGTTTAGGTCCTCAACAACTTCTCTAACGGTGATTCGACGATTGGCTAACACTATTTCCTTCATTTTATGTTTTAGTCTATCGTTTACGTGCTGGGGCGTTCGGCACGCTCTTCGTCGTTCACATCTTCTCGGCCTTCTGAGAACATTTTGTACCACCGATATATGTTGCCTCTGCCCAAGGTAGCTTCTACAAATACCATAGTCAACATTCGAAATGTGTCCGTGCACTGAATTTCGTTTTTTACACAAAATTTGATGCACATTCTTTCATGCATTTTTTGCAACAGGCAAAAATCGAATACAAGCCAAAGCACGTCCAAGCAAAACAGATGTCAACAATTAACTGAACATTCATAATGGCCGAACTTTTCGGCATAAGTGTAGACGTAAGTAACCACATAACGCCACAAAAAATCAAAAATCAAATATACCTATCCTATGAAAATTCAAAATTGGCGATACTTTTTGAACAGACCTCGTATTTGAATCATAGCTAATAATTGTTCAAAAATTTGCCTGATTTTGGTCGTGGATTGACGTGGCTTTATTTCGAGGTGAGTACCCGTAACACAGAGGCATCGGTTAAAGCCTAATGTATTCTTCATCACATTAAAGTTGTCATAACTGATAATTATTCTCGGATGCTTTCTGTTATTTATTTCCGAGAGCTGAAAACTGTAATTTGAGAATGAAATTATTTTTTTTTAATTTTGAAAACATAGCCGAGGTCTCAATTAATTTTTTGCTCGGATTCAGGAAATTAATTCAACGATGTTCTCTCCAGAGGTCACCCGTGTTTCAGCAGTGATTTTCATGAATTGGACAATTCAGTACGATGCACGCTTTTCCCTCGTCTCAAAAAAGATGACTTCCTCTGTATATTTCCATTTGAGTTCCCAACTAGGCTTTTAAAAAAAAGATAAGTGTCTTCCATTTTAATATTCTCTTTCTTATTTAGATGACACAATATTGCTATCAACTTAAATTATTTCAGAATGATTATAATTTGGAAAGGATAAATTGAGTTTCTTACTGCTTTTAAAAACTCAAATTATATCTTCTTTAATGTGTGATAATATTTTTCGGCTTACGAAATATTATTTAAAATATTCAATCATCTAACTTTAATTTTTGGCACTTAGGATTAGCATCTTTTAACCTCTACTGACAGGAACAATGGTGTAGACATAGTAGCACGGTTTGAGAATGAATTGTGGAGCGCTCACTGTTTGTCAAGTCAGCGTTCTTCGGCAAACTTCATAAAGATGATTAGGAAAGAAAAGTAGAGAAAGGATGAAGATAGGAAATTAAAATTATGAGTACTGGGGCGGAGAATCCAAAAACCCTTGCTCCCTCATTTGATTTTTTGCCGCGGAGCCCTATTTAAGTCCGAGGCTTTCAGCCAACTCACCAACCATAAACGGGGAGAATATGCACTGTTCTCCACACGTAAAACTAAATTTTGACCATCTATGTTGAATTTCTCCGCTATTAAAAGACTCACCCAAGAACTAATTTATTCCTTTTTTCTCTTAACTTCTAACTCCCCAAATGCAATATAGATTGACTTTCGTTTCCCCTTTTTTTCTCTCTGACCATACATTTTTCTTTTGCGTTCCTTAACTCCCAACACCCTCCACTTAGTTTTTCTATCGTTACGAACAACCCCAACAGTTCCTTCTCATTCCCTGATGCACCGAATTTTCATTTCCTTAATTTCCTTTCCAACGTATTTTATTAATGTTTCTCCATATCACAAAACCATACCACCCCTACGTATTTTCGTTCCACAAAGACAAATATTCCATGAATGGGCTTCCTTAAACATTTGGCTTTATTTTCGTCCTGATTTCCAGACCAAAGAGGCATTTGGAAATATTAATCCCATTTTCAAAATATTCTAGCCATGCTGAAATTTCATCTTCATTTCTAAAATCCTAGGCCTGCATCAATGAGAACACTATCTACAGATGCACATATGTTTAATATCGGTCATACTGAATGTTCCTTTATGTGACGCTATTATAGTTTACTTCGTTTTTTATTAATTTCAGCCTCTCTTTACTTCTTGCATTAATTCTGAATTGTACTTTAAGATAAATTCAATGATCCGCTCAAGGCCTTTATACTCGTATTTTAAACGAATTGCATAGCTCTCCCTCCTCAGAACTTCCAATTTTCGTTCCATCATTTCAACTGCGTGCGTGCCATACTTTGTGACTGCAGAACACGCATTGCACTAATTTGCAGAGCTACAAAAATCCACGATGAACAAAATGTTTATTCAATATGTCTCATACTCCTTATTGAATCATGGAAATGCGAAAAATGATATCAGTGAACTTTTTAGCTGGAAAGAACTTGATTTTACCGTCATCATACATAAAATCAGAGACAAAGCTTAGGATAATTTGAATCTCCATAAAATACGTGTTTTCCTTGCTGCTGGATATAATATTGCCAACACTGAATTTTAAAAATTGCATTGCATATTTATTGCTAATCCCATTTCAAAAGATTGGCAAATGCAATTACCATCTGTCGGTCGATTTCATCTATATTTATTAAAAATTTTAAACTTCAGGAGTAAGGCGCCGGGGATCAATATTAATCGATTCAGGGGAAATATTGCATTGAATACGTAGTAAACTTCAATCTGCTATTTGCACCTAGGTCACAGAAATAATAGCATCATAGAAAAAAGCAATATTTTCGGCCAATTTCATGAAAGAAGGCACTTTGCTATTACGTGAAAAAATTTTTATATTACGACCTAGGTTTCGTTACGGCAAAACATCTTCAGGTTTACTTGATGATTGAATGATTTCCACCGTGTTACGCATGAAACTACTACCTTGATCAAAAAGTTCCCGGAATAACCACCGTGTGGCGCTCCCATCGTTCCGATTTGAGTTCTGTTTTTTTGTTAAATTGGTACATCTGTTGTTGATATTCCCTTTAAATCTTAGTGTCATAACTTGACATTTGCAAAAGTTACGGTCGGTTTTCGGTATGTCCATCAGTGCTTCCTGCGATTTTTCCATTACTTCCTCTCGGCTGCTAAAACGCGTTCCCCGTAATGGTTTTTTAACTCGATTGAACAGAAAGAAGTCACAGGGAGCCAAATCAGGTGAATTCGGTGGCTGTTGGATGGTATTTGTTGCATTTTTCGTCAAAAAATTACGAATAATGATAGCACTGTGCGACGGTGCGTTATCATGGTGCAAAATCCACGAGTTTTCTGCCCACATTTCTGGTCTCTTTCGGCGAATTGCTTCACGCAAACGTCTCATAACGCCCAAATAATACTCTTTGTTTACTGTCTGGCCTTCTGGCAAAAATTCATGATGCACTACACCGTTGTAATCCATGAAAACCGTCAGCATTGCCTTCTTTTTTGACTGAAAACGACGTGGTTTTTTTGGTCTCGGCTCATTTGGTGAACGCCATTCACTTGCCTGATGTCTGGATTGCGTGTCGTACTCATAAACCCACGTCTCGTCTCCAGTAATGATCCTTTTGATGAATGTGGGATCGGATTCAGCCTCGCAAATCATGTCTTTTGCGACGTCAACACGGTCTCTTTTTTGCATGAAATTGAGGTCTTTTGGCACCAACTTTGCTGCTACACGACGGAAACCCAAATCATTAACCACAATGTCTTGGGCGGATCCATAGGCAATGTTCAAGTCCTCCGCTATTTCTCTGATGGTTAATTTGCGGTTATTGACCAACATTTCTTTTACTTTATCAATTTTTTCACCGACTTTCGATGTCGATGGTCTGCCACTGCGTTCATCATCTTCGATTGACTCACGACCACTTCTGAACCGCTCGTGCCACTGGTAAACGACCGTTTTTTTTAGAGAATCGTTGCCGAAACACTTTTCTAACATTTCCAACGTCCGTGCGCCACTAAATCCGTTTTTTACGCAAAATTTAATACAAGTTCGTTGTTGCAAATTTAAATCCATTTCTGAAATTGTAAAAAATCGCCAACACACACAGAGATAGATGTACTCTTGGCTACGTAACTTTTGCAAATGTCAAGTTATGACACTAAGATTTAAAGGGAATATCAACAACAGATGTACCAATTTAACAAAAAAAACAGAACTCAAATCGGAACGATGGGAGCGCCACACGGTGGTTATTCCGGGAACTTTTTGTTCAAGGTAGTATGTCGTTTATTTTAACGTCGTCTCATTTCAACATTCTTTTAAATAAATTGAATTACTGTCACTAATCCTACTCGCCAGTTGGTCGCGGCATTTTTTCTCAATGGCAAAAGAGTAGGCGTAAACCAACAAGTGGTCAACATGCGTTATTTTGCCTAACATTTTTAGTACAGACAATGAGACATGGAATAAAGGATCGATGTCGGCTTTTTACGCTGCTTAAGTCATTTCACCGATTTCTGCAAGATACGGATGGAGGCCTCCTTGGTTTTTTAAAGTAGTCGTTACTATAATGTTTTCAGATCTTCATCCACCAAGATTATTTCTCGGCATAACCTTAGAATTTTTAATATGCGCTGGGCATATAATGGACTTTTGCCTTCGAGCGACATTTCGGTAGTTTGCAGCGACTCAAATATATGAAAGTTTAAAATAGTTATCCTCAAACTTTTTGGTTTTTAAGTGTAAAAGTTCCTTATCGTAGTATTTTCAGATATTTTTGGTGGAAGTGGTGTGCATTCAGAGAAGTAAAATGCCCATTTATTCTCGTTGTGGAAGCTTTTTAAAACATTGTAATCCTTTTTTAGACGTCTAAGTTGAGTGCCCATCTTCTAAAATAATTGCATAAAGAGTGCATTTGTTCCACCTGTTCCGCTTTTACGGCCTCATTTGGATATTTATCTTCAACAAGTTACGTCGGGAGAATCTTCCTTTCGCCTTCTTCTCGGTCATTAAAAACCTATCGCACGGTTTCTGTAACGGGTTTAAAAATACTAGTGGCTCCCTTGGCTAACTATGACTTGGTTGCCCGCAAATCTACTAAGTTGGTGTTCAGTTTTCTCCTAACTATTTCTTCTTCCACCAACACTGTCCATGCTTCTCTTTTCATTTTCCTCGCGTCTGCATTGAAATTGGTGGCTGATAATGAATCTACTCACCTTGTCTAACGCTCCCCTTGGTAGACCATCTAAGACGCTGCACTTACAATGCAATCAGAAAAGACATACATGCTTCGGATGTTTCATACCCTTCCTATCATCTGCCATACCCGAATTGCCATTTTATATTCTATAGTACATGAATTAAATATATTAACCCAATACACTCTGTCTGTCGAACCGAAGCATTAGTGTTCGATTCACAAGTTTACCGCTCAACCGAAACTTTGCATACATAGAGGTACTTTGTCGGTTCAATAAGGAAATATTACTTCCATTTTGTATTGAGCATATCCGTGTCCGCATTGAGGGAGTGTTAGTTTAGGTAGAATATCATGTGATGTTTACTTCATTGATCACCAAAGATGACAAGTACAAAAAAACTCTTACTTCAGTTTGTTTATTTTATTTATAAACGCATTTATCAATCCGTTATAAGAGGTACGAAATGTTAGTTTCATTTCAATTTACTTATTCAGATGCAATTAAATCAATAATACCATACTTTTTTCCCTCTTTCCGGGATCAGCCGTTTTCACGCTCCTCCATGCATGCGCAATTTAATCGAGGTATTTCAGTTCGGTGACGCCCGGTGACGGCAACCAAGGAGGACCACGCGCCCCCTACTCTCTTTCCCTCCCCCTTATGCCCCACCTAACACGCTGTCTTGTTGGTAGTATTGCACGGACGCAATGGACGCATTTACAGTTGTACTTATAATACTTCAACTGCAATTCCCTACGCCGGGAGGAATCTATTCCCTGCCTTGTTTGCGAAAAATTAACGCTGCGTGCCCAGCGACTCCTTTTTTTGTCGTAGAATTCAATTTAATTTGCGTTTCCTCGTACTAATTAAAGAAAATGGTACAGCTATTGTCGCTAATAATGTTCTCATTTTTGTTTTTTTTGTAGGTCGTCTTCGGAATAACATTATCCCGCCATCACGATCGATCTAAGGGTAGGAAACCACCTCGTGGCGGGACGCTGGGTCGCATTTGCCATGCAGAGAGAGATGTAACTGATCATGCGTACTATAAGTTTGCTCTAATTTTAAAAATTCGATGTGAAAAACCATGAATATTATCTTACCTACTAGAAACATAGATCATTCCCTAGATTTACAGAAATAGAGAATCGTATTTTGTCCAGTTTATTATCATTTTGCTGATTTTATTTTAGGCCTCTTCGAAAAAAATATCGGGAAGGGTGTGCGAAGGAGGGCCCTGGAGACCGTCAGTGGTGAGTGTCATATCTATCTCATTACTTTTAGTAACCACTAGTTTTCTCGGTGTTGTTGTCTTTGTGGCTGGGATAGGTATGTTCATCTAACATTGGGGTTGTCCTGTAAACCCTAACGTTGGCAGTGTGACAAAATGAAAACAACTAGAAATAGCCTTGCACGTATTTCCTTTCTACTGTTTGGAAATCCAACTGTTTAGACTCTCTCAGGTCTCGATACTCGGGTCTGGCTGTCTCGCCAAGTCGAAATGTTTTGTAATTTGGAGAAGGCTATGTTCGGGTTATTTAAACAATGAATTCCATATTAAGTGAAGAATTTTGGGAATAATTGCGGAATTATGTCGTTATATTCCATGTTTATGGAGAATTTACGAATTGATGTTCCCGATTGGAAATTCAGTGTTTGAAGTGACTGTGCGATCCAGACGCATAGTCTTTGATTAATTCGATATAATATTTCCTCTTGTCTAGCATTCGAAGACAAAGTTAAGTTACAAGAGAAACAAGAGCGTTTTTTATGTAAGCTCTCATGCATTTTGCCTTGTGAATGGAAGCATTTGTAGTGGGACGTTGTTCCGTCCATCAGTTGAAGATGGTGTGGTGAGATTGCGCATTTTAGGAGTGGGTCTAGTGAGTGAGTTTAGTGTTTTCCTATGTGTCTTAAATTCATTTGTAATTATTAATAAACAGTAAGCAAACAGCAATTCAGTTTTTGGCGATCAGAATTCGCCAGAATTGGAAAAAAATTGCAATGATTATTTCTCTGATGGGGTCGTTTACTTTTGTTTTTGTAAATTAAATCAAGACAGACTCAAAATTTCAAGTACTAGTTTTTCGCACGCGTCGTGATGTACAGTAATAGATATTATTCCCAAATTCCGTTTTACATCTCAGTGCGGTTACACACGAAGACATCCCTCTACTCATTAATTGGGAGCGAAATAAGACGACTTCTTTGATGAATGCTAAGGCCCCCTTAAATGTGTTCTTCTCAAGGGGCGACTCATGTCAATAGCCCGTTCTCATGCCAAGGAATGAGATCAGTCCCTTACTTTCTGATATCAGAAATCGGTTAAGTCACATCAATCGGAAAACAATGGCAATGTTTAACTCTCCGCCGGGATCGTTTTGTTTTTATGAATTCAATCATTCGATGAGCCTCACTGATGAGCTTGTTCTCTAATCTTCATAGAGAATCTCAGAAATCATAATTAAAATAAGTGATCTACTCATACTTTTTGGTTCATAGAATTTAATTTACAATTACGCTTTTTTCAATGTTTTTAATTAACTCTATTGAATTTCTCCGTTTAACTATCAAAGTTGAGTCTTGCAGCGGAATTATATTCGAGGTATTTTGCAGTAATGCCATAGCCCAACATTGCCATTGTGTATGATTAAATATTCCTTGTTGAATTGAAATATAATTTGTTTCGTATTTGCGCAGGCAGCGATGATGTGGTTTCAGTTTCATATTTCTCCAAACTTTTATCTTAAATATAAATTAACACTTAACATCAAGCGTTTCTTGTTTTGTCAGAAACTTCTTAACCATGATTTGTCTTGTAATGTTCTTCATTCCATATGTGTCACCCTGGTTTTATCTCCGCGAACCTTTATGATTTAATGAAGACTTTCATGTCCATTTCTCCCCACACCTTTTTAAGTTTTTTGTCCCTTTTTTTATCGGAAAGTTTTGAAACGTACTGGTCAGGGTTCATGTCTCAACAGCAAAACCATGTCCACGATATCAAATTCGCCTGTTTCGAATTCATGTCCATTAGCTTTTCGCTGGGCGTTAATTTTGGGAAGTAATTTGAGTTAAGTATGTGTAAAAATGTTGGAAAGAGAAATCTCTGAAGTTTTCAAATGGCTTTTACTGATGGCACCATGGATAAAAATATTTTATTTTGAATTTATCATTCCCCGTCTAGTAGAGTTTTTGAACATTTTTTCAGCCATCCATTCATCAAAAGTCCGCCAGCATCTTTCAAGTTGTTTTATTCTGGCTTTGAAACCTCTTCCGGTCTGCCCAATGTAGCACATATCTCAGGAATCACACTTCACCGTTTAAATGTGGGATTGTAAGAGGGGCTCTAATTTGCCTTAGTTGCGGCAAAGGATGTGGATTATGAAAAGAGATATTGAATTTCCTCTTAATATATTTTTGGGCAATGTTATTCGGAAGATCACTCACAAAAAATAGTCGATGCCACTTTTTTGGCTTTTTTGGTGTCAGACTAACAGAGCATTACTATGAAATAGCTTTCAATTTCAATTTTTCTTTAAGAGATTGGCTCCAATATTTACACGATGGCCATTGGATACTGCTATTGAATTTATAATGTCTTGGATTGACATTTATTGCTGCTAGTGGTAAATTAACAAGTTGTTTGATCATTGAATGGAAGACGGGCACTTTCTGGTTCATAGGGTTGCAGGAATGATTGCATCACTGTGACATGGTTTCCTGTATATGACAACACTGTGTTTATCATCTATGATAGATATGGAAAGTTGAACAGTGTTCAACTCTCTCCCAGATTTCTTTTCCATGGTGAACTTAATTTTGGGGTGTTGGGCATTTAAAAGATTGAGTCAACTGTCTAGTTGTTATATACTCCCAGTCCAACAGCAGATGATGTGGTCCAAATAGAAATTCCAGTAGAGTGTATTAGTTATGATAGGGTAGCCGTAGTTATATACTAGTGAGTCTAAATAGCCAATAAATATTTCTGTTAATAGTGTGGATAGAGGAGATCCCATTGCTGAGCCGTCCGTTTGATGATAGCACACGTAATTGAATAAAAAGTAATTCTGGTTGGCACACAGTTCCATGAGCAGATGGTGTTCTTTTATAAAAACAAGGTTCATGTTGGAGTCTCTTGGTAAATCCTTTGTGAGTTACTAGGTTATTTGATTGGGCACAGAGATAAGTAAGTTTTTTACATTAAAGAAAACTAGTTTGGAGTTAGGAGGCAAAGAGAAATGGTGAAGATTACGTGTTTTGTGAATGGCATTCTTAAGACTATATTTTGCTGAAAAACTAGTGGAAATTGTAAAGATGGTATTCAGTTTGGAGGCTAATTTGTATGATGGTGAGCCTATGTATGATACCACTGGGTGAACGGGTGTTCTATCTTCATGAAATTTCGGTAAGCCATTAAATCTAGGAGGTAAAAGATTCATTTGTAATAAAACTTTCTGAGAACAATTTAGAACCTGCGGACAAAGCTGCTTTTACACCTTTTTGGAGCCTAGTATTTAGGTCATGAGGGAGGATCACAAAGGACTTATCTGTCAACACATTGCCACATTTTTCGATAAAAGGTTTGTGTAAGATTATTATGCTATTCCCTTTATCTGCTTTAGAGATGATCAGGTTTTCGTTTTCTATTTTCTGCATGAAGGATATTAACACATTGTTATGTTGAAGGCCCAGTTTTTTGAGGCGGGCACTGTCTCCATTGTCAAAATGGGACGTGATAATACCTTTAACATTTTGTTTAACACCTGTATGTTCAGAATGCAGGGCAACTTCACAGTTTACTATCAAAGATTTGAAGGGGCGTTGTGCCTGAGGCTGAGTAGGGGCAAACTTCAAGCCTTTTTGTAATCAAAATTTGAAGCCGATAAAGGTAGAATCACAGAAGTTGACTACTTCAGGATGAAACTTAATATCACTTATGAGTTTACACTTGGGAGAATGAGTTGCATTTCCCCATCCACGTAGCAAATAATGTAGTTTTTTGTTTATAACGGAATAATTCTTCGAGGAGACTTTGCTTCCCAAAGATTTAACATGGTCATAAAGAGAGTGCCACTGAGTGATATGTGAAGCTGATGATAGTTCCATGAGGAGGTGATAAAGGTAATGTGAGTAAGCATCCCTCTTACTGTACCAATCTCTCAGTTCTCATATAATCCAGGTTCTCTTGGTGCAGATCACAGCATGATGAGCTGCTTTTGATGAAGATTTGGTGGTTAGGTTCTCATACTTGGGAGTAAGGTCCGGGTTGAGACATTTCTGTTTAGTTCTGCCATATGGAATTAAACAGATAATTTAGGAAGAAATTGGCTTGATAAGTTATGCTACCGTTCCGAATATATTCAAAAAGTTCAGGCGACATATAGTGGACTTTTGTCATTATGAGAAAATATTTGCATAAAACCATATTTGCACTTTTCCACATTTATTTCTAATGTACAACGTGTTTCTGTTCATCAAACCATACTCAGGTGCAAGACAAGATCCAACATATGATACGTAATATTTATACTTGTTTAAGGAAAGGAAGGGGTTAGAAAAGATTGGGGAGTAAGGTGGACGGGGACAAAGAGGCATTCCGGGAAAGAAAACACTTTGTTTCCCCACATACACAGAAACACGACCCAGGCCTCGACTTACAAAGTTATCATATTTGAATACCAACACCTACTTTGCGAATAACAAATTATGTGTAGAAGAAAAAAGCATCCCCCATTCTGATAAAAATTGCTTCCTCAAAGTGAGGCCTTAAACCTTGGGATGATTATTTTAGTGGACGGTGGCAGGTGACTAACTGGAGCAAAAGAAAATCTCTCTTTAAATCACTCATCAGAATTATAAACCATTTATTTATGGCAGATCCGCATATTGTCCTGATACGTGCTCCCAAAGAACTCTCACCAAGCACTTGACGTGGTTGGCCGTAGACAGCACTTAGCAAGCACCGGCCACTGACGTAGCACTGATCTAAAAATATCAAATAAGCAGGATGGTGTGACGGATGAAACTGTCAAAGAGTGCCTAAGCTGAAGTTTATTCGCCTAATGAAAAGATGAAGAAGACCCCTTGAGTTTCGGTTATAACAGCTGCAGAACATGAATGGTAATTGGCCAGGACAAAGCTGGAGAGAGAAAATGTAAGTACAAAAAAGGCCTGGGGTATAAAGGCCAGATAGCCATCAAAGAATTAGTGGCATAAGAGGTAAGTGTGGAAAGAGGAGGAAGGGAGGGAAGAGGGTAGGCGTTAGGGATAGAGGAAGGGAGGGAAGAGGGTGGGCGGTTAGGGTGGAAGGAGGGAGGGAAGAGGGTGGGCGTTAGGACGGGAGGGAGGGAAAATGGTGGGCGTTATGGAGGGAGGAAGGGAGGGAGGGAGAGAAGGATAGGGTGGGCCTTAGGGGGGGAGGGAGGGAAGAGGTGGGCGGTTGGGTTGGAGAGAGGCAAGAGAATGGGCGTTTGGGAATGTGGGAGGGAAGAGTGTGGGCGTTTGGGAGAAAGGGAGGGAAGAGGGTGGGCGTTTGGAAGGGAGGGAGGGAATAGGGTGGGCGTTACGGAGGGAGGGAAGGAAGAGGGTGGGCAATAGAGTGGGAGGGAGGGAAGATGGTGGGTGATAGGGTGGGAGGGAATGAAGAGGGTTGGCGGAAGGGTGGGAGGGAAGGAAGATTGTGGGCGTTTGGGAGGGAGGGTGGGAAGAAAGTGGGCGTGGGGAAGGGAGGAAGGCAATAGGGTGGGCGTTAGGGAGGGAGGTAGGGGTGGAAGAGGGTGGGCGTTAGGGAAGGAGGGAGGGAGGAAGGGAGGTTAGAGGATGGGACTTATTGGGGGAGAGATGGAGGGAGGAGGGAAGAGGGTGGGCGTTAGGGAGGGAAGAAGATAGTGTGGGAAGAGGGTAAGCGTTAGGGTGGGAGGGAGGGAAGAGGGTGGGCTTTAGGGTGGGATGGAGGCAAGAGGGTGGGCGTTTGGGAGGGAGGGAGGGAAGAGGGTGGGCGTGGGGAAGGGAGGGAGGGAATAGGGTGGGCGTTAGGGAGGGAGGTAGGGAGGGAAGAGGGTGGCGTTAGGGAGGGAAGAGTGTGGGCATTATGGGGGAGGAAGTGGGACGGTAGTGAGGGTATGTGGTTGGGAGGGAGGAGGGCAGGGAGGGAGAAAGGGAGGGGAGTAGAGGGGAAAGTAGCCAGGAAAGAAGCAGCAGGCGAGGCTGTCTCTTTAAAAACAATACTGAAGAGTAACAGCAGACGATAGGAGTAGAAGATCACAAGAAGACACAATCAGCGCTAAATATTTATCATACGGTAGGTTTTCATTGTTATAATTAAAAGAAAACAGAGGTCATGCAAAATATGGAATTACTTAAAGTTAACTCTGCAGGAATCATACCCTCACAAGGCAACCTTATTTTGGAAGACCTCAACGAAGATTGAAAAATATTTAATCTGGGAAATGGCTATAAGGAATGAAAAGATCATTTGCTAAAATTGCTTATGAAGAAACAGTGGACCGTTTAGGAGAATGGTTATAGGATACTCCACAGCTGTAAGAGAGGAAAAAATAACCCAAAGATTAGGAAATTCAATGCCAAAAACAATAACGTGTTTCACTAACATCACGAGTATTGACAGAATAAAAACTGACAAACACTTTTGCGAAGGCGATAAGCAGCCGGAGCTCTTGGAGGATGAAAGGACGAAAGGGGTGGTTAATTGGTCGAGGCTGCCAATCCCTGCCATCATTGAAGTTGGAGATGTTTCCTCCACCTTCAATGTTGCCCGCTCACCACAACGTCCTTGCCCCTTCTCCCTCGTCCGCTCCTTCCTACTTCCTATTTTCAACATCTTCCTCCCCTTCCAACACCAAAAATTACTAAATGGTGTTCCAAATGAGAATTGTTATTAAATTAAAATAAATTTTGGGTGGTATATTTTTTAAAAAGATCAATGGGATTTGCTTACAAATTAGCTGGAGTTGACCTAGCAGTAGTTGGTACAGTACGACACCTCGGAGATACATTCTCTGGTCAAGCATATAAAAAATTGGGATTTATTAGATGCATTGTTTGCAAAAGTGACTCGAAGGTCAAGGAACACTGTTACCACTCTCTTGTAAGGCCTCATTTAGAATACGCATGTAGCGTGTGGGATCCGAGTAAAAAAAGGCCTCATACGGGAAATAGAAAAGGTTCAACTCCGGGCAGCCCGTTTTGTTAAAAATTCTTACGATAAAATGAGAAGCGTCCCCAAAATGCTCATGGAGTTGGGGTTGGGAATCATTTGAAGAAAGACGATTCAATGCAAGATTGAAATAACTAACTAAATTCAGATCCGAATGTTTCAGCACCGAGGTCTCGCAAATTATTCGCACTCCAACAAACGAGGGTTGTTCAAAAAGTATTGTGAATTTTTGCGAGTTACGTATTTTTGATTTTTTTCCGCTGGCAAGTAGTGCTAGCAAATTATTATTCTTCTATCACATTGTTGTAAATACTTCCAATATCTTCGAATTTTATTTTAAGCGAATAACCTTTCTTGATTTTATTGATGGCATTTCATTCAAGAGCATTTCTATTTCATTAACTATGTACACAGGTAAATCAAAAGAATTCAAACAAATATAAAAGAGCACAAGGAGAGAAACACGAGCTCAGGGTCAGTGCTCTTCCGCAGGTGAACTAACCAAGGCCCTTAAAACGGAGGAGCCGATATAAAGACAAGGGGAGAGCGAGGTCCTCCGATTCTTAAAACATTGGTCTGAATCAGCAATTACAACCACGATCACTGATCTGGCATAACTCCTCTGCATACGCCGACCAGAATCATGACAAAACACACATCCATCCATCCCATTCAAATTTTAAAAAATTCAAATTCATCCAAATCAAATTTCTGATACAATAAAAAGTTTTCATAAACTTTTGGCAGCTTAAAAGCTACCAAGCCCAAAAAGGCATAGTGCCAATGCTACATTTTAGTTTGTGTATTAGAATTACAATAGCACCATGATAAAATTTCGTTACCCTGGAAAACTGAAGCAATACAATGCATTCTGAGTCTCAATATTATGAAGGTAATAGGCTCGCCAATATTCAGGCTACGTTGTGAGTCATAAAACTAAGTACTTCAATATATGCAGCATATAATGATAGCATTTGTAGTAAGTATTAATGCAAAAACTTATTTTTTTGGTGTAAATTACACATATTTGATTTTAGCATTTTTTGACGGAATAGGCTCTTTTATCTAGTATACCGAACAGGTAAATCTGCTTTAGGCATTTAGTTCAGACAATCAGCACCCATTTAATACTGGCCAATTCTGTACATGCTTCCGGAATGTCCGTTGTCTGTTCCTGGGATCAATATGAATGACTTCCCTTGAAAATACTTCCCGCACACACAATTGCGATGCTGTATTTGGATTTTTGCAGCAGAAATGCAGGGATATTAATCCAGTACAGTATGAATTGTCCCATCGCAGCTGAAATTTCATCAAGTTCTGTTGTTTGCTTTTTAAAAATCAATATGATACTTCGTCCACTGACCCAAACCAATTGATACAAAATAAAATTAACTAGGACAGTTATTCATTCAAATAAAATCAGATTTACTATAAAAAAATCAAGATTCTATCGAAAGTAAATTTTTATTAACAAACGACACCTCCTTTAAGGAAAATGAACAAATTCATAATTGGTGCTTTCATCTCAATACCCTATTTCATGCTTTTTTCGAGTTTCCCCTCTCCTAGGGGGGATACCAATAGTGCACAAACTTAGACGGACACATGGCGGCATGTAATGCTTCAATAGGATATATACTACCTTGATCAAAAAGTTCCCGGAATAACCACCGTGTGGCGCTCCCATCGTTCCGATTTGAGTTCTGTTTTTTTTGTTAAATTGGTACATCTGTTGTTGATATTCCCTTTAAATCTTAGTGTCATAACTTGACATTTGCAAAAGTTACGTAGCCAAGAGTACATCTATCTCTGTGTGTGTTGGCGATTTTTTACAATTTCAGAAATGGATTTAAATTTGCAACAACGAACTTGTATTAAATTTTGCGTAAAAAACGGATTTAGTGGCGCACGGACGTTGGAAATGTTAGAAAAGTGTTTCGGCAACGATTCTCTAAAAAAAACGGTCGTTTACCAGTGGCACGAGCGGTTCAGAAGTGGTCGTGAGTCAATCGAAGATGATGAACGCAGTGGCAGACCATCGACATCGAAAGTCGGTGAAAAAATTGATAAAGTAAAAGAAATGTTGGTCAATAACCGCAAATTAACCATCAGAGAAATAGCGGAGGACTTGAACATTGCCTATGGATCCGCCCAAGACATTGTGGTTAATGATTTGGGTTTCCGTCGTGTAGCAGCAAAGTTGGTGCCAAAAGACCTCAATTTCATGCAAAAAAGAGACCGTGTTGACGTCGCAAAAGACATGATTTGCGAGGCTGAATCCGATCCCACATTCATCAAAAGGATCATTACTGGAGACGAGACGTGGGTTTATGAGTACGACACGCAATCCAGACATCAGGCAAGTGAATGGCGTTCACCAAATGAGCCGAGACCAAAAAAACCACGTCGTTTTCAGTCAAAAAAGAAGGCAATGCTGACGGTTTTCATGGATTACAACGGTGTAGTGCATCATGAATTTTTGCCAGAAGGCCAGACAGTAAACAAAGAGTATTATTTGGGCGTTATGAGACGTTTGCGTGAAGCAATTCGCCGAAAGAGACCAGAAATGTGGGCAGAAAACTCGTGGATTTTGCACCATGATAACGCACCGTCGCACAGTGCTATCATTATTCGTAATTTTTTGACGAAAAATGCAACAAATACCATCCAACAGCCACCGAATTCACCTGATTTGGCTCCCTGTGACTTCTTTCTGTTCAATCGAGTTAAAAAACCATTACGGGGAACGCGTTTTAGCAGCCGAGAGGAAGTAATGGAAAAATCGCAGGAAGCACTGATGGACATACCGAAAACCGAATATAAAAAATGTTTCGAGGATTGGATCAAGCGCTGGCATAAGTGTGTTGCAGTCGATGGGGATTACTTTGAAGGGGACAATATAGATTTAGATGAATAAACTTGCATTTTTAATTTTCTGAATAAATTCCGGGAACTCTTTGATCAAGGTAGTATTTTTTTAAATAATATATATTCAACAGATTCCAAGAAACTGCGGATTATGCCGCAGTAGTAACATTAAACGGAGTCATCCGCTACATGTTTTGAACTCGGACATCGAGGGATCCAGATTCAAATCCTGATCAAGGTGAATGATTTTGACACTCTGAAATTGTTGCATTGAGACATTTACCTGTTTGTTTCTTTAAAAAATTATTATATTTATTGAAGGTAAATATTACAGCAAGGGTAATACTAAATTCCACCTGGCTTTTGACAGCGTCTCGCCACATGCAAATTCAGCCAACCAAATTTGTACACAATGAAGATCTTGTGATTTAACACTGATATGCTTTTAGCTTGTCCGTACAACAGTGGATTACATATGTACATTCACCAGGTTTTTTAAAAATTTAAAGGAACTTTAAAAATAATAAAGTCTAGTAACAAGTACTTTTGTAGAAAGTACAATAAAAACCTTCATAAATACCCATGCGGTTTATTGCATAATGAAATGATGCACATATTATAAGACATTGCCCTTTTATGGGCTTCGTGGCATTCCAAGCTGTAAATAAATAGTAATTATTACTTTTTATAGATTTACAATATATTTTTACAACAAGAAAAATTTATTATATCAAGCAATACATGGTAATGATATAGCAAAATATATGAGAAAAACATATTAAGGAGCAAATATGATGGCAAGAAGTTATTTTCCAAAAGTCTCAAAGAAGTGCAAAGACTCGTTAAAAATGCCGGGAAAACATTTTGGTGGCTAGAGTTCAGGATACTGCAACTACCATTTTTAGTTGACGGTTTAAAACAATTGCTTAGCACTGATGAAAAACAAATGCAGAGGATTCCTACATTCCTCATAGTCAATGATATTGAGTAAATAACAATAAGTGCTTCAATTTAAAATAACATAAGCACCATAGTTTATGACATTTCACTCAAGATAACCTATTACATGTCATACAAGTAAATGAACTTAATTTTGCATATTTAGTCATAAACTGCCAGGGGTAAACAACTAGGGTGGAATATTAAATTACTTTTAATGCATATTAACAACTTTTAATGATTACTAATTATATCTAGAATTTTTCATACTACAGCATGGTAAATATGAAAACTATTGCAACGCATACATATTTGTTTAAGGTCATTAAATTCAAGACAATAAGAAGGAAAGCATCTAATTCTCATGAGCTACAAAATTTACAAATTTGTATGCTAATATAAAGAAAGTATTTAATCGTAAAGTGATCCCTGAACTTCTACAAAGATTATGCCATCGAGCAAACCCAGTGAGCCCAAAAGCACACTGAGCAAAATGTTGGGACCCACCGAACATCAAATAATTTGCAACCCTGGCCATGGGAATGCCAAATCTCAAATTTAATTTTAAAACTTAATAAATCCTAATTCTAAAATATTCATAGGCTCATGAGCTACCCCATAATTTAGAAAGACAGGCAAATGAAATAGCATGATGAACCAAATATTAAGAAAAGAAAAAAGAAAAAGAAAAGAACTCAAACATACTCTAAAATGTGTATCTCATCTGACTGGAGTGATGGATATTTTAAACCTATAACGTAATACACGGGTTCACTGTTAATCTCATGACGGGTATTACGCAATTCGTACTTTTCCAATTAACACATAGAACTAGAGGTTCAATGAACGTTCAATTATGAGACTTCATCTTATTAGCATATTCCAATTCAACGCTTGGTATTATTCAAATTGGAGTGCATGCATAACCACGATAGCCACGGGACTCATTTGAAAGAATGAGAGAAAGCACATGAGAGGACTACGTACGGAAAACTGCTGGAGTTTTTTATATTTCCGTAGGCCATGCTCAACTCTGGACATTTATTTTATGTAAACTTGTGTTAGGCGTAGCCACTTGAATTATTCTCGCATTTTAAATATCTATTCTAATCAAGGAGATAGAGCATTTTAGGATCTTATACAATTCTCGCGATATCTTGGTGAGAGTACATGTTTAGTATGCTTATGTAATATTATCTGTCAAGCAGTGTATATGTATACAATATTTATGTCCATCTGGTAAGTGTATGCTATGCTATCTGACAGATTGGTACTCCTACAAAAGCGTCAGCTAGCTGTGGACTCTCAATGCGAAGCGGAACTAATTTTTCTAGTGTATCGCAGTTCTGAGAAAGTTTATTTCTGCGCGTCAGCATGCCCACATCTCACCGTCAACTCAGCCACGAAAAATGAGAAATAACACCGCACGAAATCGCCCGGCCGAATTGAAAACTGCGGTCTTGGAATCAGCCCACGAGCAACCAGTACCACCAGCCAACTGCATCGACAGACGAATGTTAACTACTACCTCTCATTTCAGATGCTGAAGCAACGCAATACGATGAGAGTTCATAGAGGAGATGTACTTTGATAGTTCTGTAAAATACTTCGTTTTCAATCAATGGAGCAATGATATGCGACAATACGGCAATGCGACATCAATGGCGCAAAATTTTTGATGCGGCTAGAGAGAACGTTATATCTCAGACTTTCGCTTTCCCTCTACATAATAGATTAATATTAAGTGATAATTGATTACCAATAGACATTTCGATAAAACAGCATAAGGCCAAACGATACCATTTATATGATGCTATAATCATAATCCATATCACGAAATATGACTGCTATCGAAGTAAATATACATATGAGATCTACCCACCGGAAAAATATCTCCACAGTTTTTTTTCTTTACATCACGGCGTGCAGAAAATTAAATAAATGTCCATATTTCCATTTCTTTAGTTGCCAAAGGAATTTTGAATATTTCGCCTGGCTCTTTTCCTTTTTACTTCGGATATGCTCTTTTGCCTACGGACTCTTTTATTGCAATCACCAGCTAATTATTTTACTTTTAAGCATGGAAATATCCATTTATCCGGATGCACTGTTAAATGCAAGAGTTTGTCATTTAAAGTTTTCCAATTTTTAAAAAAAGTTACTTTTTAAAGATAAGTGGAATTATTTATTTTTTAAATTTATTAACTGTTCAACAAAATGCTATTTTTAAAACCCGGAGAACTAAGGGCATCGTGAAAATGGCAAAGATTCATTTTCGATGGCTTGATTTTGAGTAAAAATGTGTAAATTTTTCAAATTTGAATCGTGTAATGTAACTCATTTTTTTTATTGTTCGGAATTACAGTTCATCATTTCTCGCTCCAAAAATATGACACTCGGCTTCAGGACCTCAAATCAACAAAACAATTTCCAAAAACGTTTTGAATTTAGTTTTTCTAGAACGAATAGAATACTTCTTACGCAAAACTACTACAAAACTACTACAACAGCACAACTTTAGGGGTCATCGGAACGCACAAACCCTTCCATGACGTCAAGGTTGAAGGTAATATAAAACTTTCAAATTCGCACGCCGTGCGATGCAGAGAGTAGCAATTTCTGGACCATTTGACACAATCAGCTTACTCCCTACGAACGAGGTACAAGGACTCGCAAAATGACTCGGAGTTTTGAGAAATGGAACCCATGCTTTTCATGGTAACCGCAGGCGGCATTGTGGAAGGACGAGAATCGGATGGGAAATTCACCATAATTCCTGCAATCCCCCATCAAAACAACTTTCGAGAAATATATTGTTGCATCATATTTTGTCAGATTATTAATCGTTTATGAAAGCCGATGCAAAGAGATTGCCTTTGAACATTAAATTTAGTTTATTGTTTCTGCTCTAGGAGTGACTCAAAAAAGGACTGATATGTGATATCTCATTAAAATCTTTAAAAAGAAAATGTTGGGTTAGAAATATAGGAGGGTAGGCTGAAAAATAATTGACGCTCGTATGATGTCTGATATTTCCCATGTTGCCGAACATTGCTGGGTTCTGTCCTCCGATGTCGAGCCCTCTTCTCAGAACTGATAGCAATCAATCAATACGGCGATCTAGCGCCACAACATTCATGGGACTTATACTAAATGATAGTTTAAACTGCAATTTTCACATACTGGATATGAACAATGAAATGGCATCAGGACACTTCGTGATTTGCAAACTTGTTTCAAATGCAAGGGCTGACCAGATAAATAGCTTAGGTTTCGACCTACGGTGGCGGAGGGTAAGGGGGCTAGAGCGACCATCTTGGTGTCTAAACGTCCTTTCACTCAGTCATGAATCCTGCTCTGATATTATGTGCAGACTGAAATTCTTTTACTTAGCTTTAAAATCTGTGCTGCAATAGAAAATCCCGCGATTAGTAAAGTTCGATCTGTAATTAGGTTTTTACTGGAAAAAAAACCACAAGATATTCATTGGCGACTTTGTGAATTGTGTACGGAGATAGAATAGTAATGAGTGAAGACGGGTTGAGGCAGTGGTACATTCAGTTCAAAAATGGCCACAGCAACAATGGTGACGACAAGGACCGTAGTGGTCTCGTGATAGTAGAACGGACACTGAAAATAAACGAAAAACATCGTGAAAATCTCGGATTAACAACTATGAATCCTTCCCTTGACGTGGCTTGCAACGCAGCAGCGCTTTGACGGTGACGCAGAATTGCATGCTGGCGGGTAATTAAGTGGTTAAAATAGTAAGGTGGTGGCAGATTTCTTCGGAGACGATATTGAAAAGCTTTTGAACCGTTGTGATAAATGCCTCAATTTGAATGGCGACTTTGTTACTGCTTAAGATGTCCTAAAACTAGTATGTTATGCCATAATATATTCTTCTCTCTTCTGTAGTGGTAAGCCTACCGTTAAAAGGTTCCAACTGAACTAAAGAAAATACCATCAAGTAAGTGGGACTACAGTGTGGATGAGTTAATGAGTGATAACTTGTTATTATTAGCTCTGTCTGATCTAACGGTGTGTTTTTTAGTGTTTCAGTGTATTATTCTAAATTTCCTATTGGTTCCATTGCTATATTTCATTAAAGTGTCTATTTTAATTCATTGCTCTAATTTTATCTTCTGTATATCTGTGTCATGACTATGTTCCATGCCTCATGGATTCCCGACGGAACAATTGAATAAAAATATAAATAATAATGTCTCCCATTACCCCACTATTCCTTGAGATATTTACACCTCATTGTGGAGTTTGGACTGAAATCAGATTAAATAATGTAGTTCAGAGTGATTTTATTCGCTGTGTGTAGTTTATTGGTCCATTTGCATGCAATTTTCGTCACAAAACTGATATAATTTGGCTCTTTCTGTAACCATCCTTCATTCATTGTCGAAGCCACCGTCTACGAATTTTTCCGTCGTTGTTCAATCCTTTAGTAATAAACCAGTGAGAAACTTTTCACTCCCTGGGCAATGAAGCTAACTGTTGCCATTTTTTTCGCATATTTCAGCCGTCTTATTCTAGAGTGCAAAAAGATAATTTCTCCTAGAAGTCCATCGACATTTACCAGTGGGATGGATGCCATTGCACATCGGTTGGTATAATCTAACTAACATTTTCTTACCAGCGTTTCTAATTAACCCTGATTGGAAACCGTAAATTTCTGAAGCCTTACTACCCTTAAATAAGTCAATAATTTCCATTACCGCTCTTAGTATAGGTCCCTCGCTATCTTTTCAATAATGCTTTCCATTCTCCAGTTGTATTTTGTTCCATTTTCCTTCCATACATCCGGAGCTACGAACCGCAAACTCAAAGAGCTCATTTCGTTGCTATAGATAACTCCGAAGCGGAGCAAAACAATCGAAATTGACCCATGGATCACTCAGGCGTATTTTGAATTCAAGGGCCAGAAACAAAAAGTTACAGTGGTTGATTAAATATATTTATTTGATAAATAAGTATTCTAAAAATATTATTATTAAGCTGAAAGCCTTTAATTCCTCCAGTTAAAGAGTCCTAAGTATAATAATTTCCAAGATTACATGCAAAGAGACTATCCGCATATTTGTCTTCCCTATAGTGTCATTAAAAATTAACTCGCCAAGGAAAATTATAGTCAAGGTATCCTATTACCATCTCCTACAAGAGTATAGAAGTATGACAGTTGGTAATTAACGTCTTCGTACCCCCAATTAAGCTTTAAGAAGTCTACAACGCTCAAATTTAGCATAAATATATCACTAAACGAAACAGGGTTAAATGGGTTCATCTAAATGCTATTGGAAACCAAAACAATCAAAGAAAGTTAGAATAATGTTTGGATTATCGACGGTTTTTCACAAAGTGGGTGATTCTGTGAAATTTCCTTAGACGTCACTTACTAGATGGGCAATTATGAGTCATAATTTGAAGGTATGGAATCCGACAAGGGCGGAAGCATTTACGGTTGGCTGTAGCAAGGAGCGAAGGAGACTGTTTGCTATGCCTATGGATTAAACAGCAGCCTGATATATTATGATTAAATATTTGTCGAGCACACAAGACCGGTGATTGCTGGTCTAACAAACAGTGAACTGCATCTTGAACGAGGGATTTTAAAAAATCTCTCCAAACTGTGTGTCTTATCGCGTTAGTTGCAACCGCTGAATCTACGAGGAACTTAAAGACGAGAGAGCAAGCATATGGATGGCGAAGAAACATGTCCTGTGGGGGGGAGGAGAGAGGAAATGAAGGCGATAGCCCTAAGATGTACTATGAATGGCGTGGAAATGAATGGGAACGGTGATGCCCTTTGGATAATCTCATTAAACGGTCGCGCAATTCAATACCCGCGTTGATGAAGCTCGAGGTATTACTAGATAAGAATTAAGGTTCCTAATCCAGAAAGGTTCTAAAACCGGAAGTGCGCGCGGCGGCCGTCTTGGAAAAGCCACGGCGCTGCCACCTGTATTGAGTTTGAAAACAAAAGCGCAACGAAATAGTAGATGTAGAAAAAGGTTCGTAACCCAGCAAGGTTCTAAAACCAGAAAGCCGTTTCTTTGAACAATATGGAGGCGTTATTTAAGTGTAAACAAAAACGTAACGACAGAGGCGTTAGCGTTGAAGTGGGAATTCAAATTTAAAACAAAAGAACATCTGGGGCGTGACGGGATTCGTGTGGCGTTTTAATAAAATTGTTGGGGGGTCGGGGAGATAGGGTCTTTGGGTTGGGATATGAGAGGCATTGGGACGGGAAGTCACTGTCGCGACGCGAAATAAAACTCGTGGTCAAATATTAAATTGAAAAATCGTTATTTTATTGTTTTTAACAAAAAGCACGTCATTTCGAGGCATCAGGTGAAACTCAATGCGTGAAGACAAATTCAATTTATTTAAAATCATTCAGTAACCTCGCCAAATACATGGATAAATTTCCATACATAAATACATATGGTCAAATGGATTGTTAATTTTCCAATCCATTCATTTAAGTCACTCATCATCTTCAGCAATATAGTCAAATACATATGTCACAATATTATCAAAGAGATAGTTAAATTTCCAATTACTTCATTAAAAGTCTCTTATTCTCATCCCAAATATTAAATTCGGTATCCGGTGGGACCGTTGTAACAACGTACTCATCTTTTAATGGTAATGAGAGACGACACCTACGACACTAGTTAGTAGACCTCCATTTCAAAGGTGGATAATCAGCGCTCATATCACAGACTTGCGCATGATGGAGGTCACCGTTAGATTTAATTAGCTGATGAGCATAAACAATGGCTAGAAAGGCTACATTCAAAAATGAAAAGCAAGGCTTACATAGATTTGCAAATCTCACTCCCTCAAGGTCAGGGTACACTCTCCGTAGATTTCTCCGTAACAAATTAGCATCAACACGATAAGGCGTATATTTTACGCACGAATACAATGGCTCAGATGAATTCATGGTGTTACAAATCTTCTGAGACCGACACTTGTCAACCCACACAAACACTTACTTCTCGGACGAGGTGGAGTCGCAATCAACTGAATTCACGGAACCGATGGTAAGTTGTCGCTAGTAATTTCTTCATCAGTCATGTCACAGTCGGGAAGTACTGTTATCTCAGCAAACTTTACCCTGCTCGGGATTGATTTTCACACCTCTGACAGTCGAGTGCATGTTGAACATCGAAGTGTGGTTCCTTCTTACACAGTTCGCACTCGATGTAAGGACGAAGTCTATTATTACGATGTAATTCGTCTATATGAACCAGAGATATATATGGAACATTCAATTTACGGAAGCAGTTACGGTACACACAAACGAGTCGAGAAGTAACTATTCGTATGAATCGACCATGAACGTTAAATAAATTATATCTTACGCATGCATAAAGTGTTGCTTCTGAAGCCATTCCGCGATAACTTAAAAATGCGCTCGTGTGAGGTTGAGTGTCGAAAGTCCCGCTTATTCATGTCAAGTGATATCAATAATAATTATCTCTTACTTCGGCCATTGGAACGAGGATGGATGGAACCTAATTTCAATTAACTCTTACTCCCGACGTTGAGAGATTATTATTATATTCGGATGTGGGACCTGCATTGTTAAAATTTTAGTTAACTCAGACATCCAACGCTGGAATGATAACCTAGCGAATTTCAATTACTATGCGGCTGCGGGAACTTGTGTGGTAGATAAATCATTAGTCAACTTGAATTAACGTAGGAAGGATTAAACAGATAATTATTTTTCGTTGGAATTTTAATTATATCCCAGGATGTTGCCTTTCAGAAATAACTGTGAGGAAGCAATTGGGTAACCATTGAATGGCTTATATAAATAGGAGCAATAAGGGGCATAAGTTGACATTATTGAAAAAGCAGAGACGAGGAGTCAACAAGAAGCCAGAGAAGAGCTTAAGAGACCGACAGACCTAGACGAGAGCAACTGCTTGAGAGACGTACAGAGACCTAGATAAGAGAGTAAGTATATTCCCTTTCAAATTAGAAATATGCATTTATCATAACTGATTGAAATTGGGACTTGAGTATTTATTTATTTTTCTCTATATTATTTGATGGATGGATTCCGTGAAAGAAATTTTGATGCATTTGCAGAGGGAAGAGGAGTTTTTGAAGAAGGAAGATTTGGTGGAGGGTGTTGAATACCCGGTTGAAAAACTAGAAACAGTCACAACAAGATATGAGGAAACATGCAACTGTAATGTATGAGGGCATGCAAAGGAAGATATATTTTGCAAAAAAAATTGCCTCATAAGAATAAAAAAGTTTTATACTTACCTCGATGTATTATATCAAAGAACCCCATCCATTAAAGTCCTTATATCCACAACGGAAGCGCCCCTTCCTCAAAACATCAACCGTACGAATCCCTCTCGGACGAGCGGAAGCGTCACTTCCCTCTCAGAGTAGGAGAACTCTCTCGTGATAACACCACAAGTCTCCAAGGCTGTATTTTTACGCTCTGAAATTGTTGCATTGAAATGCACATTAGCGGATGACTCCGTTAAAAGTTACTGTTGCGGCATCTCCCGCAGTTTCTTTGGAATTTGTCAAAGGGAAAACACCATACGTGTTTAAAGTTGGCTTTAACCTCGTGGACAGTGGCGCCTCGCGCACGACTACGAATACATGTGACATTGTATGTACGGTATTTCGTCATAACATCTAGTTCCTTTAAAAGCCCCAAAATTTCAGAGTTTAAGAGGACGCCTCGGTAGCTTAAGTGGCTAAAGCACTCGACCGGATATTGAGGGATCTGGGTTCGAGTCCCAGTCAAGGCGAATGATTTTTACGCTCTGAAATTGTTGCATTGAAATGCACATTAGCGGATGACTCCGTTAAAAGTTACTGTTGCGGCATCTCCCGCAGTTTCTTTGGAATTTGTCAAAGGGAAAACACCATACGTGTTTAAAGTTGGCTTTAACCTCGTGGACAGTGGCGCCTCGCGCACGACTACGAATACATGTGACATTGTATGTACGGTATTTCGTCATAACATCTAGTTCCTTTAAAAGCCCCAAAATTTTCAGAGTTTAAGAGGACGCCTCGGTAGCTTAAGTGGCTAAAGCACTCGACCGGATATTGAGGGATCTGGGTTCGAGTCCCAGTCAAGGCGAATGATTTTTACGCTCTGAAATTGTTGCATTGAAATGCACATTAGCGGATGACTCCGTTAAAAGTTACTGTTGCGGCATCTCCCGCAGTTTCTTTGGAATTTGTCAAAGGGAAAACACCATACGTGTTTAAAGTTGGCTTTAACCTCGTGGACAGTGGCGCCTCGCGCACGACTACGAATACATGTGACATTGTATGTACGGTATTTCGTCATAACATCTAGTTCCTTTAAAAGCCCCAAAATTTCAGAGTTTAAGAGGACGCCTCGGTAGCTTAAGTGGCTAAAGCACTCGACCGGATATTGAGGGATCTGGGTTCGAGTCCCAGTCAAGGCGAATGATTTTTACGCTCTGAAATTGTTGCATTGAAATGCACATTAGCGGATGACTCCGTTAAAAGTTACTGTTGCGGCATCTCCCGCAGTTTCTTTGGAATTTGTCAAAGGGAAAACACCATACGTGTTTAAAGTTGGCTTTAACCTCGTGGACAGTGGCGCCTCGCGCACGACTACGAATACATGTGACATTGTATGTACGGTATTTCGTCATAACATCTAGTTCCTTTAAAAGCCCCAAAATTTCAGAGTTTAAGAGGACGCCTCGGTAGCTTAAGTGGCTAAAGCACTCGACCGGATATTGAGGGATCTGGGTTCGAGTCCCAGTCAAGGCGAATGATTTTTACGCTCTGAAATTGTTGCATTGAAATGCACATTAGCGGATGACTCCGTTAAAAGTTACTGTTGCGGCATCTCCCGCAGTTTCTTTGAAATGATTCTTATTTAAAATTTTAAAATTTTTTACATAAAATCAGAATTCCTTAAGTGGCATATGCGGACTTTGAATTTGTTCTACTAAAAGTTTCCAGCTGTTTTTCTCAGGATGATCATTCACATACCCAAAAGCGCCAGCAACATGAAGTTATGTCCTTTTGTCTGCTTATGGTTTCAAGCATTGGTGAATTTTTTGAGCCTATTCTCTATAGGGGGAAAAACGCCGTTGAAGTATTTCTCGAAAAGCTAAAAGAAATGTCACGTTTTGTGCAAGGAGTGTACAAAAACAGTAAACCCATAATGAAAATGAGTGAGGCGGAAATTACTGCTTTTGAAAAAGCTATTAGTTGTCATATTTGCCGACATATACTGGGTGAAGATAAGGTGAGAGATCATTGTCACTTGTCAGGTAAGTTCAGGGGGGCTGCTCACTATGCGTGCAATGTAAACTTTAAAAATCCAAAATTTTGACCAGTGTTCATCCATAATCTCTCTAATTATGACGCACACCTCATTGCACTGCTTCTAGGATGTGATTCTATGAAAATTACATGTATCCCAAATACTGAGGAAAAGTATATTTCTTTCTCGAAAAACGTTGATTCTAATTTCTCCTATCGGTTCCTTGACAGCTATAGATTTTTGAGCACGTCACTATCTAGATTAGTCGATGTTCTTCCTAATGATAAATTCAAGCAAACAGCCCAAATTTATAAAGAAAAAACAGATAGAATCACGCGAAAGGGTGTATTTCCATACGAGTATGTAGATTCATGGGAGAAATTGAACGAGAGCTACCTTCCATCAAAAGAATGCTTTTATTGCACTCTAACAGAGGGTACAATTACCGGCGATTATTATCGTTCGCTAAAATTGTGTGGTAAGAATTTGAGTGCAAGACGTTGGGTGACTATTCAGACTTGTATTTGAAAACAGTTGTACTGATACTTACTGATGTATTTGAAAATTTTAGAAACATTTGCCTGTCGATGTATCAACTTTATCCCGCCTGGTATTTCATTCTTCCAGGACTATCTTTTGACGGCATGCTTAAATAAACAGGGGTCACACTAAAGCTGTTAACGGACTATGATATGATTCTAATGATGGAAAAAGGAATACGGGGAGCTATCAGTCAGTGCACAAAGCGTTACGCTGAGGCAAACAATAGGTACATGGAAGATTTTAATCAATCACATGAGTCAACATTTATTGCTTATGTCGATTTTAATAATTTATATGCATCAGGGTTATCCGCCCCCCTTCTCATGGATGGTTTTCGATGGGTTGACCCCCTGGACGTCACCATAATCAATCACGATTCTCCCAAGGCATATCTTTTGGAAGTGGATCTAGAATATCCTTAAGAACTCCACGATTTTCTTTCCGACCTACCGTTTTGTGCAGAAAAGAAATTACCACCGAATGGTCGGAAACCTAAATTATTAACTACACTGTACGACAAAGAACGATACGTCATACATTAGAGATCTTTAAAACAGGCATTAGCAGCAGGGCTTAAATTGAAAAAGATACACAGGGAAATCGAATTTTATCAATCCCCTTGGATGAAGCCATATATTGACATTAATTCAAAGAAACGGAGACTTAAAACGACTGAGTTTGATCGGGACCCATTCAAACTATTTAACAATAGTGTCTTTGGTTAAACATTGCAGAATGTACGGAATTATAAAGATTTAGAATTGATAAATAGTGAAAAACGATTAGATAAATTAATCTGCAGTTCATTATTTCTCGATAGGAATATTTTTGCAGAAAATCGAGTGGCTGTTCATTTTAGATAAAGCAATATAAAAATGAATAAACCTCTGTGCATAGGACAGGCCGTTCTCTATATTTCCAAAGTGCTTATGTATGACTTTTTTATAATCATATTTAAGTAAACTATTATAGTGATGCAACATTGTTATATACTACCTTGATCAAAAAGTTCCCGGAATAACCACCGTGTGGCGCTCCCATCGTTCCGATTTGAGTTCTGTTTTTTTGTTAAATTGGTACATCTGTTGTTGATATTCTCTTTAAATCTTAGTGTCATAACTTGACATTTGCAAAAGTTACGTAGCCAAGAGTACATCTATCTCTGTGTGTGTTGGCGATTTTTTACAATTTCAGAAATGGATTTAAATTTGCAACAACGAACTTGTATTAAATTTTGCGTAAAAAACGGATTTAGTGGCGCACGGACGTTGGAAATGTTGGAAAAGTGTTTCGGCAACGATTCTCTAAAAAAAACGGTCGTTTACCAGTGGCACGAGCGGTTCAGAAGTGGTCGTGAGTCAATCGAAGATGATGAACGCAGTGGCAGACCATCGACATCGAAAGTCGGTGAAAAAATTGATAAAGTAAAAGAAATGTTGGTCAATAACCGCAAATTAACCATCAGAGAAATAGCGGAGGACTTGAACATTGCCTATGGATCCGCCCAAGACATTGTGGTTAATGATTTGGGTTTCCGTCGTGTAGCAGCAAAGTTGGTGCCGAAAGACCTCAATTTCATGCAAAAAAGAGACCGTGTTGACGTCGCAAAAGACATGATTTGCGAGGCTGAATCCGATCCCACGCTCATCAAAAGGATCATTACTGGAGACGAGACGTGGGTTTATGAGTTCGACACGCAATCCAGACATCAAGCAAGTGAATGGCGTTCACCAAATGAGCCGAGACCAAAAAAACCACGTCGTTTTCAGTCAAAAAAGAAGGCAATGCTGACGGTTTTCATGGATTACAACGGTGTAGTGCATCATGAATTTTTGCCAGAAGGCCAGACAGTAAACAAAGAGTATTATTTGGGCGTTATGAGACGTTTGCGTGAAGCAATTCGCCGAAAGAGACCAGAAATGTGGGCAGAAAACTCGTGGATTTTGCACCATGATAACGCACCGTCGCACAGTGCTATCATTATTCGTAATTTTTTGACGAAAAATGCAACAAATACCATCCAACAGCCACCGAATTCACCTGATTTGGCTCCCTGTGACTTCTTTCTGTTCAATCGAGTTAAAAAACCATTACGGGGAACGCGTTTTAGCAGCCGAGAGGAAGTAATGGAAAAATCGCAGGAAGCACTGATGGACATACCGAAAACCGAATATAAAAAATGTTTCGAGGATTGGATCAAGCGCTGGCATAAGTGTGTTGCAGTCGATGGGGATTACTTTGAAGGGGACAATATAGATTTAGATGAATAAACTTGTATTTTTAATTTTCTGAATAAATTCCGGGAAATTTTTGATCAAGGTAGTATGTGCACATTTACAATAGAAGAAAATTTGTCTTAATCATTTATAACGTTACCTTTTTTTATTGGAGCATTATAATTCTGGGTTTTTTGTTTAATATGGTAAAAATGATTATTAATCAACACCCTTGACTCAATTTGGTTCAAATTTTCACGATCAATTATATCGCACTGTAGCCATATGGGGTGGTATTTGCCTTTTTCCTGGTGAAATGAAAAAAAAATAATTCTTAAAATTGAAATAGTACCTTTTGAATACTTTAAGTATTTACTCAATAACAAAAGAATGATGTTTTATGCATATTTTTGGAAATAAATTCATATTTACAATCGGAGAAAATTTTGCTTAAAAATTATTACGCTTTCTGTTGTCTTCGAGCATTAATTCTGGGTTTTCTGTTTAATATGGTAGTAGTTTAATCTGTTTCAATGATCATTAATCAACACCCTTGAAAGCTTTTGATTCTACTTTTCAGGATCGAATATTTCGTATTGAAGCCAGTTTTTGGAAATACATTAACATTTACAATCGGAGAAAATTTAGCTTAATAATTAATTACGTAATTCTTTTGCCTTCGAGCATTAATTCTGGGCAACAATGAAAATTCATCAACACCCTTGAAGCCTTTTGGACCTATTTTTCAGGATCGAATATTTCGTATTGAAGCAAATTGGGGGTTATTGTCACTTTTCATGGTGAAATGAGAAGAAAAATTCTAAAAATGGAATAAATACCTTTTGAACATCTCAAGTATATACTTGACGTTTCATACATGTTTGGAAATACTGTTCATGTATGCTTACTACTCCTTTACTATAGTACTTAAGGACACTCGTTTTTAGGTATTTGTAGTGTATCTAACCTCTCCTAAACTTCCCATCTCCTTCTTCTGAAAAGAGTTCTTTCTTTAGTTCCCTTCACTGTATTCCTCTTCTACCCCTATCTTCATGGATGTGCATTTCAAATGATTTCTACGTACGCAATGGTATACAATAACCTATGTAATTTTGTTTTCCCAACAAAGATGTCCCCCATCTTCTTCCCAATCATGGCAAGACTTTTCACCAACAAAAAATTCCAAGTTGGCCTTATTTAAGGAGATCTGGTGAAACTTGTTCTGATTGAAATGAAGAAACACCAAGTCACTTTAATCGAAGTTTTAAAATTCCACTGAAGGAAATATTTTTGTAGAAATAAACAAGACAGTGAAATAATTTTCAAATTATTACTTGCATTCAATATCACATTCTCATGACACTGAATTCAATATATTACATCAGAATCTTCTGTAGAATAGACTCTAAAATTACATGCTCACTTGCTTGCAGAATTAGGCACTAGCCAGCCCTATACTATATATTTGACACTATTTCCTCTCTCAGGTATTGAAGCCCATTGGTCTCTTTGGTCATTTAGGAATGATAAAATTTTCCAGTATTATCAAATACTTGAAACACCACCGCCACCTATCCCCGGTCATCGTCCCTCTCCCTCATATTTTGACCCAGTCCATACACCACATTAAACGATGCACCAACAGCCTCCTCTACACCTTTCCCTGTACCACAGACATCCTGTGCATAAGTTTGGCTTCCCATTGGAATTAGTATTGAGTAAGCAGCATTCTACTCTTGCCCATCAAAGTATAGTGCCTGATATAATTTTGTCCCTTTTATGAAAATTCATGTATACGTGCTCCTTGACCTCACGGAGACCTATTTATCTCCATTCCAGAATATGGTTGTGAATATAGCAGTGAATGTAAAAGTATTAAGTAATTATGATGCTGCAGGAGTACATAAATTAGTTGGATGATTTAGGATATTAATGTATTTGGAATTAAATGTGTCTTTATTTTGTTTATGCAGGTGCTCTGGGTCTTGTTTGTTTTCATGTATGAACTATACAGCAGCTCTGTATAATTCATACTCTGGGCATGAAAAGGTCATCCAGTCACCTTTGCATAATGAATGGTTTACTAGCTTAAGAGCAGTAATCTTGCTGTGGACTAAACAGAATATTAAACAACCACAATACTTGAAATCTTGATAAAGACCCTTTCATAATGATGTCCAATGGTATTAGACTCAACCATGTTGCTAATCCTAAACATGGGGCACACGACTACCTGACAGCTCAAAAACTGCAATATTGATTATTTGATTTATTACCAGACCTATGCGAAGTGGATATTGAAACAAATGCTGAAGAACAAGATAATGGCAGGTACATTGAAAGTACATTGAAATAAAAAAATGGGGGTCCTGGATGTTCATGCGATGTAGCCATTTATTAAGGTTAATCATTGTGCCCATTGTAGGGGCCCCTTGGTACTGAGCCTAACCACATTCCTTTCTATATTTTGTTTTGCATCATCAACTGTAATTTTGTCAAATAGGTAAATTGTATCAAATAGATTGAAGTCATATAGAGACTTTTAGCAAATTATCTTATATGCATTAAACATCTCGTAACCCCTTATGCAACCAGACAAACAGTTATGAAGCTGGCTTAAAGTTAATTCCAGACTGAGAAAAATGTCACAATTCCATTAAAAATGTCCAATATCCCAACTAAGGCAAACAGAAGAAACAAAATGCATTGAATTGATTCATGCAATTACCAGGATTTCGAAAACTCATTATTCCATAAAAATGTCCAAAACCCCCTTTGCAGCCAGATGAGTATAAAGAATGGGTTAAATACATGAGAATAAAGTGCATAGAATGGATTAAATAAGTTTCCAAAAATTTTCAGTATTCCATGAAATCGTCCAAACCCCCCATACAAAAATTTAAAGTGCACTGTATTGAATGAATTATTTTCATAGTTTTGAAAAAATCACCAAAATTCCATTAAAATGTCCATTACCCACCTTTTAATGTAGGAGATGAAAAATTAATTTTGAATTGATAAAAGCCATTTCCAGGGTTTTGAAAAATCATCATGATTCCAAAACAATGTCCATTACCTCCCTCTTATGTAACAGGAAGAAAAATCAAAGAACATTGACTAGATTAAAGTTATATTCAGGGTTTCAAAAAATTATCATAAATCCATAAAAATGTCCAATACTCACTCTTAATGTTTCCATACAAGAAGTAAGTGCAAGGAAAGGCTAGAAGTCATTTCTAGGGTTTCAAGAAATTGTCATTATTCCATAGAAATGACCACAATGTACAACCAGGGGAAAATTGTATGGAATTTATTAATGATGAGTATGATGAAGTGAAGATATATGTAAGGAGAATTTAAGTAGGGCTTATTGTAGTGCCCGATGTCAGGTTGTGTTGCAGTTGACTAGTAAAGCAATGTAACATTTTTATTCTATTTGCATCCAAATCTTACCTTACATGGCACACTATTTTTAATTACAGAGGAGTGTTTAGCATAGAAATTGGGACTTTGTAATTGAATGAGCCATTCTGGCCTGTGACAAATTCACTCTTTTGACATTTGATGGATTGATTGAAAATGATTGTTGCTTGGAAATAATCTAATGAGCTTCACATGTATATGATAAAATAGATAATTCTGTGATATAAACTGAGCTATGAAGACGGGCATGGATGCACTTTTTTGACATGTTATACATTTCTGGTCCAGGCACTGAACAATGTTTTCATCTGCACAATGCCTTACTTTTCTGATGTTTAAAGGTTTTTTTTTGGCAGATGGATGTGAAGGTAGTTTTCAATTGTTTTCCAGATTAGATTATTTCTGAATGAGAATTACCTGCCAGTATGGATGGTATCTGAATAACTTTATTTATATTTTATGGAAGCATTTGAAAATAGAGTAAGCAGGCACTCAGGTGGGAAGTTATTTACATTTTTTTATGTGTTTGGCAAATTTAGCTATGGAAGTTAAATTAACTGGGAACTGCTGTTATAGAATATAGGTTGAATATTTCGTCTCCACTGTAATTGTAACTGTAATGTTATCATTATAATTTAATCAGTATGAAATCAGTGAAGTATGACTGACCTTGACTAATTTTAACAAGATGATGAAGCCTATGCATTGAAACTAGTAGTAGCAAAATAAGGAACAGTGGAAAAATGTAATCTTTTCATCATTTACCACTCATCCTTGAACTACATGCAATACCCTTAACTACACACCATAAATGTCTCTCGACAGACACTTCCAAGGAAATTATGTAGGCATCAGTATGAAATAATTCAGCCCTGATTTTAATTTCTTTAACTAATTAATTTCATCCTTTGCTTTATTTTAAATACATTACTGCCTAAAATGCCGACTAAAATGAAAAACAATTCATGTACCTTCACATATAGGTTATGCATATAATTTCAAACATGAAATGACAGAGATCATTAAGTTTCATTGCATTTATTTTATTGGACGTTGGTCAACAGATTTTTTAAACACATAACAATTATCACCAAATACTTAAATAATGAAGCATAAGTACAAGGACTTTACAGGATTTAAACTGCATTTGGGCGATGAAACTTGCCGTTATGGATGGCCAAGAGAGGGATGGAAATCAGCACTGACCATGCTCACATCTCTTAACACAGCTGATTTCTGGGTGGTGATCATGGGCATGTCATCACCCAAGGGTCGCAGTGGAAAGCTGAGTACCTGCAAGTGGAGGAAGAAATATCCTGCCTGCCTTGCTTTGTCAAAACTCATGCTGAGCATGAGAAGTGGAAAAGAATGGATTGAGAAGAATAGAATTATGGAAATGAATAGAAATTTAACATGTGATTGTATACAAGAAATTCTCGGTTTTTATGGATAAGAGTTTGAAAAGGAGTTTGAGAAAATGTTGAAGGAAGAAGTTGACTAATCTGAAGTGTATACAAATCACATGAATTGTAAAGGATAAGAATAATTATTTGGGATCAAATTCAGTAATTAGAGGGAAGTTAGGTGCAGCTGTGTCCATACTTGTCATTTTACAGCTTGGCAGAGTAAATGAGGAAAAGGCTGAAGGTAAATGTATGTCAGGATGGTAATCAAGCCAGGTTTGTGAGACAGCTTCAGTAAGCAAATGAGCCAGTATAATTAACACTCACTGATGAATGCATTAAAACAACAGTATTTAACACAAGGCACCGTTTAACTGGAAAGCACCATTCATGAAATGGAAGAAAAATTGGTATGGGTAAAGAATGGGTATAAACTATGTTGGAAAAATGGATTTCTATTATGTAATGCTGAAGAACTGAACCAGGATATTGAGAATACCATATTAAAATGAATGTAGGCTAGATTAAAAAGAAAGTCAAGAAAATTCTTGGAAAAATTTAGAGAAAAGTTATTTGGCATTAGTTGAAGAAGGGTGAAACATTTGAGGATAAAGATTTTGTTTGAGATGTTGAAGCATGATATAGCAGACAAATAATGAAAGCAGAAAAAATGAAGAAATTATGAGAAGCAAAAGAAGGAAGTAGTGTACAGCAAAGAATTGAATTTTGTAATGCACTCAGTTTGCAAAAATGATGTCATCAATTTTAGACGGCAGTAGTGGTCTATTTCCTAATTTAAATTTAGAACTAAGTTTAGTCATGCAATTCTCACGGAAATTTTTAAACTAAATGTTGAAATCAATTAAGTTGAATTTAAATAAGCTGTGCTTCCAAAATGAGATCAAAGTAGTATCTTAAGTTCCTAGCACTCAATATTAGGAATTTGTTTAGATAAGAGGATAACATAAGGATTTAATGAATTGAATGAAATTTATATATTTCATTTTTTGGAGGATTCATCATGATTTACGAGACATGAATTAAGATAAAAAGGCACTTATAGACCTAATGATCTGATTTCTCAGATCCTAAAAAAATTGATGCCCAAGGGATCCACATAAACAGCTTGTTTAAATAACACCAAATAAATTCAAAGAAAATGCAATCATTTAGTTGAATAGGCTTAGATGAGTTTCTGTGCAACTGAAAATTCTACAGGCTAAAGTAAATCTTGTTGTATTTATAGACTGAATCATTTTGCAAGAATATTAACTCAATCTTGCCTTTCAATTCAATCTCGTGTTGCAGTTGTTTTTCTTCTACCAGAAGAGGATCACCTCAAAATATGCACGTCCGCTTTTCACTTTCTTGTTTCTACCTACTTTGTTAATTGAATTTAGGCCCATTACTGGTTGATATTGATAGTAGCTGTTTTTGTTGCTGTGTTAGTTGGTACTAAAATGGTTAAGCCTTTTGAAAATGGCAAATCATTGGCCTTTCCATTGCCTTTCTAACTTTAGGGTAGAGGTTTGAGACCTTCCAGAACCTCCACTGATGTGCTGTTACTCTTGACTGCTCAACTCATTCAATCTTCTTCAGAGAAATTGAAAAGAGATGAACACGCCCTTTGAGTGAGACAGCCACTGCCAACTGACCTCCCCAAGTGACGAGCAAAGAATAAATTTTCATAATGTGCATCAAGCTGTCTCCTTTCACTGTGCACAATGATGCTGCCCTAGCACCACTGCTGTGCATAGAAAAAATTCAAGATCGGATGTTTTTTTGGGTGATGTAGTGCAGATATGTCATGTGTTGTATGGTCAGGCAGAAAACGTCACCATGTGCAGGCATGACCGCCTTATTATATCATTACATAAAATGGAAAAAAGTGAATGATTCACAATTTCAATGAACTTCCTTCTGAAAGCCTTAACGTGCCTGCTATTAAACCTAGCATGTGAACATTTTATTTGTACCTATAAATAGTTCTAAATTTTATATTTTTACATTGTAGTTTTAAAATATGACTTGATTTTAAACCTTCACAAGTACGAGCCAGGTCAATTAAATAAGGAGGAATTGTGTTAACACAAATGGTATAAGTAAACACACACATACTGAATAATTAATGATAAGCACTTATCAGTTTGGTGGGCTCATTGGAGAAAGCTTCTACAAAGACAGTCAAGGTGAAATTGGAAGGAATCACCCAAACCTTAATGGAAGGAAGCAACTGGGAAGATATGTTTTGAGGGATTCCTTCAAGGAACATAATCATGTGGATTTAAATAGAAATAATCAGTGAAACTATTTCTTTTATTTTGAACTTTGAGAATGTATAATACTATTAGTAGTCCTCCTTGCACTGAGTAGTCCTCCTGTTTCACTATGTAAAATTTTTTCCCTAAATTTGATTTTTTCGATTCTTGCCTGCCTTCATTCCATCCAACATCTCCTCCACCTTAAAGTCCCCCTTCAAAGTCAGTCTTCAAATATCCCTTCCCATCAACTTTTCTTCCCTTTCAATTTCTACCAGCAACCCTCTTTCCTCCCACAACACACCTACACGTTTCCTCCACTTTCAGGTCATTTGATTGCATCCTCACTCCAACTAGTATATGCAACGATTTAGCGTGGTAGTAAATATTCCTTGCCAATCTGTAACAAATCCCTTCCATCCCAAATCTGTTATAATAGCCTCCAAGGACTGATGCCTTGGCGTGGCAAAGACACTAAGTAATTAGGAAAGAGGATGGCACCTTGAAAGGGAATTAAACCAACACATTTATATGAAGGAGGCTCTGTGTATTTGTATGAAAATAAACTGAAATTTGGGCAGCCTAAAAATTAGTTACAAAATTATGAAGGAGCAACAGTGCCATTGAATCATAGACTGAAACCTGTCTGTGGTGGCCGACATTTTCATGGAGGATTTTAGAAGAAGGCTACCAAGGCTTGCCCAAAGAAACCATCTCTTTGTATACGTTACGTCAATGACACCATCATCTGGCCACATGGGAAGAAAGAACTAGAATTGCTCCTGAGACACCTTAATCAGCAGCATCCTGCCATAAAATTCACCATGGAAACTGAGCAGAATGGTGCCCTACCCTTTTTAGAAATGTTAGTGACCAGAAAGCCAAATGGCAGCCCTGGCCATTCAGTATACTGCACAAAAACTCACACTGACCAATTTTTGGATGGGCAATACCACCACCATCCCGCCCCGAAGTAAATACACTAGTTCAATGCACCTACACCATCTCAGATGCCGAATCGCCCCTGTCAGAAAAGAGATACCTCATCTCAGCGCTGGGGAAAAATGGCTACCCTGAACAATTGGTCCTGCAAAGGACCACCAAAAAAGAAATGGAGTCGATGCAAGGCGTGATTCTGCCCGAGAAACAGAGCAAGGAGAAGCCTGAAAAAGAAAAACCAATGACATACAGGTATGCTACCAGTCCGTATGTCGCCGGAGTGGCCGAAAAGATAAGTAAGCTACTGCAAAAGCATAATATAACAACTAGGTTCTCCACATCAAGAAAAATCAGCGACATAATACCCAAGCCAAAGGACTGCATCCCCGATCTCATGCAAGAAGGTGTATATGAGGTAAAATGCACTTGTGGGAAGCCAAACAGGAAGGTCAATGAGATGCAGGACCAAAGAGTACCAAAGGGCCACAGATAAAACACAGTTCCGATTCTCGGCAATTGCCAAACATGCATGGTCAGAATCCGGACACACAACAAGTTCAATCAAGCAAGGTCTGGCAAGAGAAGGGAACAATTTCCTGAGACTGATAAGAGAAGCAGTTGAAATAATAAAGAATCCAAACAATTTCAACCATGAGGACATCCTGGCTCCCACATGGCAAAGGTTGATTCCCATTGGCCACCAAGAAAGAGCCAATCAGAGACCTCCCGGCCAGCCAGCGCCTCCTATATATAGCAGCCAAATTGCAATGCAAATCCTCCCCGCTGAAGAACGAAGAAACAACGTAACTAAAGTGATAAAATGCAGTGAAAATGAATCTGTAAATTTTCCAGTGAACTTTTAACAAGAACTCTTGTTATTGTTACTACATTGTTACTACTTTTTTGCATTACTTTTATTACCTATATATTCTATAATACTGTTGATGTTACTGTTCTCCTTTTGCCCTCCATTTTCCAATCTCTCTTCTCCGGTGGTCTGGCAGAGGTTTTACGGGTTTCCCTCTGCCCTTGGGTGAATGCCAGGCCAATACCGCTCCCGCTGAAAAGAAATGAAAGGTTTTTTCCGCAAACGCTGCCATCATTGTAGCCGTTCCATATTTAATTTTTCCACCCCGAAGAGGAGTCTATCCTAAAACGGGGTTTCCATATTGTTTTGTTATGTTTCCACCATATATTTTATATATTTCTTGTACACTGTTCTTATGGAAATAAAAACCTATAAAACTGAAAAAAAACAATGCAAATTACTTTGACTTGAAGACACCTCCAGGACTGGGGGCGAAACAGTTGTCCATCAACTCACCTACATGACGAAAATTCCCAGGAGCAGCATGGTTTCAACACTAACTTCATTTAATTTTTCATGGTTTTCAAAATCTGGAGCAAATAATCATTCTATTTTCATGGTTTTTAATAGTTAGGCAGCCATCCTGTTAAAACAATCACCACTCATGTTTGCCTAAATTTACTTGATTCTGTTATTAACATTTAAATGAATGTACATGAACCCCTGTACATGAACTCTGCCATCAGAAAGTCCAGTTAAAGAAAAAAATTAGTTAGTCCCTTGTGAAATAGAAATTTTTCTTTAGATAATTAATTATAAATGCGTGCTTATGTAATAATATCTTGCCCTTGCGGAGATGAAATGGGAGGAGATTATAGATTGACTTATCTAAGCAAAAACATTGATTTAGTTTTCATGAACTATAAAATTTTAATGTTCAAAATATTCTTACATAAACTACCAAAAGTGCCTTGGAGGGGATATATAAAATGTGTGCCTTCTTTTCATAATCAAAACAATTTCTGGTGACTTTGAACACCCCCTCCCTGCACCTTTCACCGACCAATGCAAATCTTTTGGTAAATAATTGAGAATTGGGAAACCAAGTAGTAGTAGTTTTGAGGGGAGGCGACCGACAGCTAAGGTCATTTGCGCAGGGAAACCAAAGATTGTAGTATGGAAATTTGAGCAAGACTACAACATATGGTGAGATAGAAAAAATATTGGAAACCATACTCAAAGGAGTAGGAAATAAAAATACCACAGCCAACATGTCTTAACGAGTGCATACAAAATAAATTCATCACCAAGAAAAAAAGCAGCATTTTTGCAAAGGTGTGAACATACTGAACAAATGATTGACATATCAAAATGATATCAGGCGGACTGGCATCCAGAGATCAGGACCCCCTCGCAGAGTAGGCAACAAATTCCACCTGATAGAACATCGCTCGGTCTTGTGAACTTGCTGAGATGACACATCCCTTCATTGTGGTCTGTTCCGTTTGCCCTAAGATGTTAGATAAAGCTTGCCACCCCTACAAATGGAACAGGCCATGGAAACCCAAAAATGGTAAAAAATCCCCTTTATCAACAAATCATCACACCAGTTAGCCAATGCACTTCTGAAAGACAAATTTAGTCTCTTTTTACACCCCTTTCAACATATTGCAACTCCTCTGCAAAAACAAAGATGCCATTGACAATACAAAGAAGAGTGCGATGTGCACTATGTGATACAGTTCCAGTGCAAAGCCATACACGTGTTGGAAAAGCCCCAACGGGTTGGAATTTCTCCAGCCGAATCAAAGAACACGAGAAGTGCACAATCTTAGGCAACACCACAGCAATGATCGCAAAACACTTACTCGAGACAAACCACATGTTTGATGTGAGTTTGATTTCAAATTAAAAATGCTACATGCATCAAATAATTGCAGAAAGTTAGGTGAATTGGAAATTGCCCAATGAGTAGAGAAGAAAACCTCCCTCTTCAATGACATGCAGTTCACTTCCTCCCCCCTCCTCCATTACATCAACTTTCGGTGGTCAACATTGGCCATGCTTGACACCCCCGTCCTTCTGTGTCCCTCCCCCCAGTGTTTGAGGTAAGTGTCAGGTATTCTGCTGCCACCCTTCCAGAAGGGCCTCATCCCCTGGGTCTACAACCCTTGGCCCACCTATTGGCATTGTCCAGGCTGTTGCTAGGTTATTGGTGACTGCCGCCATTCAGCCAAGTGGACCACTTTGCACCCCAAGACTGTTTTTTATCGAGGTTGTAATGCTGTTTTTCCACTATCCTTTGTAAACATTTCCTTTACCTTTCCCCCCTCTCTCTCCCTCCCTCCCTCCCCTCATTTCCTACCACATCCTCTCCCCTCCTTCCAGAATCTTAAATGTATATAAGAGGGCACACAATGTCAGTTCGTCACCTGATGATGATGTAATACATCAAAACCCGGTTGGAATATAAAGAATTTTATCAACTGGAAAAGTGCTCCAATCAGTTATTCAACCAGTGAAATTCTTTAACATATGAAAGTTTGCATAAAAATACCTAAAATTGTTTGATTTAAGACTACTGGAAGGCTGAATGATTGCGCTACATAACTAACATAAAGTGGATGATTTTACCTCCTTCACAATTAGCTAATTTGTCCTCTGCACTTGAGGTACTCATTGTGTTGGGTTCATTTTTTTCAAAGTGGAAATACTAGCGGTAGCATTTTTTTGTTAATCATAGCAATATTATTAAGGTGTACCAATTACACTTACTTTCATGAAGATGCCTATTTTAAGCTCTCTTCTCATGCTATATATTTCCAATAGAGGAAGGATTTGGATACCCTTGCTGTGCATCAAATTAAAGACCAAAGGATAAATAATTTGGGGCAAAATGACAAAGACGAAAGTTTAGAAGACGACAAAAAGGTTGAAATTTTTTGGGACGAGATATCAATTGATTATTGTGCTTATCACGAAAACAATCTCATTATGGACATTGCACTGTTCCCTTGATGAACCAAAATGAAAACTTGGTTCCATGCTGTTAAGGGACATCCAAAAAGAAAACCAAAACATGTCAAACAAAAATACTTAACTGATGGAAAAAGGTAAAAAATAATAATGATAGTGACATAATAAAATTTTCTCATACTCTGGATAAATTAATTAACTTCATTATCAAGTCATCACCTGCTTGATTGAAAATACCATTGAATAAAAAAAGAATAAGTTAAAAATCTGAAACCCATTGCAACTTAGGTCTCCTCATTGCCAGGTTAGAGATGCTCAACAATGAAAATATGGAATAATGCACCAACAACAATACTAGGGTATAGCTCACCACATCTTCAGCATTTTAGCGCGTGGTATCATTTGAGGTTCACCTATGCCAACTGCGGTTTTCTCTGTAACGTCCTAGAAGTCACGTTGCAGCAAACCTGGGCCCACCAAGCAAAATCCAGTCCTTCACTATCCCGCCATGCCAAAGAAGGCGAATGGAATAAAAGCAAACCATTGGTGCTTTTTCAAACCTTCCTCTCACTTCCGTTTGAAATGCATGGTGAATGAGCTTTCTGATTACCAATATTTCTATTTTCAAAATATATGAAAAAGCTTACATTATATTTTTCTGGTTGATGAAGACTTACATTGTCTGTTCGATCCAGCATCAGACTCACTTCGTGGTCTGCCCCGCTTCAAATCTCACCAAGGAATGAATAATAGGCTGGCCAGCCAGTAGGCAGCGCTGGCGATCAGGCATAGGCATCATACTTGCATTCATTGAACTGCTATGCAAGCCAGTCCCATTGAAGGCGCAGGAAATATACCCAAAATGATAGAACGGGAAATGGAGCCAATCGTTTCATGTCATATTTTGCATTTTATGCATCACTAATTCTTGATGGAGGGTTTTATATTATTTTTAAAAATTGCATAATATGATATTACCCAATGTTAGATAACAACTAGGCAGAACTATTAAAAAGTTTGGGAAAATGTGGAAGGATGAGACTGTATGAACTGAGTAGTAGAATCTATGAGGAAGGAATGTAGCTGGAAGAATTTGTGAGATGTGTTAGTTGTTATTCCAGAAGAGGTAAAGGCTACATCATGTGAGGACTACAAAACTATAAGTTTGATATCTCATGCAGCTAAAGTTGTTCTCCGGATCATCAACAATAGGATATAGAGATTAGGGCAAATGATTAATTAGGGATGATCAGTTTGAGTTTAGGAAGGGGAGAGGTACGGGTGATGCCATTGCAGTAATGAGATCACTAATTGAGAGGTATATAGAGAACAATAAGGAAGACTTCGCCTGTTTGGTAGATTTTGAAAAGGCATTTGATAGAGAATTCAGATCTAACATCATGAATGCCGCTCCTTTCACAAACATGCCTCTTGTCCTTCCACTTCAAAACCATCAAATTATTCCTAAAGACAGCCAATATTTGTGCCATTTTCATTTTTGTTTGTCATGATAACTTCCAACAATTCGTTCTATTTTGATGTTACAGTTCCTAATGCATCTTACAGGTTCCATCATATTCAGAAATTTCTACGGCTCATTACTGCCGCAATACTTGTCTAGACCTATCACAAAATCTTTGCTCGGCAACTTTTCTGAAAGTGTGAGCACAGTCCATTATGTTTAGGTAAAATGTCACACATCAACTCCTCTCCTACAATTTTGTGTTCCCTATCTTTCCCTGTGCACAGAATCATATTCCAAACATATCTACTCTCTGCTTTACAAAGTTTGCATGATAAAATGCCGGAACAAGACTTTTTTTTTGTAATGTAGGCCTTACAATCTAGACGATTTTTCCAAGGTAATAACGTATTATCATCAAGGCTTTATTTTGAACAACTTTTTGGGATATTGGTCTGGTGTCACTAAATAATTAATCATCTGCAAATTGCAGAAGAGGAGAATTAAGTTGTTCTTACTCATTATTTTATAAAAATTATGATTACCAAGAGTGGACGGTGAGTGAAAAAGCTGCTCATACAAGGCTTATGCATCCTGCAAAAGCATCATTTTAAAATACAACTTCATAATCTTCCCACTGGTGTCGAGGCAGTCTTCATTAAAGCTTCTCCATTTTGTTTGCTGCTTATTCGTTTTTCCATTTACTCATTCATGTGTATACATATTTTATTGCTGTGCTATGTAGCAACATTAATTGTCACAGATAAAATGTTCAAATATTCCATCTGACTAACTGTAATCGACTAAGTCACCATTTCCACCAGCCTCAAATCTAGCAGGGAAACTAGATCTTGGAATTCCTCTTTGTACCCAAATGCCAAAATATGATTGCATTGTAGCATAATCCACTTCATCCCCATCCTCCACTTCACTCTTTATTCTATTGAGTTCAAAAATGTATGCTAAATGCATACATTCTATAAATCTGAAAGAACTATGAGGGGGGACCCAAAAATTGTAGGGGTACTAGTGGGACATACTCATCAAAGATGACATAGAAAGGGCATTAAGGGAGATGACACTAAATACGGCAGTAGGGGTGGATAACATTCCTGCGGAACTACTAAAAGTTTTAGGAAAATGTGGGAGGAAGAGGCTATATGAGCTGATTTGTAGTATCTATGAGGAAAGAATCTGACTGGAAGACTTTGTGAGATCAGTGTTATTTCCTATTCCAAAAAAGGTTAATGCCTTTCAAATCCCGGTAGTGTTGAATATTTTCAGTGGTATCTCGATCCCTCCTTGAGGTGCTTTGTGGAGGGCACTATGAGTGAGTACGCCATCCGTCGGATGGGACGTTAAGCTGCGGACCCCTTGGGGCCTTTTGTAGAGAGTAGGCTAATGCCGACGCTGGGTTTCTCTCCACCCTTCATCCTTTCCTATCCATCCCTAATGGCACAAATGACCTCAGCTGTCGGTCGCCTCCCCTCAAAACTACTACTACTAAGGTAAATTGTTCATCTTGACTCTAGGACAATAATTTGGATATTCTGCACAGCTAAAGTTGTTCTCGGGATCATCAACAAAATGATAGAGAGTTTTAGTTCCTATTCCGAAAAAGGTAAAGGCCACGTTATGTGAGGACTATAGGACAATAAGTTTGATATCCCACGCAGCTAAAGTTGTTCTTAGGATCATAAACAAAGGGATAGAGAGTAGGGCAAATGATTAATTAGGGGATGATCAGTTTGGTTCAGAAAGGAGAGAGGTACAAGTGATGCCATTGCAGTAATGAGATTATTAATTGAGAGGAATATAGAATACAATCAGGACGTATTTGCCTGTTCCATAGATTTAGAAAAATTGTATGATAGAGTAAATGGGGAAAAACTAATTAGTATATTGCAGAAAATATGGAATAGATTGGATGGACAGGAGGCTAATCCACAACCTGTACATATCTCAGACTGATCGGGTGTGGGTGGGGAACAGGCAGTCCGGATGGGCAGGGTTAGGAAGAGGTGCAAGGCAGGGTTGCCCATTATCACCGCTGCTGTTCCACCTATATGTTAAGGAAATGATTAAAGATGCATGGGAAGAACTGGAGGTAGGAATGAAAGTCATGGGGAATTTGTAAAACCAGTTAGGTTTGCTGATGACCACGCTTTAGTTTGTCAGTCAGCCAATGGGTTGTAAACATTGCTGAGTGAATTGGAAATTCAGTGCAACAGATATGGAATGAGAATCAATATTAATAAAACAAAGGTAATGCGATTTTCCAGAAAGAAAAAGGCTAAGCTAAACATTAAAATAGGAGGGCATAAACTAGAGCAGGTAGAACAGTTTACGTATCTCAGAAGTGTATTGGACCAACACGGTCAAAGTAGTAGTATTGGACCAACACGGTCAAAGTAGCAACTACTCTGTTCAAAAAACATAAGATAGCAAATAAGGAAGCAGTTTGTCAAAATGTTCAAGTAGAACAGGGAATTATGGAAAAGTGAACCTACGAAGAAGAGAAGCATTTAAAAAATGGTGGTGGAGGAGAATGCTGAGGATTAAATGAACAGACAAAGTCAGGAACGATAGAGTATAAAGAAGACAAAAGATGAATAGGCCATAAGGAGATCTATACAGCAAAGAAGAACTAGATGGATTGGACGTACCTTGAGGAACAGGGATTAGTTACATATACGAGGGCGGTTCAATAAGTACCCGTGTTAGGAATGAAGAAACCTTTTTTTCAAAAATGTTTTTTTATTTTTCAACATAGCCCCTTTTTAGAAAGATACTCTTCTCCCAATGTTCCGGGTATTTTTTTAACCCCTCCAAAAAATAGGATTTGTTGAACTCTCCAAAATATGCCTGTCTCGGCGATAACTTCCTCGTTTGAGCTAAATTTTATTCCCACGAGCCATTTCTTCATGTTAAGGAATAAGAAAAAGTCTCAGGGAGCCAGATCAAGTGAATATGGGGGTGCAGCAGCAATTCATGACATAGTTCATGCAATTCATGAAGTTGACAGCCGAATCAGTTTGCTGTCCACTGTGAGCAATCGCGGCACCCATCAGGCCGACAATTTTTTCATCGCCAACTTATCATGTAAAATATTAATTTCCATTCCAGTCGACACACCCACAGCCACTGCTACTTTGTGCACTTTTGTTCATCGATCAGCGAGAATCATGGGGTGGACTTTTTGAATGATTTCCTCGGTAACCACGTCTGCCGGGCATCCTGGTCGCTCCTCATCAAAAACAGATGTTTGCCCACGTTTAAATTTGTTGAACCAATGTCTAACTGTGGTCATAGATGGCGAAGTGTCCCCATAAACAGCATCCAACTTTGCTTTTATCTCCTCGCATTTCTTCCCATCCAAAAATAAAAAGCGAATTACCAAACGATTCTGCTCATTTTCCATCTTAGTGAAAATCACAAAACACGTCTTACTCGAATGGTTGCCAAATACAAACTAACCTTTACATCAGTCTTAAATTTGTTTTACCGTCGTTTGATAGATGGCAGCACACGATGATAACATAAACTTCCCTCAGGAACGCCCTTTGTTGTCAAATGCGGGTACTTATTGAACCACCCTCGTATATTTTTTTTTAAGGTAATCTACCGGTTTAGGTAGGTTTTTGGATGGACACAACTACCAAACAAACATTTTATTGTTCCTAACAAAACAAAAATCCATCATCCTACTCTATATCAGGTCCCTCGTCATCTCTGAGTACTTTCTTCCTCCCTTCATCCCATCCAACATCCCTATCCTGTTCCTTCCCTTTCCTCTTTGGCCCAACATTCTACCCTCTATCACAGTCTTTAACATCCCACTGCCGGTCAACACCCCCTTCATCCACTTTTCCTGCCTCCAAAGGATTTCTCCCAACAGACCCCTCTCTTCGCCCACCATACCAAGTACTTCCTCCTTTGTTTTCTTCTCTGTCCAATTCACCTTCTCCATTCTTCTCCACACCCACATTTCAAAAGCCTCCGATCTACGTCTATCCTCCTGCTTCAATGACCAAGTTTCCGCACCGTACATAGCTACGCTCCATATCAAAGTTTTTACGAGTCTTTTCTTAACATCCTTACTCAACGTCCCCGTCATTAACTCCCTCCTCCTTGTGAAAGCCTCTTTGCCTAGCGCAATTCTTCGCCTTAAGTCCCTACTACTTTGACCGTGTTGGTCCAAAACACTACCGAGATACGTAAACTGTTCTACCTGCTCTAGTTTTTGCCCTCCTACTTTAATGTTAAGCTTGGCCTTTTTCTTTCTAGAAAATCGCATAACCTTTGTTTTATTAATATTGATTCTCATCCCATACCTGTCGCACTGAATTTCCAATGCACTATGCAATGATTGCAACCCCTGGGCTGACTGACCAACTAACGCTTGATCATCAGCAAACCTAACTGATTTTACGAATTCCCCGCCCACTTTCATTCCTATCTCCAGTTCTTCCCATGCCTCTTTGATCATTTCCTCTGCATACAGGTTGAACAGCGACGGTGATAATGGGCAACCCTGCCTTACACCCCTTCCTAACACTGCCCATCCGGACTCCCCGTTTCCCACCCATCTTTCCTGCGTCAACTATTACCTTACCCGCCTTATCTCTAACTGTTAGCATAGCAAAATAAAAGCATTACGGCACCAAATCCTTTGGACCAAACTCTTGTGCATAATTATATAGCACGAGAACATTTTGGGAGTCAGTCATTAACCAATACAAGTAACTCCTATTACAGGCAGTAGTTAAATGGCTTGTATCCACCATTAAATAAATTGGAATAAATATTAAATGATGGTTCATCATTTCAGTGTAGGTTATTGAATGGACACTGACAGAGAAAGCTATAGTGTTTTTAACAATGCATACGAAAAAACCTAACAGTTTCAGGCTTAACTTTGTGGAATTCTTTCATGGTGAGGGTGAAAGAAAGGTGTGTTATATGAAAAGTGTGTGGAAGTGCAAAGTTGTTTTTTTCTCTTTCTTTCACCCTCAGCATACGAAAGAACCCAACACTTTTAAGATACTATAATTATAATAATAATTGTGAAACAGCATTGGTTTTGACTGCAATGCATAACTGCTTAATTCACTCACCTGAATCACCACTTCATTGTAATTATTAATGGGCATCAAATTCACTCCATGGACTTACGCATTCTCTATCTCAACTGTTGTGGTTCCTACAGAATTTTAAACCGATTCCATGGTACTACTCAACGCCCACACAATACTTGATGTACCATCAACCATGCCTGGCCTCTCCAAACCCTAAATGTCATGGCTCGGGACATCAGTCTCCTCCTTATAAACAATGAACACAGAACTCAAACGGAATGTCGGCTTGATAGGTGATGGTAGAGTTCACGCAATACGGCATTATGTTAAATTCACCCCTTACCACTGTCCCCATAAAGAAGTACCCGGGAATCGAATACAACCTTCCTGACTTAACTGAACTTGGCCCACGGAGAGCTAGGCCACGACTATCTACCGGCCGTTGAAGCTCTGGATTTTTCAGTCATACCGTACCCTTCTGTTCAGTAGGGTGAAAAGGTCATATAAAAATGATCTTGATTGATTTTAATTATTTTATACATTGAATTGACAGGGACGTAAAGCAAGGATTTTAAGAAAATGGTCGCATTAACATTGATATGGAGCGTAGTCATGTACGGCGCGGAAACATGGTCATTGAAGATGCAGGATGATTGAAAGCGTAGATAGGGCACTTTTGAAATGCAAATGTGAGAACGGTGAAATGGATAGTTAGGAAAACAACTTTACTTTTCCATGTTTCGCTACACGAAGGGTGATTAATCACGACTAAATTCTAAATGCCTGCGATTGATCATAATGATGTGAGACACGAGAATGGATTATTCAGCATATTAATCAAATAAGATGCATTGAAATATTCATTTTGGGAAAAAGATGACTTTGCTACAGTAATAGTTCAATTAAATGGATACAACTGACATTCTCTCGATTGGTTGTCCAGTCTTTCGATGCAGGATTGTACCCCTTTTGGATGCCATTGTAGAAAACAAACAAACACTTGGCACATCGACTCTTAAATAGCCGGAATTCCGTGACCTTCTCCATGCAGGCAGAACAAACCAACCAGGGGTAAATTGTATCCTACACAACCTAATAAAATATTTCAATGACATATATTAACATCAGAATGCTCAAACGTCTTCTTGCCTACTTATCACTATACTTTATCCCAATTCCTACGGCATCTACAATCCACTTGCTTATAAATTTCACTAAGTATCTCAACAAATATTTTAGAAAGCACGCCACACATGGATCTCACTTACTTTTAAATTTATTAAATCCTCTATGGTCTTCTCCAACATTAATTCCAATTTATTATTCTTATCGAAAATATTTATTTAGTCCACCACAGTTTAAACACAATCTGCATACTACAAATTCAATTGTATCGCACATTGTAAACGTTTTATATTGCGCCGGATGATTGATTGGACAACATAACGTTAATTATATGGATCTTTTCATATATTACGCAAATAAGTTCAATTATTTACACAAAAGAACATTACAAGAGTTACGACAATTTGAAGCGGGTTTCCGATATTCTGTTGTTTTCTTGATAACAGCAATTCATGAGCAACAGCAGAAGGGTCTATAAAAGTGACCGACTCATATGGAAGGAGTGGATCTCAATTCCACACATTACACCAGTAGATGAATTTGTAAATTAGTAAATCATATCTAATCCAATAATAAAATAAATTAAAAGAGGAATTAGTCCTTTTGTACATACACTTGAGATCATAGGGTATCCCAGGTAACTTTAAATGACATCGGAGAAAAATTAATTAACTCGTTAACTTTCTGTTTATTCTTTAACAGGTCAAAAGATTTTTCAGATACAGGTGAAAAGATTGACAATGGTTAGAATAACTATTAATTTAAGCAAGTAGTAGCTGTCATAGCAGTTCAGCAATATTGAAATATTCTGGATTCTACTGTGCTGCTACTATTCTACTGAGTTTTTTTTCATGGGAATAGGTTTCAACACGGCTAAAATCTGTAGCTTGCTTCTCTCAAAAACTGCACTTCCAAATGATTACTGCAGCGTTTGTCAATTCTCGTTGAATTTGAGTGCCTCGTTAGGGACCTGTGAGATTGATTTTCGTATTTCAAGAGTATTAAGGTGAAAGTAATTTTGCACGATGCCGCCGAAGAACTTAAAATATTCGTCAGTCTAAAAATAATCAGATTATTTCAATAAGCTCAGCAATGAGAGCTAAGATGGTGAAATTTTCATTAATTCGCATGTTCATAGCCAAGTTGATGTTAGTCAAGCCAAATGATTAATGTTAACTTTAAGACATTCAAAGTTGTTAAAATTGACTTCAGCACACCTATCGACTTTTCAAAACAGCGGGTCCGAGTCAACGTTCGAAGAATTATTTTGATGTGTATTGAGAAAGGAACTGAATGGAAAGTAGTGGGACCGCACAGTAGAACGTATAATATTTTTATATTACTCTAGAGCTGCGGCAATTAATGCATGTATACATTCATAATTATCCTTCAATGTTTATATCATACACAATTTATTATGAATCTTTTGACCTGAATCTGCGAAATGAATGAACGAACTGCATCATTCTTTTTCGATGTCAAGGTAATATTAAACGTTTTCTGTGATTCCCCATCAGCTCCTCAACACTTAAAAATACTGAAAGTAAATTTCGTTTACCTTGTTACGTTATTAAGTCTAATTATTCCGAGAAATGTATTAATATATTTTACCCGGATGAAGATCCACTCTTTTCATATTTATCCTCCGAGTTTCAAAATACCTTCTCAAATGAAAAGAATAGATGAATAATGAAATGCAAGTGCCCAGCTGTCATGTTTTTCGTTAGAAACTTTTATTACTACGTCAAGTATATTTTGAAAGATGTCATTGTAATTTTAGAGTTAGATTATCCGGGAAATCATTGTGTACTTTAAAAGATGTGTATTATTGCTATTTTGATAACTTGAAATTCAACGTGAAGTAATGTGTGAAAGGGGCGTGGTACTTCTATAGTTAATTTTTCTTTAAATCCTTCTCTGTACATTAAAACGACCAGAATGTGCGATAAAACCGAATTTGAAGTCTGCAGATTGTGTTTAAACAGTCGTGGACTGTTGATGAGTGTTTTCGGCGAGAATAGTAAATTACAATTCATGCTGGAAAAGACTATAGAGGATTTAATTGATGTTAAAGTAAGTGTGTGACGTTTTTTAAAATGTTGTTGGTAAGATATTTTCAGTTAAATGATTTAGTAGTTGGTGCACTGTACTCTGTACACTGTCGTCAAAAAGTGTAGTGATATTTGGGCAAGAGGAGTTTCGTGACTTCTGTTTTTAATATCTGTATATGATTATTATTATTAGGTAATCTACCGGTTAAGGTAGGTTTTTGGATGGACATAATTACTAATTAAATAATTTGTGACCCCTAGCAAAACACAACATCCTACTTTACATCAGGTCCCTCTTCAGCTCTTAGTACTTTCTTCCTCCCTTCATCCCGTCCAGCATCCCTATCCTGTTCCTTCACTTTCCTCATTTGCCTAACATTCTCCCCTCTATTACAGTCTTCAACATCCCGCTGCCGGTCAATACCCCCTTCATCCACTTTTCCTGCCTCCAAAGGATTTCTCCCAACAGACCCCTCTCTTCGCCCACCATAGCAAGTACTTCCTCGTTTGTTTTCTTATCTGTATATGATATATTTTATTAGGTTGTGGAGGATGCAAATTATCCCTGGTTGGTGTGTTCTAACTGCATGGAGAAGCTTACGGAATTCCGGCTATTTAAGCGTCGATGTGCCGAGTGTTTGTCTGTTTTCTATCATCGCATCCAAAAGGGGTGCAGTACTGCTACGAAAGACTGGATACCCAATCGAGAGGAGGTCAGTTGTATCCATTAAATTGAACTATGTAAGCTGCGAAGAGGTAGCCAAAAAGGAATATTTCGTTATATCTTCTTTGATTAATGTGTAGAGGAGCCATTTTCTCGTCACTACGGTCCTTGTGATCAATTTTTGTTCAGAATGGTTCTTTTTATCTAAATTTAATTTACCACTGTTTAATATTGGACTCATTAAATGTTTACATTTTTAACTATTTAACTCTGTGACTAAATCTGCGCAAAGGGTAGACGTTGAGTAATGCCATGCAATCTGTTAATCATTCACTTCGAATAGCTACGGTTGAGAGGATCACAGTTATACAGCAGGTACTTGGATTATTAAATGGCTGCTAATAATTAAAACAAACTAAAGATGCCAGGGAAAGAATTGAGCAGTTATATATTGCAGTCATAACAAATGATGCTTCCCTTAGTTTATTATTATAGTGTTTTAAAGTGATTAGGTTTTTTACTGCCGTTCTAGTTTTTGTTTACATCGAAAGATTTGTTGCCCTGATGCTCTTGTTTTGAAATGTGTTTCATCTGCCATTATTAAATAGTAACGTGTGTATGCTTTGCATTAGTTTTCAAGCGAGATCAAGAAAAGCATTGATGAGGACAGAATCGCCAGTGACACTGTTGACAGTAGTGCTGTGGATATCCGAGATGACAAGATCGTTGTTAAAGTGGAGGTGGACACCACCAGTCCATGTACTGTTGCTCCAGAAAAGAATGTGGATGATCCAATGGTCGCATCAATGCAGGGAGTAGACTGTCATTGGTCCAGCGATGATGAAGCAGGGAATTTGGTGAGCGTGTATGTTCATGTTGTGTGAATGATAAACCTATTGCACTTTGAATCCAGTGATATTCAAAGTGAAATTTTATTGTTTAAATTTGAACAATCCCCTGTCTTACTCATGAATTTGGCTCTTTGTAGTTTGTTATCCTTTCGTTTCATCACATTTGATGGTTAAGGACTGCAGTTGCTATTCTTCCGTTTGCAGTTGTGGTTAGGAAAACGTAAACACTCCCATTAATCATAACACATGTATGGAAATACATAGACATCTGTACATCTGTAATGTTGGCATTTGATCTTGCAGGACCCTTTGGAAGATGGAGAATTACGCTTGTCTTTTAATGAGGAAGTGAACATTAAGGATGAGTGTTACATTGACATATCTCAGGAGGAAGGATGCCTGCAAGCTGACCTGTCACAGAAGCAACGTAAGGAGGTCTTACTAATGTTAATTTTTCACTTTTGCTTCAAGAAAATCCCTTTCTCTGCCCTCAGTGTTTCCCCTTAAGTAATTTAGAACTTTTGGTGGTTATGCCATCAGTATATTATTATTAGGTCGTGTTTTACCAGCTAAGACTTTTTTAAGTAATCTACCAGTTAAGGTAGGTTTTTGGATGAACACAACTGTCAAATAAATATTTTGTGACTACTAACAACACAAAATCCAGCAACCTAGTTTACATCACGTCCTTAAGTACTTCCTTCCTCCCTTCATCCTGTCCAATATCCCTATCCTGTTCCTGCCCTTTCCTCGTTTGCCTAACATTCTCCCTTCAATTACAGCCTTCAACATCTTCCCACTATCAATCAAAACGCCCTTCATCCATTTTTCCTGCCTCCATTAGATTTCTCCCAACAAACCCCTCTCTTTGCCCACCATACCAAGTACTTCCTCATTTGTTTTCTTCTCAGCCCATTTCAACTTCTCTATTTTCTCCACACCCACATTTCAAAAGCAACAAACATGACAACGTTTCTGTACCAAGCGTAGCTACACTCCATGTGAAAGTTTTTACGACTCTTTTCTTAACATCCTTACTCAACGTCCCTGTCATCAACTCCCTCCTCCTTGTGAAAGCCTCTTTGCCTAGTGCAATTCTTCTCCTCACGTTCCTACTACTTTGACCTTGTTAGTCCAAAATGATTCCGGAGATACGTAAACTGTTCTACCTGCTCTAGTTTTTTACCTCCTATTTTAATGTCTAGCTAAGCCTTTTTCTTTCTATAAAATCACATAACCTTTGTTTTATTAATATTTATTCTCATCAAGGCTTCCGCGGTCGTCATCCCACGAAACCCTTGCAAGGGAAAACCGGCAGCAGCAGGACAGAAGACGCAGGAGAAGAAGACCACATTAGTTAGAATAGGAACATGGAATGTTGGGACAATGATGAAAACGGGGATATTGGAGAATGTTAAGCGAGAGATGGAAAGGGAAAAAATATATATTTTAAGTCTATGCGAGGTGAGATTGAAGGATAGCGGGGATTACTGGAGTGATAATTATAGAATAATATACAGCGGCGGGGACGAGAGCCAACGAGGGGTTGCCATAGTATTAAATGAAGAGATAGGAAGAAGCGTAGTCAACATAGAGCAGGTAACAGATAGGTTATTACTAGTAGAGATAAAAGCAGAACCGGCGAGATTGGTTATTATTCAGGTTTACATGCCACCGAGCAACCATAAGGAAGAAGAGTCGATAGGATATACGATCAGTTAGAGGACGTAATCGCGTGTGTTCCCGCAGTGAAACATTTGATAGTGATGGGGGATAGGAATGTGACGGTACGCAAAGGAAGAGATGGTGACGAGGTCGGGGACTATGGTTTAGGCATGAGGAATGACGGCGGGGAGAAAGCAGTTGAGTTCTGCAGGAGACTGGGGTTAGTCATCACCAACACTTGGTTTAGCACCACAAAAGACGCAGGTATACATGGAAAATGCCAGGTGACTCAGAAAGGTATCAGCTAGATTATATTCTGGTTAGACACAGGTTTAGGAACAGTGTGATAAATTCGCACAGCTTCCCGGGAGCGGATGCGGACTCTGACCACAATTTAGTGGTTATGAAATGTGGCGTCCGTTTCAAAAGGATAAGCCAGGGGTGGCGAGTTAGAAAATGGAATGTGGAAGCATTAAATGGTTTGAAAAGGAAGGAATACAAACAGGCGGTAGAGGAAATCATGGAGGATGGTAAAGAGCTAAGTACTATCGAAGAAAAATGGGAAAGTATCAAGAAAGGGTTGTCTAAAGCCGCCAAAGACACTATTGGAACCATTAACGCTAAAAGGACTAGGAAACCATGGATAACGGATGATATGATTACAAGGATGGACGAGCGGAGAAAATGGAAGAATGTAAACACAGAGTTAGGCAAAATGAAATACAAAGAATTGAACAATAAATTGAGGTGGGCAACAAATAAAGCAAAAGAAGCATGGTGGAAGACACTGTGCGAGGATATGGAAAGTCGGCAGAGGAAGGGTGTAATTGGTGCGCTGTACAGCAAAGTTAAATCTTCATCGGGAAGTAAGAAAGGGATATCTATGCTAACAGTTAGAGATAAGGCGGGTAAGGTAATAGTTGACACAGGAAAGATCCAAGAGAGATGGAAGGAGTATATTGAAGAACTGTATAGTAAAGAGCTTAGACCAACAAAGTTAGACATTGAAAAAGAATATGATGCAGAGGAAGATGGCTTAGGTCCAGGCATACTAGACAATGAGATAGAAAGGGCATTAAGGGAGATGAAACTAAATAAGGTCGTGGGGGTGGATAACATTCCCGCGGAACTATTTAAATATTTGGGAAGGTTTGGGAGGAAGAGGGTATATGGGCTGATTCGTAGTATTTATGAGGAAGGAATCTGGCCGGAAGACTTTGTGAGATCAGTTTTAGTTCCTATTCCAAAAAAGGTAAAGGCTACATCATGTGAGGACTACCGGACAATAAGTTTGATACCCCACACAGCTAAAATTGTCCTCAGGATCATAAACAAAAGGATAAAGAGTAGGGCAAATGTTTACTTAGGGCATGACAAGTTTGGGTTTAGGAAGGAGATAGGTACGCGTGATGCCATTGCAGTAATGAGATTATTAATCGAGAGGAATATAGAACACAATCAGGAGGTATTTGCCTGTTTCGTAGATTTTGAAAAAGCGTTTGATAGAGTGAATTGGGAAAAACTAATGAGTATATTGCGAAAATAGGAATAGATTGGAGGGAAAGGAGGCTAATCTGCAACCTGTACATGTCTGAGACTGCTGAGGTGCGGGTGGGGAACGGGGAGTCCGGATGGGCAGTGTTAGAAACTAAAGTGTGGTCATCAGTAAACCTAACTGATGTTACAAATTCCCCCGACTTTCATTCCTACCCCCAGTTCTTCCCATGCCTCTTTAAATATTTCCTCCGATTGTACGTTAAACAGGAGTGGTGGTAATGGGCAACCCTGTCTTACACCTCTTCCTAACACTGCCCATCCGGACTCCCTGTTCTCCACTCACATCCGAGCAGTCTGGGAGATGTACAGGTTGTGGATTAGCCTCCAATCCTTCCAATCTTTTCCTATTTTCTGCAATATAGTCATTAGTTTTTCCCAATTCAGGCTATGAAACGCTTTTTCAAAATCTATGGAACAGGGAAATACTTCCTGATATTATTATATATTCCTCTCCATTAATAATGTCATTACTGCAATGGCATCACGCGTACCTCTCCTACGCACTATGTACCTCTCGTACTCACATTATGTAGCCTTTACTTTTTTCAGAATAGGAACTAAAACTGATCTCACAAAGTCTTTTGGTTAGATTCATTCCTCATAGATACTACATCCATATAGCCTCTTCCTCCCACATTTGCCTAAACATTTCAGTAGTTATGCAGGAATGTTATCCACCCCCTTGGCCTTATTAAGTTTCATCTCCGGTAATGCCCTTTTTATGTCATTGAAGAGTATGCCTTGACCTAAGCTATCTTTCTCTACGTCATTGTCTCTATCATTCTCTCTGTCAAAATTGTCCCTCGGTTTCATTTAAATGCCCTTCAAAGTTGCCAGACATCTTCAAGACAACAAGACCACCTGTGGCTCCCCATGTCTCTTCTCCACCCCTTTAGCAGCAAGCAACCACCAATGCTACAAAGGCTGCCATCTTGTAAGACCTGCCACCTTCCTTGCTATCAATTCCCAAACCTTGCACCTCAAAAAACAATATTTACAGCTTCTCCTGCCTTGCCTTCTACGTGGGTGAAATACCACTGCTATCATATAAATCTCCAATGTTCCTTCATTATCAAATACCTGCCCACACTGCTATTTTAACAACCAAGGTTTCAATTAATGTTTCTCAGTTTTGGTGATTGAAATCAGTCCTGAAGCCAGAAGAGAGAGAGTCAAAAATCAGTGAGATCATGTTTGGGTGCTTTAGCCATTTAAAACTCCCAGGCTAAATCCAGACCACTGAATCAATCTAAATGCCGTCTCCTCATTCCCCCTTCCCCCCTCGTCCATTTCCTATTAATCCCTTCCCTCTCTCCCATCACCCTTCCCCAACTTACATCCTCTCCGCTCTTCCCCCGACAATGGTATTCTGACGACAGGGATATCATTGAAGCATTAAAACTGTACATGTGAGTGTCCCTTTTTTATGTTTATGATTTTTAAAAATCTAAATATTCATTGGATAACCCAACTCTTTCAGTTGGTGGCAAAGGACAGGATGGTATGGGGAATATTTTGCAGAAATGTCAAATTTGCAATGAGAGATTTGCACAGAAAGACATCCTTGAAGCACACGTGATGCTCCTGCATCCTGTGAAGTCAGAGAAACTCAGAGGTGGCGTTGATGCCGAGGCTTTTGAGTGCACGAGTGATTTTGAAGCAGGGGCGATGGCGCACAGGTGTGCAATTTGTTCCGGAACATTTTCACAAAAAGACAAACTGAAGAGTCACATGTTAACACACACTGGAGGAAAACCTGACAAATGCCCAGAGACATTCAATCTCAAACAACACCGTGAGGATCACGTTCGTATGCATGCGGTAGAGAAGTCACTCAAATGTGAGGTATGTTCGGAAGCATTCACAATGAAGCAAGAGCTTACGGAGCACAGGTTGAGGCACAGTGGGGCAAGGCCTCACGAGTGTGAGTTGTGTTCGAAGGCTTTCTCTCAAAAGGCACATCTGAAGAGGCACATGCTGACACACACTGGTGAAAGGCCTTACAAATGCGAGATATGTTTGAAAGGTTTCCATCACAAGCAAAACCTCGAGTGTCATATGCTGAGCCACACTGGGGAGAAGCCTTACAAATGCGAGGTTTGTCCCAAGACGTTCACCCTCAAGCATCACCTGAAGGATCACGCTCGCATACACGTGGGGGAGAAGCCATTTAAATGCGAGCTATGTTCAAAGGCATTCAGGCATAAGCAGCACCTGAAGGAGCACGTGTCAAACCACAGATCCAGCCCCCAGCAATGCGCTATTTGCTCGAGGGCATTCACGCACAGTAGCAGCCTCAAAAGGCACTTGAAAGTGCACATCTATGGCATTAATCGGATACCGATATGACCACCAATGAACATTCACATCCTTAAGGGACAAGCAGTGCCTCTGCGCAATATCAATTGAGGGGATTAAAATGCTGAGGATTAAGTGACACCATAACTAATGTACGTTTAAGGAATCATACCCAATTGAGAAGTGATGGTATTATATTACTTATTTTCTCAACCTGTCGTTATGAATGAAAATTTGCCTGCAAATCCATATGTTAATTGCTGTTCTGTGTTAATATTGCATGCAAATACAAACTCTAATATATGTATTTTCATTGAATAAATAATTAATTAATCATATCATGGATTAAAATGCATTTCCCCTGCCTCCCGACAATCCTCACTCTCCTCCCCTCTTTGCACTTCCTCGTTTGATTTCATTTCTGCCCACTTCACCTCCTGCACCCATCTCCACGCTCACATTTCAAAAGGCTCCAAGCTACGAAGGATTCTGCATTTTGGGGTTTCACTGCATTGTTCTTTAATGCTGACAACAGTTTCGCCGAAGTTGCATTCAGCTGACATGATCTTTAGATACTCTTCCTCCCTCATTTTCCTATCCCCATAATTATTACATAATTATTCTATTAGTTCATCAAATCAGACTTTTCATAAGGTCAATATTGGGATAGGGATGTAAAGAAGCTACATAATGTACATTAGTATGTATGTTCCTAGCCAAATAATGCTAAAGATGTTTATCTATGAATAATGAAATGGATAATGTTAGCTTCAAACCATTCAAGAGGTATATGAATAATCTTCATCACATTTTTCAAATTTTTAAAAAAAGCGGGACCGTGCCAACGCCCAAAAGAATAATTTTTATGAGTATTCAGAAAGGAGCTGAATGGGGAAACGGCACAATAGAACTTGTGAAATTTTAATCTATAGGTACAACAGCTATGGGATACCTAAATTATTTATTATTCATAAATATTTTTCCCGTAAACAATGCTTATCATAAATCTTTTGATCTGGATCTTTGAATCGAGCAAAAGGAATATTAATGTTTAGATTCATTTTCGATGCCAATTTAATATCAAAGGATGCCTTTGATACTACATAAGCTAATAAACATCTTAAGAAAGGTGGATACCGATTTTCCTTATTTCAGCCATGGGATTACATCAGATTTGTCATGAGAAATGTGTTCATATCTATGACCCAGATTGAGATCCTCTCTTTCTATATCTATCAATTCCAATTGCAATTCAAAATGAAAGTAGCAGATGAAGAATGGAAAGCAAGTGATCAGCTGTGAAGGTGTTTAATTTGTGTGTTATTGCTCATATGATAACTTCAAATACTGTGAAGTAATATGTGAAACATGGCTTTGTACTAATTAGCAGTGTTCTATTAAATCTTTCTGTGTACTTTAAAATGATCAGAATGTGGGATAAAGGTGAATTGGAACTCTGCAGATTGTGTTTAAAGAGTCGTGGATTGTTGATCAATGTTTTCGGCAAGAAGAGTAATTTACAATTCATGCTGGAAAAGACAGAGGATTTAATAGATGTTAAAGTAAGTTTAGTTGTCTGTGTGACATGTTTTTTGTAAAATATGTATGTAAGAAATTTTTGGTTAAATGAAACAGTGGTTTTTTTATATATCCCGTATACTGTTGTCAAAATGTATATTCTTATTTGAGAAAAAGGAGTTTCGTGTATTCTGTTGGTAACATCTGCTTATGAAATATTATATAATGTTGTTGAGGATACAAGCTACCTCTGGTTGGTGTGTGGTAACTGCATGGGGAAGCTGACGGAATTCTGCCTGTTTAATTGTAGATGTGCAGAGTGTTCGTTTGTTTTCTACAATCGCTTCAAAAAGGGGTGCAATCCTGCAACGAAAGACTGGATAAGTGATCAAGAGGACGTAGGTTGCATTCATTAAATTGAGCTATGTCGACAACGAATATATTTCATAGCAAATGAGTACATATTATATATATATATATATATCAGCGACGACATAATTGGGCAAAGAGGAGTATTACGGTGCATTTCCCCTGATTAATATGTAGAAAAACCATGCTCTTGTAAATACAATCATTGTGATCAACAGTGGTAATTTTATAGTATTGCAAAAACACTAACTCCTCAAGTAGAGAATTATAAAAGCTTTTAAATTAAAAATTGTTGGATAATTTATCACAATAGAAAATTTTCTATGTTTTAAAAAGTTTTGAAAATACAATCACTTATCAGAATCGAAGTAAATTTTTGCAAAGATCCTCAAGGATTTTTATCGCTCATTCTGATAAGTGATTGTATTTTAAAAACTTTTTAAAACATAGAAAATTTCCTATTGTGATAAATTATCCAACAATTTTTAATTTAAAAGCTTTTATAATTCTCTACTTGACGAGTTAGTGTTTTTGTTAGAGAATGATAGAGACAATGACGTAGAGAAAGATAGCTTAGGTCAAAGCATACTCTTCAATGACATAAAAAGGGCATAACCGGAGATGAAACTTAATAAGGCCAAGGGGGTGGATAACATTCCTGCATAACTACTGAAATTTTTAGGCAAATGTGGGAGGAAGAGGCTATATGGATGTAGTATCTATGAGGAATGAATCTAACCAAAAGACTTTGTGAGATCAGTTTTAGTTCCTATTCTGAAAAAAGTAAAGGCTACATAATGTGAGGACTACAAGACAATAAGTTTGATATTCCACGCAGCTAAAGTTATTCTCTGGATCATAAACAAAAAGATAGCGAGTAAGGCAAATGATTACTTAGGGGATGACCAGTTTAGGAAGGGGAGAGGTATGCGTGATGCCATTGCAGTAATGACATTATTAATGGAGAGGAATATATAATAATATCAGGAAGTATTTCCCTGTTCCATAGATTTTAAAAAGCGTTTCATAGCCTGAATTGGGAAAAACTAATGACTATATTGCAGAAAATAGGAAAAGATTGGAAGGATTGGAGGCTAATCCACAACCTGTACATCTCCCAGACTGCTCGGATGTGAGTGGGGAACAGGGAGTCCGGATGGGAAGTGTTAGGAAGAGGTGTAAGACAGGGTTGCCCATTACCACCACTCCTGTTTAACGTACAATTGGAGGAAATATTTAAAGAGGCATGGGAAGAACTGGGGGTAGGAATGAAAGTCGGGGGAATTTGTAACATCAGTTAGGTTTACTGATGACTACACTTTAGTTTGTCAGTCACCCAATAGGTAGCAAGCATTGCTGAGCGAATTGAAAATTCAATGCGACAGATGTGGGATGAGAATAAATATTAATAAAACAAAGGTAATGCGATTTTCTAGAAAGAAAAAGGCTAAGCTAGACATTAAAATAGGAGGTAAAAAACTAGAGCAGGTAGATCAGTTTACGTATCTCGGAATCATTTTGGACCAACAAGGTCAAAGTAGTAGGAATGTGAGGAGAAGAATTGCACTAGGCAAAGAGGCTTTCACAAGGAGGAGGGAGTTGATGACAGGGACGTTGAGTAAGGATGTTAAGAAAAGAGTCGTAAAAACTTTCACATGGAGTGTAGCTACGTTTGGTACAGAAATGTTGTCATGTTTGTTGTTGTTACCGGTCGCACTGAATTTCTAATGTACTACGCAATGCTTGCAACCCCTTTGCTGACTGACAAACTAAAGCTTGGTCATCAGCAAACCTAAATGATTTTACGAATTCCCCACCCACTTTCATTCCTACCTCCAGTTCTTCCCATGCCTCCTGAATCATTTCCTCTGCATACAGGTTGAACAGCAACGGTGATAATGGGCAACCCTGTCTTACACCTCTTCCATAACACTGCCCATCCGGACTCCCCGTTCCCCACCCGCACCTCAGCAGTCTCAGACATGTACAGGTTGCAGATTAGCCTCCTTTCCCTCCAATCTATTCCTATTTTCTGCAATATACTCATTAGTTTTTCCCAATCCACTCTATCAAACACTTTTTCAAAATCTACGAAACAGGCAAATACCTCCTGATTGTGTTCTATATTCCTCTCGATTAATAATCTCATTACTGCAATGGCATCACGCGTACCTCTCTCCTTCCTAAACCCAAACTTGTCATGCCCTAATTAACATTTGCCCTACTCTCTATCCTTTTGTTTATGATCCTGAGGACAATTTTAGCTGTGTGGGGTATCAAACTTATTGTCCGGTAGTCCTCACATTATGTAGCCTTTACCTTTTTTGGAATAGGAACTAAAACTGATCTCACAAAGTCTTCCGACCAGATTCCTTCCTCATAAATAGTACGAATCAGCCCATATACCCTCTTCCTCCCAAACCTTCCTAAACATTTCAATAGTTCTGTGGGAATGTTATCCACCCCCACGGCCTTATTTAGTTTCATCTCCCTTAATGCCCTTTCTATCTCATTGTCTAGTATGCCTGGACCTAAGCCATCTTCCTCTGCATCATATTCTTTTTCAATGTCTAACTTTGTTGGTCTAAGCTCTTTACTATACAGTTCTTCTATATACTCCTTCCATCTCTCTTGGATCTTTCCTGTGTCAACTATTACCTTACCCGCCTTATCTCTAACTGTTAGCATAGATATCCCTTTCTTACTTCCCGATGAAGATTTAACTTTGCTGCGCAGCGCACCGATTTCAACCTTCCTCCGCAGACTTTCCATATCCTCGCACAGCATCTTCCACCATGCTTATTTTGCCTTATATGTTGCCTGCCTCAATGTATTGTTCTATTCTTTGTATTTCATTTTGCCTAACTCTGTGTTTACATTCTTCCATTTTCTCCGCTCGTCCATCCTTGTAATCATATCATCCGTTATCCATGGTTTCCTAGTCCTTTTAGTGTTAACCGTTCCAATAGTGTCTTTGGCGGCTTTACACAACCCTTTCTTGATACTTTCCCATTTTTCTTCGATAGTAATTAGCTCTTTACCATCCTCCTGATTTCCTCTACCGCCTGTTTGTATTCCTTACTTTTCAAACCATTTAATGCTTCCACATTCCATTTTCTAACTCGCCGCCCCTGGCTTATCCTTTTGAAACGGACGCCACATTTCATAACCACTAAATGGTGGTCTGAGTCCGCATCCACTCCCGGGAAGCTGTGCGAATTTATCACACTGTTCCTAAACCTGTGTCTAACCAGAATATAATCTAGCTGATACCTTTCTGAGTCACCTGGCATTTTCATGTATACCTGCGTCTTTTGTGGTGTCTAAACCAAGTGTTGGTGATGACTAACCCCTGTCTCCTGCAGAACTCAACTGCTTTCTCCCCGCGGTCATTCCTCGTGCCTAAACCGTAGTCCCCGACCTCGTCACTTTCTCTTCCTTAGCCTACCGTCGCATTCCAATCCCCCATCACTATCAAATGTTTCCCTGCGGGAACATGGGGGATTATGTCCTCTAACTGATCGTATATCCTATCGACATCTTCTTCCTTATGGTTGCTCGGTGGCATGTAAACCTGAATAATAACCAATCTCTTCGGTCCTGCTTTTATCTCTACTAGTAATAGCCTATCTGTTACCGGCTCTATGTTGACTACGCTTCTTCCTACCTCTTCATTTAATACTATGGCAACCCCTCGTTGGCTCTCGTCCCCGCCGCTGTATATTATTCTATAATTATCACTCCAGTAATCCCCGCTATCCTTCCATCTCACCTCGCATAGACTTAAAATATCTATTTTTTTCCTTCCCATCTCTCGCTTAACATTCTCCAATATCCCTGTTTTCATCATTGTCCTAACATTCCATGTTCCTATTCTAACTATTATGGTCTTCTTCTCCTGCGTCTTCTGTCCTGCTGCTGCCGGTTTTCCCTGGCAAGGGTTTCGTGGGATGACGACCGCGGACGCCTTGCCTGCCCCGCTCCCGGGCGCGTCACACGGCCGATTGGGCCGGGCTCCGTAGTGGCTAATACTCAAAATCTCTGTCTAGTCCATCATTTAAATCTTGGGAGTGATAACTGAGGTGGTTTCCCGTTTCCTTCCTCAATAGGGTTTTCAACGTGACACCATCACTTACTGGCCGCCCCACTGGGGTCAGACGCCATTGCAGCCGCCTCACTGAGGAACAGACGCTGCGTGGACTACCTTTCGTCTGGCTCCTAACCTTCGACCTATCTGGCATGGGTGACCCTACCAGGAGCAATTATTATTTCTCACGCCAGCACAGCTCTAGGGGTTATCGGAACGCACAAGCCCTTTCACCACGTCAAGGTTGTAGTCCGGGGTTCGTTACTATATCGTGGTCCAAATGAAGATAATTCATCTCTGCCCTTCAAAATGTTCGACCAAAGAGGTACAAACGGTAAGAAATTCTTCAAAAAAAGTAGATAAAAATTTAAGATTGAAAAAGGGATTTGGATCCCCACAGCACTCAACGTTTGCATTTTCCGCAATGACCGTGAAAAGGAGATAAAAAGGACTACTCTCATAAAGGCGGCTTTTACGGACCCGAGGAATGGAATAATCTTTCCTGATAACGGTTGAAGGAGTCACTGAGCTCTAAGAAAACCCTGTCTTGGATTTCACACACAGCTGCATCCACCGCCTCGCCACGCTTCTCGCATTTCAATATAATGGAGAAATTTAAAAAAATATTTTCCAAGACGCTCATGGAATTTGACGTAACCATAAAGCCAATTACAGCTGCCAAGAATTTCCTGATTTTTGTTGGGATAAGCCTTAGTAAGATGTCGCGCCACCAAATGCATAAACTGAGCGCAGCAGATAAATACGGGAACTTCAATTTCGGCATCCGTCTTACCAATCAACATATCATGACAATCATACAAATATTGGGAGGGGGTGCAACGTGACCAAACCAAAATTACAGCATTAATAATGGCAAAACTGAAATCACATACGATGCCATTAAATATAGGTGAATTTACTTTTGTGACGGAGCTAGCGAAATGATGGAACTGAAATAGAAAGTTGGCTATCGCATTGATATTGTCCTATCGCTAATTAGCTCCAAAATGGGAACCATTACATTTCCTATATTAACAACTCCTGCGTAATAAAGAACGCGTTTTTGCAAACCGGGAAGGCGTTTCACGACAGACGCCGTTGCATCTAGGTGGAGATATGGTCGGCTTTCTTTCGACAAGGAAGCCACAAGACGAACTTGCTTCGTTGAAAAACAGTATAAGGTTAAAGGGAGTCCTAAGAATTGGATGTATCTCTCCTCATCCTTTTTTTCCGCCATAAACATTTGAATTAAATCATATACTGGATTATTGCTGAAATCCTTTTCGGCTTTGCTCTCCATCCGCGCGCGTTGTAGAACATTAAGAGAATACAAGCCTTGCAAATTCCCACTCTCCAAAGAACCCTCTTTTGAAGATAAAATCGCTCTACTTCGGAAAACAGATGGCTTTTCTTTCTTTAGAATTACTTTTGCAGCTTCTCTATCTGATCCACGAAGAGGACGACAAAATTTTTCGGTTCCATATTTTTCTTGGCCCTTGCTGAAAACTCTTAAGAACACCTCACCACTATCACTTATACTTGGATCGTCTACCATTATATTAAAGACTTTGCACTCATTATGCTTACAATACGCCCGAATCACAATGCTACCATTGCCTCCTCGGACGCGATAGTCTCGGACAAGGAGAACTCAGCGCAAATTAATCGTAAAGACCTCTCTACTTAGCATATTAGTCCATTTCCCTTTAACAAATTTTCCTTGAACAACTATTTCCTCCCACTCCTGACGGGAGAAATGAAACTGCCCTATTTCTCAATATTCATGACAGAGTTTTCGGTATGGTTATCACATTTTGCAGGCTCCTCTCTCAGGGATTTCCTCATAACCCTTTCTTGCTTAAGTTTGATATGTCTTTGTCATTTGCCATGGTTTTTGTGCTAGTGCATAGTTGTTTACCTTTTGAGGATAAAGCCACCGCTTAATAGGGTAACAATTCCTTTAGGAAATTAGTGGAAAAGTGAGATATATTGTCATTTAAGAAAGAAGAGCAGACGTTGGCAAATCTAATTGGGTCTTTTGATTGACAATGCTATTACTCCTTTATAATAATGATAGGTTACATTATACCCTGCAAAGCAACGCTAGGGTGTGGGACAGGGGGAAACTACTCATTCTGATCGTTTATCGTCCATGTGAAAAATGACATAAAAAATACGATAAGTATTATAACCATGTAATGGTAATTTTTGTTAGATGTTTGTAAGCTGCTAGCTTACTTTAAATGGATTTTCTACGAATGCAAACGCTTCCGTGGGCGTTAAGCTGCTTTGTCCTCGGGGTTACGGATATCTCTGTAAACCAAAACATCATCGGCCAATTAACTACGGAATTTATGTCCTTCGTTTCCTGGGTGAAACATGAACGAGGGATATGTGGAAAGCTAACAAAAAATTGGAATTTAATAGAAGAGTCCTTGGTTAATGCGATGAAAAGGTGAAAGCGAAATGTGATCTTTCGCTGGTTAGGTATCATTTAAAAAATGCTGCAAGTATATGGGATCCTCACGAGGTTGGATTGATTGTCGACTTGGATCGCGGGCAGCGTGGATAGGAGTTAGATTTGTAAGACATTGTTATGACAAACCGAGTAGAGCATGAAAATTATTACAGCTGCTAAGCTCGGAATCACTCACGGAAGGGAGTTAAATTACAGATTAAATCGCTCGCAGGAATTGAAATGACGTCTCTTCAAGGAATATGTTGAAAATGTTTGCTTACCGTCATTGTACTACGGCAGAAAAGATCAAGTGAATTGCATCAGAGAGGTTAAACGTAGAACAGATAGAACTAAGGTGCAAATTTCCCACGAAGAAAAGGGATCCCAATGATGTTGTCCGGCGGCGGTAGGGATGAAAATATTCGGGTCAAAATTAGTCTGGCGTGTGTTCACTCTATGCCACACATTATGGCGGTGCCTTGCAGAGCACTAAGAAAGTACTAAATATTGCCACGAAAAACCGAGGTCACCAGTCAAACATGCACAATCCCAATACACAGCTCGACACAAATGTCAGTTTGATTGCGCAGATTACCCAGAAAAAGAAGGCTCAGGGAACCGTTATAATTAGAAGGCCTTATTTAAGCAGTGGAATCTGTCCACTGTAGGACCATTCCGAGTCTTGATCAAACAATACATCTACATCTACTTAATACCCCGCAAGCCGCCGCAAGGGCGTGTGGCGGTCGGTGTTAGGACACCACCCGTAATTTAGAAAAGAAAAAGAAAAAAAACCGCATGCAATAACCACAAAATCATACATCCACAAAAAACATGGCATGCATTCATGCATGAACACTTACACCCCACACACATGCAAACACTCAAACTACATACACATGCACCTGAAAGTATACCTAACATCTTTGCAATGTTTAATTTTGTTCCGACTTGTAAATTCAATGTTTTTAATATTTCTAAATTGTCTTCGGTTTCTTACTATTGTGATTTCTGATTGTTCGGGGAAAGAATGAGTATTTGTACCTATCTGTCCTGGAATCTATCTCCCTTAGTTTATCTTTGTGGTCTGATCTACCTAAGTAGTGGCGGGCCATTATAATTCCTTCAGTGTCATAGTTAAACTCGTTTGCTCTGAACCTATCTAAAAGTCTAAGCCTCGCTTGTTCTCTCCGCATTTCAAGTGGTTCCCAGCCTAAATCCCCTAAGAGACCTGTCACACTTGTGTTCTTATCATAACTATTTTTAACGAATCTAGCGAATTTTCTCTGGACTTTATCTAATTCTTTTTGCCAAATTTTCTCCCAAGGATCCCAAATACTTTTGGCATATTCCTAATGAGGGTCTAACCAGAGCAAAATAACACCTCTCTTTAACTTTTTCATTACAATTCCCCACCACCCGTTTTATGAAGCCAAGTTTCTTTAAAGCTGATACGCATATTGTCCCGATATGTGCTCCCCATGAAAAGCGTTAATGAATCATCGAAAAGGAATCCTGACGAAGTTGGATTGATTGCCAAAATAGATCGCGTTCATTGTAGAGGAGCTAGATTTGTAAAATGATAAACTTAGTAGCGTATCCAAAATATTAGAGGAACCAGGCTGGGAATCACTCATATAGCGAAAATTAAATTACAGATTCAATCTCTTGCATAAATTGGAAGGATGTCTCTATCAGTGATATTGAATATTTATTATCACCCCATCATACTACGGTAGGAGGCATCTTGTCAATAATGTTAGAATGAATAAGCGTAGAATAGATAGATTCAAGATGCTATTTTTTTCACGACCGATAGGGGATCAGAATAACATTGTCGCGCCGCAGTCATATTCGGCTAAAAATTAGTCTGGTGTGTATTCACCCACTGCCAAACACCCCAGCGGTGGCATGTAGGGTCCTAAAATAACTGCGCGTTCTTTTCATCTCCCTTCATGCTTTCCAGCAAGCTTAATGTCTTCCTTCCTCTACAACCCTCATCCAGGAGTTACATTTGTAAAACGTTTTTTTATTGATTACAATCCATCATGGATCACGGAGAGGTAAATCTTGTGAGACACAACTACCTCTTTTCTCCCAACACGTTTTAATGTCTGGCAATAATAACACTCACGCTGCTGCGATGTTTACAAACGAAGTTTATTATAAACTTGAGATCCACATTTGCTGACGATGCAGTGATATACGAGTGCCAATAGCATAGGGAAATATCCAGTAATGAAGATAGGGAATAATTAAGAATCATTCAATCATTGGGAACTATGGGGAATCATAGGGAACCTGGGAATCATTCCATTCAAAAGTGGTGCCAGGATAACATTTGAATAAATGTGTTTCGATAAATTCTTGGAGCGAAAGAATTTCTCCCGAAAACTCACTAAACAGGGAAACGACGTAGCAAGCTTAGAAACGGTAACAACTTCGTTGTAACGATAACTAAGGATACGTATGTCCTGGGAAAAAGACAATCGTTAAAGTTAGGATTCATCTAAAGGATGCTTGGGCATTATAATGACAGGGTTAAAGAGCTTTGTCATTTCACATTATTTTGGCCCAACCTAAAAAATACCGCAGGTGTATGGCATCCTCACGACATTGCCTTAATTTTGGAACAAGCTCCAGTGCAACGTAGAGCAGCTAGGTTAGTGAAAACCCGCAACGAACAAGGTAGCAACGTCGACACACTATTAGAATAATTAGCATGAGAGCCACTACTTCACCGTTGGTTGAATTACAGGTGCTATGGTAGATCACGTAAAATCAGGGAAAAAGATTGTAGATGGAATGGATTTAAAGTGTCTTTTTTTCCTTGGACCAATGAAGATAAAAATAGATATGATCGCAAGCGCGTAGACAAATACCATTGGCTGTGCATATATTTCCCTGACTACCTGAATGTTTTTGTATTTAATAGACCCATCTTCATTAATATTCTCCCGCATGATTTTATTATACGTATCCTGTTATTGAATATTTATCCATGTAAGTCCCTTCTTTCGCGTGATGAACTTGTTCCAGTGCACGATAAAACAAATCTTTGTGTTCAGGTGTGATGTTGTGATCTTCCCAAGCCCTCACGCCGAAATAAGTGCTTGTGCATTAGGTTTAAGTGTTTCTATGTTTAAGATTATTAAGTGTTTGTGCATTAGGTTTAAGTGTTTCTATGTTTAAGATTATTAAGTGTTTGTGCATTAGGTTTAAGTATTTCTATGTTTAAGATTATTAAGTGTTTGTGCATTAGGTTTAAGTATTTCTATGTTTAAGATTATTAAGTGTTTGTGCATTAGGTTTAAGTATTTCTATGTTTAAGATTATTAAGTGTACCCTGTGTTAAGTGTACCAAAAAGTGATTCATTAGTGATCTTGCTATGTTTGCCCTTAAACCAGCATTGGACCAATGGTTGATTGTTAATACGAACAATTTTGGACTCAGAAAGAAAAACTCTCTGTGTAAAGAACTTCGTAGTCGTTTGGGATTCCAAAGAATGTGGTTATAAAATGTGGATTTTCTGTGTTAATTTTAAGTAAACAGTGAATGTTTTAAGTTCCTTAGGCAAATACATGCGTATAAACACAAGATTGGGGTTGCATTTTCTGGCAGGTACAAGATGCGCGAGTCAAATATATCTTAAAGAAGATTGCTCAATTGGCCGGTGAAAAGGAGTGGTCACTGCTGTACTACAAACCGAAGAACTTCTCACTCTGTTACAAATTAGTTGTGTCCCTCTCTCCCGGCACTCTTCCCAGCTATCCCATGAAGCCAGATGACTCAGCACTATGGTGATGCTAGCCGAGTATGGGGTGTTAACATCTTCTATCCTTGCTCCCGGTCTCCAAAAAAAGGCAACCCAGAGAGCGGAGCGAATGAATACGCGAGGCTTGGCATTAACGGGCGTCTGAGGAAGTGATGTTTTACCCCTTTACAAGGTGGCTCACGTTAAAATAGCGCGGCACTCTGGAAGGCTTGCCCTGCTAGTCATTTTACTCAGTCTTAGGATTAGGTGGTTCATAGATTCCCTTAAGCCACCAGACAACCTTTCCCCCTCTGAGAGACAAGCTCTCAGACTTTTAACGTCAAATAAAGATATTATAATCACGGCGGCGGACAAAGGGTCATCCGTTGTCGTGCTAAACAAAGTAGACTATAACACCGAGGCATTGCGCCAATTAAATGACATTTCCTGCTACGCCCCCCTGCCCCAAGACCCAAACCCTTCTTATCAAAAGGATATTCTCTCTTTTCTTTCCAATTTCGGTCCCAAACAAGGTCTCTCCCCCAAAGACATATCCATTCTTTCACCACCTAATCCTAAGACTCCCCATTTCTATTTGCTACCCAAAATCCACAAAACCAATAACCCCGGACGCCCTATTGTCTCCAGCATCAACTCACCTACAGAACGAATCTCCGCATTAATAGACCACCACCTTCAACCGATAGCCACTTCACTCCCTTCTTACATTAAAGACTCGCACCACTTTCTGGAACGTCTACACTCAATCCCAATTCCGCACAACACAACCATTCTCATGGCCACGGTAGACGTCACATCTCTGTACACCTCCATTCCCCACAAAGAAGGCTTAGAAGCCCTGAAACATTACCTCTCCCTACGATCCACACCACACACCCCATCCACAGATTTCCTCCTCGAATTGAGCCAAATCGTTCTTACCAAAAATGCTTTTCAATTCAATGACAAAATATATTTACAAATAAAAGGCACTGCAATGGGCACGCGGACATGGCTCCTGCATACGCCAATCTTTTTATGGGTAAACTAGAACACGACTTTCTGCAACAAGAAACCCTAAAACCACTCTTTTGGGCCCGCTATATCGATGATATTTTCCTCCTTTGGTCCCACGGACGCGAAACCTTATCCTCTTTCATTTCCTCTCTCAACTCCTCCTCAGTATCATTCACTTCTTCTATATCCGACTCGAATATCACTTTCCTAGATATCGACATTCACCTCCAAAACAATACATTTCACACTTCAGTCCACATTAAACCAACTAACAAGCGACAATATCTTCATTTCAACAGCTGCCATCCACCTCATACAAAGCGCTCCATCCCATTCTCACTCTCTATCCGTGGCTTCCGTCTCTGCAACAACACCCCCTCCCAACAGAAATACTTGGACCAGCTGCATGAATCCCTCAGAAAATGTGGGTACCAGGAAAAATTACTAAATAGTAAAATCCTCAAACCGTCAACCCAATACACTCCCCTCCCCAAACCAAACCGCCCAAAATGCCCTAATCTTATCACCACTTTCTTCCCCGGAACACACAAAATTAAACATCTAATCCGTGACCTCTTCCCAATTATCAATAACACTCAGTCCACATTACTTTTATTCCCACACTGTCCCTCTGTTTCGTTTAAACGCCCGTCGAACTTGCGAGACATCTTCAAGTCCACAAATCCAACTTCAAGCACCCCCGTCTCTCCCCCGCCCCTATCCGCACCATGCAACCGCCCACGCTGCAAATGCTGTCATCTTTTAAGACCCTCCCCCTCACTCAGTACCAACTCCCAACCACTCGCCACCTGTACCTCAAAAAATATTATATATCGTATATATATAACATATAAACATACTTTCTTAAATGTGATGAAAATTGTCACAAAAGAATTCATCCAATGAGTATAGTGGGTGAGCAAGTAACCAGGTATATACCCTATTCTTGAAACTCTGGATACCATCTGATTTCAACTGAGTAGGCAGATAGTTATACAGTCGTATGTTCATATTGTGAAATGTGTTGTAAGTTGATGACAATCTACAATAAGTAGTATTTAGATTCGATTTACCTCTTGTGGAATAGTTATGGAGGTTGGATCTTAATTGGTAAGTTTCTAGATTAACTTTCACATGAATCAGAGCCTTAAAGATATACAAACAAAATACAGTCATGATTCTATACCTAATAAAAAAAGGTTTGCAGGAATCACGTGGTGGTATATTACCAAGAGAGCGAATAGCTCTCTTTTGCAGTAGCAAAATTTGTTTAACATGAGGGGAATGACCCCATAACTCAACACCATAATTCAAATGACATTGAAAGAAGGCATGGTAAAGTGTTAAACGATACTCATTTGAAATGATAAAGTTGAGCTTTCTTAACATATAAACCGCTTTACTAAGTTTATTACAGGTCTGACTGATGTGAGTCTCCCAATTAAGTTTTGTATCAATATAAATTCCTAGTATTTTAGCAGTTTCAATATCAGTTGTTTTTGATTTAAGACTGCACACAATATGCTGAGTTTTGTTAGTATTTAATTGTAAATGATTAACATCAAACCATTCCTTAGCCTGTTTTTGGGTAGTGCTAGATCTTCTAGATGTTGACACTTTTGCACAAAAGTAGTGTCATCAGCATATAAAACAGATCTAGGATTCATATTACAGGGCAAATCATTAATCATGATAATGAAAAGTACTGGGCCAAGCACAGAGCCCTGTGGTACACCACATTTTACTTTAAGAGCTGCAGACCGACAGCCATCAAGTTCAACCAATTGGTGGCGATCATCCAAATATGACTTCATTAGTTTCAGTGCAACTCCCTTAATACCATAATATTCTAGCTTTCTTAGTAATATTGAATGATTAACACAGTCGAAGGCCTTACTAAGATCACATTGTGTCACTGAGACTGATTCCTTTTCTTCAAATGCATTAATGACATAATTAACTATGGACTCTACTGCCAAAATTGTAGATTTCCCAGATCGAAAGCCGTACTGGGAATTGGAAAAGAGATTATTTAACTCAAAAAAATTACATATTTGATCTTTCATAATAGCTTCAAAAATTTTACCAAAAACGGGGACTATGGAAATGGGGCGGTAGTTAGCTAAATCATCTTTATCACCTTTCTTATAGACAGGTACTGTTTTGGAATATTTTAGAGCTGTTGGAAAATCTCCTGTCTCAAAACATAAATTGACTAACATTGCTAATGGTTCCGCAATGAGCACAATTATGTCCTTTATTAGGGAGTTAGAAAGACCATAAATATCCTTACTGTTGGATTTTTTAAATTTTTTAACAGTCGATATAATATCAAGTGGAGTAACAAAATTCCAATTAAAATTTAAATTATTCGGAGGAAGATTTTGCAGCATAATACCAATATTGGCAGCATCAACTTTTCGAGAGAACAAATTGTCTTCAACAGCTTTTAAGAAAAAATTATTTACAGCATCTGGGGTGAAAGGAAGATTTTCTTTTCCATTACCATGACCAACTTCTTGATTGATTACACTCCATGCTGCCTTTTGTTTATTTTTTGCATTCAATATAAAATCCTTGTAAGCATTATTTTTTGCACACCTAACTAAGTTATAATAATCTCTTTTGTATTTCAAGTAAGCCTCTTTGTCATGCTGGCTTCCACTGGTTTTGTAAGAGTGATAGTAACTAAGTAAATCATTTCTAAGAGCTAATAACTCCCCAGTATACCAGAGATTTTTTTTATTTTTAGTGGGGATAGAGTTTAGAATTTTTTTAGGAAAGCATTGCTCAAAAATGCCTAGGAAATTACCTAAAAAACTTGAGAAACATGTTTGTTCTACAGAGTCTGTGCAAAAACCATGCCAATCAATACAAGATAGAAGCAGTTGGAAACTCTCTAAACCTTCTATTGTAATGGGCCTCACGATTATGGTTTTACCTCTATTTGGATATATCTTTTGAGTTATTTGAGTATTAAAAGTGAAGCTTATGCCTTGATGGTCAGAAAGGAGATAGTCAATAACACTTATACTGTACAGTTCAGGACCATAATTGGTAATTACATTATCTAGGCAGGCAGAAAGTCGAGTAGGCTGTTTGTTTGCCCAGGATCAATTATAAGAAAGCAAAAGATTTTCAAGAACCTGACAATCACTAGTTTTTAGTGTTATGTCAATGTTGAGATCTCCACAAATTATGATATTGGCATTCAGAGTCAAGAATAGGGATAGTACTAGTTCCAGTTGATATTAAAAGTGAAGCTTATACCTTGATGGTCAGAAAGGAGATAGTCAATAACACTTATACTGTACAGTTCAGGACCATAATTGGTATATGTATATATATGTATATGTATGTATATGTATATATATATATGTATATATATATACATATATATGTATATATTATGTATATATATATATATATATATATATATATATATATATATATATATATATATATATATATATATATATATATATATATATATATATATATATATATATATATATATAAGTTTTGGAAACAGTTGAGGCCAAACTGATTTGACAGGATAGTCCTTTCTAGTATGAATTTAATATATATTAGAGTAAAACATTATTGGCACTTTCCATTGCAGTCCCAGCAAGTTTCTTCATTGATACTTTAGAATGGAAAAATCATTGATATAATTAGACACTGAAGTTAAGCAAAAAGGTTTTTAAAGGTGTTATGGCTCCAAAGTGAATATATGTAAACAATGGTGACAGATTAACGATTTTCTTGAATGCACAAGGAATTATCCACTTTGATTGCTTGCATATAGGATAAGCCCTAAATTGAGAGAATGGTTGATCATTATGGTACGGTTTGGACAAATAAGTCAAGATGTAATATAAATTTGTTGGTTTTAGGCTATACTTTGTAAAATTTGATAATGATAAGATAAATCCACTTGGTATTTTTTCATATAAAATCTTTAAAATGCTGTAGGTTTCGATGCCAAACAAGTTGGCCACAGGAAGAGTGGAAAAATATTTCATCTTTGACAATTATGAAGCCAGGTAAAAAATTCAAACTAAAGACTTGAAAAGGTGCATGATTGAAAGTGTTAAAATATTTGTTAATGCACATATAATAATAATAATAATCTTTATTGTTCTGTAGGTCATACATGCGACATAGAACATTGTCAGGCAAGACATCAAAGCATATATGTTGTCATAACTTATCATATAAAAATTCATTTACATTGTAATAACCCTTTGGCTGTAGAAGTTTCCTTAATTCTGTCTTAAAAACGTTAATATTTGAAATAAGTTTTATATTCAAAGGCAGTTTGTTAAAAATAAGCGAAGCTGAGTGATGGGGACCTCTTCTGGCACATAATTGTTGTAAAATATGTATGTTTTCACTCCCACGGGTCAAAAAAGCATGAACCGTGGAGTTTGGTAAGAATAAAGTAGGGTTCTTTTTTACAAATAATGCACAGTAAAAAATGTACATACTTGGTAGTGTCATTATATTAAATTTTAGAAATAATGGCTTTCCTGGAAACCTGATGGACACATTTGCCATAACTTTCAAAGCTCTTTTTTGCATAGAGAATGCCCTAGCAGCAGCACTTGTGTTTCCCCATAAAACAACACAATAAGCCAAGTGAGAATGGATTTTGGCATAATATATTAATTTCAGTATTTCTAATGAAGTAGTTGGAGCCAGTTTACGAATCATATATATTCCCGTTGCCATTTTATTAACTAAATCCTCAATATGATATTTTCAATCAAGGTTTTCATTTAATTTTAACCCTAAGAATTTTGTAGAACTAGACTGCTGAATAGATGTGGATGCATCAATCTTAAGTAGAGGACTTGTTACTGGAGGATTAATTTTATGATGGAAATTTAAAAAACATGTTTTATTTCCGTTCAGTTTTAAGTTATTTCTTTTACACCAGCCACTCATATCTGCTACTGTTGAACGTGCCAAATCATTTACCTCACCTGTCTTATTACCAAAACTAAGGGTAGTATTATCGTCAGCATATAAAAGCACTTTGCTCTGATGCAGTTGAGATGCTAGGTCGTTAATAAAAATAGTAAATAATAGTGGCCCGAGAATAGAACCTTGGGGCACTCCACAATTTGAAGTAAGAACATCAGAGTAATGCTGATTGGCACCACCCTTACAATTAGTATTTAGTTGCACTACCTGCTTGCGATTTGTTAAATAAGATTGTATCCAAGCTAAAGCATTGCCATTGATTCCAATTTGGCAAAGTTTACTGTACAATATACAATGGTTTACAGTATCAAATGCCTTAGTTAAGTCATAGAAAATCCCAATAATTTGTTTCTGATTGGCAAGACCAAAGATAATGTCATTAACAAGCTGAAAAGTACTAGTAATTAAGTACTGCACGTGTACATTAATGCATTTTCTGTCAAATAAAAGCAACTATGCTTTCCTATGAACAATAAAATATGAAATCCATGATATATTATCCTATTTTTTCAGATGATGGCTTGGGGCAAGATGGCATTGGAAATCTTCTGCACAAGTGTCGGATTTGCAGCAAGGTGTTTAAGGAAAGGGAGCTTCTCAAAGCTCACATTAGGTGTCTGCACCTTGAGAAGGAGAAATAATTCAGATGTGATGTTTGCTCTGATGCATTTGAGTGCAATGGTGAACATGCAAAGTTGTTGCACTCTGTGAGAAGAGAGTATCAATGCCAACAGTGCTCCACATGCTTCCAAAATATGAATGAGCTCTGAATCCACTTTTGGACACGTATTTCAGAGGGGTCACACAAATGTGAAACATGTTGGAAAGCATTCTCAGAAAAGACAAGCCTTGGGTGGACTTATTCAATTCACATTCAATTGAAGAGCCACACAAATGTGTTTAAATGCTTTCTCTTCGAAAGGTCATCGTAAGAGGCACATATGGACAAACACCAATGAAAAGCAGGACAAGTTCAAGGCATGTCTGCACAAATTCCCACAAAATGGAGTTATTACGAAGCACATGTCAACCCACAATGATGGGAAATCATACAAGTGTGAAATATGTTCAGAAGCATTAAATAAAAATGGGGAAACTCTTGGGATTTCACGCACTGATGAGAACACATGCAGGTACGAAATATGTTCCTTTAGAGCATTCTCTCGTAAAGGTGCTCTGAAGAGAGACATGTTGACAAACTGGCGAGAAATAATTAAAATGCAAAATATGTTCAAAGGCATTCAATCAAGAGGAAGTTCTTCAAACTGGTCAAAGGCCTTGCGAGTGCAAAATGCACTCAAAATCATTCATTCAATGAAGTATTCTTAAGAGGCATATGATTTCACACTTCTGTCGCAAGTATGCGACATGGTACTCCTTTCCTGGCTCCTCCGAATACCCACCCCTAGCGATCAACGACACAATTTTGCAAGTATGCAGTATGGTATTCCTTCCCTGGCTCCTCCAAAACTCCCACGTGACCAAAGACGATGTTTCAAGAGTATTCCTCCCCCGGCTCCTAAATTGCAAACTACTCATCACTTTTGAAAAAATTTGTTGAAATATAATTAGTTCCTATCCCAAGAAAGATAAAAGCTTCAATTTTTAAGGACTAGAGATATATAGGAAGTTTGAATTTGCAAGCAGCTAATGTGATACTCAGGATCATCTACAAGATGGAGAGCAATGGCAAATGATTAATATTTTAAGGATGATCAGCTTGGGTTCAGGAAGGGGAAAGGCTAAGCAGTAATGTAGGGAGTAACAGAGGGACAAATAGAATACGATCAGTATATATTTCCTGTTCCATTGATGCCAAAAGGCATTTCATAGTGAATATTTTAAAACTAATGAGTATAATGAAGAAAAAATTAATAGATTGGATTGGGCTAATCCGCAACCTGTACATACAAGGGAGGACCAAAAGTAATGGAAATTGGGCTGCAGTGGGGAGCGAGAGTGGGGGAAGCCTTTGCCTGGCCGTTCATACGTCAGGCTCATGCCACCTGTGTCAGTATACACAGCACCGTTGCTGTGACTGGATCGGTCCGTCCACGAGAGATGTTTCAGTGAAACAACTTTTTTCATTTTAGTGAAAAACATGATAGCTGATTATGAAGAGCAATGCACTGTAGTGAAATTTTGTTTCCTGTTAAGGAAATCGGCCGCAGAAACTAATGTAACCCTCAAGACTGCTTATCGGGAAGCTGCCCTAAGCAAAACCAGAGTTTACGAGTGGTTTACGCATTTTAAAAATGGTGAAATGTCAATTGAAGGCCAACCCTGTTCAGGCCGCCCTTCAACATCAAGAACTGTCAAAAATGTTGACAAAATCAATGCCCTCATTTGTGAAGACCATTGCAGAACCATTGATCAACTCTGTGAGAAGTCTTGAGTGTCATGGAGTTCAATTCAGAGGACTCTAGAGCAGATCTTTGGCACACAGTTCAACTGGTTCTTCCATCGTGACAACCTACCAGCTCATACCTCCCTCTCTGTGATGCACTTTTTGACAAAAAATGGCATTGCATTGATTTTTCAACCACCCTACTCAACATATTTACCTTCCTGTGACTTCTTTTTGTTCCCCAGACTCTAAAGGGACATGAAAGGAAAGCGTTTTGACACTATGGAGGAGGTAAAACAAAAATCGATAGAAGGCCTAAAGGGCATCCTGATTAATGAATTCCAGAGATGTTTAGAACAATGGAATCATTGTTTGGAGAAGTTCATTGTGGGTAATGGGGAATACTTTGAAGGTGAACACAATTTAATATGAATATATTGAGAACTAAAGAATCTATTTCAACATTCCTGTTATTTTTGGGTCCCCCCTTGTATCTCAGATTGCTATCAGGCATGAGTGCAGAATGAAGAGTACAAATCCACAGTGTTAGAAAGATAACTATGAATTAGGGTAAAACCCAGGACCACCTGTGCTGTTTAACGTATGATATTGGAGCCTTTTGAAATGTTAATGTGGAAAAGGATAGAGGAGATTTAGTAGACAGAAAGGGAAACACAAGGAAGTGCAAAGAGGGGAGGAATGTGAGAATTGTTGGGAGAAATCCTAAGGAGGCAGGAAAAATGCATTTTAATCCACGATTTGGTCAGTTAAATATTCATTCAATGAATATACCTTATATAAAATCCATTTAATCCAAAATATATATCTGGGTTTAAAGTAGCATTTAAAATTAACAAGGAACAACCATTAATACATAATTTATAGACGAATTTTCATTCGAAATGACAGGTTAAAAAGATAAATATAATTTAAACATTTATAAATTAGGTATGATTCCTTAAACATGTGAAAATTATAATGAGCGTTCCCTGAAGAGGCCTGCTCAGCAGGCAATACACCTGCTGTCAGGCTTGTTCTAGGCACTTACTTACCCCCATTTCCTTGTTTGCTTCGTATGTATAAATAAATGTATACAACGTACATGTATATAAGTAAATATATACATGTATAAATACATTATATATATATATATATGAATGAATGAAAGTGATTTTTCGGGTACCATGTCTTCCTGGGAAACCATAACCGGCACAGGGAAAGGAACTGGCCCCCCTACCCTGATGCGTGAATTTTCACATGCCGTTAAGGGCTAAGTACTGGGTGATCCCTACCATCACCTACTAAACCGACCTTCGGGTTGACTACTGTGTTTATGGTTTTTTTTTATAATATGAGTGGGCTACGGTAGTCCAGTGAGTAGAGTGTTGGAATGCTGACCGGAGGTACCCGGGTTCGACTCCCTCGCAAGGCACTCTGGGCACCTGCAACTCCACCCAAGCTATGTGATTTTTCGGGTACCATATCTTCCTGGGAAACCATAACCGGCACAGGGAAAGGAACTGACCCCCTACCCTGATGTGTGAATTACACACGCCGTCGGGCTTAATACTGGGTGAACTCGACCATAACCTACTAAACCGACCTTCGGGTTGATTACTGTGTTTATGGTTTATATATATATATATATATGGCGAGAGAAGGTAATATTCAAAATAAAACAGCAAAGTTATACTTAGAATGACACCAATATGTCTTTCTAGATGCGATAAACGGACAAACACTCGGCACATCGATGCTTAAACAGCCAGAATTCTGTAAGTTTCTCCATGCAAGCAGAACATACCAACCAGGGATAATTTGCATCCTGCACAACCTAATTTAATATTTCACAGAGAGATATTAAAAACAAAATGCACCAAAATACTTTTCTTCGAATGTAATTGTACATTTTGAAAACAGTGTACAGAATATATGAACAAGTACAAATTCATCTAATGGAAGATTTCTTACAAACATAGTTTTAAAAACGCCATACTGGATACTAAACTTATTTTAATATCTATTAAATCCTTTAGTCTTTTCCTGTATGAATTGTAATTTACTATTCTCCCTGAAAACATTAATCAACAGTCCGCGACTGTTTAAACAGAATCTGCATAGTTAAAATTCAGCTTTATCACACATTCTGTTAGTTAAGAGTGCACCAAAAGATTTAATGGACAATATAATGTTAAAAGTATGACATCTTTCACAATTAACTTGAATTTGCATTAAAGTAGGTAAAACAGCCCAAAACACAAAATAAACAACTTCACAGTTGGGCACTTGCATTTCGTCCTTCATCTGTTCCATTCATTTTAGGAGAGCTTGTGAATCACAGTATCGAATGACAGGGAAAGAGATGATATTAATCCGGGTCCCACATAGAAACACATTTCTCGGATTTATTAGTCTGAATCATGTATTTAGTGAAATAATATTGCAATTAGCCTTTTTTGCGATTTTAATTAGCTGATTTAGTATCACAGTCATCATTTAATAGTCAAATAACATGGAAAAAAAGAATCAGTTCATAATAGTCCTGTTTATTCATTTCAAAGATTTGGGTCCAAAGATTGGCAATGGTTTGGTTTACGATATAAGCAGTGATTCAATATGAGTTTATTCATGCATTAACTGTCATAGCTCTTGAGTATTATGAAAATATTTCAAGTTTTTCCATGCGATTACTTTATTTAGTTCCTTCCTCACAAGCACCTCCTTGAATTAAGGCACTTGCACCTATATTTCATTCCCCCTGCAATGGGAAAGGAAGATACAAGCCATTATTTGCACATTACGCTTTACCCATCCGGTCCATAACCAAACTTTCACCATTCGTTTTATAACCAGGAACCCGGGTACCCACCTATGGCACGTCATAGTACTGGAAGTCTTACTAATCTCCTTTGTACCGTGCAGCAATTGGGATTAGTCCCTTCTGGAACATCATTAATTTTATTCGATTTGATGTTGCCAATACTTGTGCTCAGCCCATGGAGAGTGAAAAGGCTGCTCCAATGCCTCCACAATTCTCAATATTAATTTGGCTAAACATTATAAGCCAACAGAGCACCTGGCAATTGATGAGAAACTTTTTGTATACTGGGGTAAACGAAATTCACTCAATATTCCATCAAAGCCAGCCTAGTATGGAATCAAAGTGTGGTGGATATATGATGCTGAAAATTTGTATCCACTTGCTGGACAGCTTTTCACTGGAAAATCTAGTGCCTGGCACAAGAAAAACCTTGAGGAAGTTGTCAAAGTTTTGGTGGCACCGGACAAATGATTTGGTAGAAATATTACAATGGATATTGACTTCATTACTATGCTATTGGCAAAATGTTTACTATCATGGGATTTAACAATTGTTGGCACTTTGAAGAAAAATAAGCCAAACATTCCATTGGCAGTGGTTGCATCGTAAACACAAGAAGAATTATCTAGTTTCGGCTTTCATGAAAAAGTAACCATGTACAGTTATGTGCCAAAAAAACAAGACAGTAATTATACTATCATCAATGCATCAGGATGCAAAGATTGGTGAAAATGCGAGAAAAAAAAATCCAAAACTATTGAATTTTATAACTGGCCAAAAGCTGGAGTGGGCATGATGCTTGATAAATATACTACAAAAAGGCATCAACTATCAACTCGCAGGTGGCCTATAGTATTTTTCTACCATATTCTTGATATCGCCTACCTTATAGCATATATTCTTTATTATGAGAATTGATCTTGAAAAAACTTATGAACAACAATTATTTTATTGGCCAATTATCTTTGTCAAAATTTGTTCTCATAATGCACAAATAATAAGGTATTTTGTAACAAGAGTGGCGATTGAAAGTTTTTTCTGTCCAGCCATTCATCCACATGCACAGCCAACAGCCAGGAAACCTCAGGCACCGTTAGATTCAACTGGAAGGAATAAGATTACTGGTAAATGCCCTATTTGTCTCCAGAGCGAATACAAAAAGCGTCCCAAAACTCGGAAGTCATGTTTGGTATGTCAGTTCCCTGTTTGTGATGAAAATTGTATTATAACCACAAAATGCGAGGAGTGAGCAAAATAAATAAATGTTTACCATTTATAATAATTAAATGCTAGCTTTATTTTGAATAGAACTGTGTTATTATAATTAAAACAAAAAATAATGAAAATGAAAAAAAAAGGATATTTTTTACCTGCTATCTTTACTATTGTTTATAATAAAAATTGTTCAAATGAAGGAAATTACAAAGTATTTTTATTTATTTATTCGAAAAATAAATTACATAAACACTTTGATGAAAGTCTTTTTAGCATGTATGAACCCAGCTTTCATACAAAGAGACCTTAGTGGGAACCCAGGTACCCGGTCATGACAGAGGGGGTATTAACTTTAATAGTTAATAACTGTATTTGAATCACTAATTGCAAAAAATTTTGAGGATGGATTGCTCTGAAAATACATCAATTTTGGGGATCTGGGCAGTCATAAATTTTTTTTAAGGGAGTAAATTAATTCCATCTCCAAAGTTATGGACCGGACGGTTAAATGCAGTCCTGCAAAATTAAAATTTGAAACATGTGATGGAGTCTATTCAGGTACCTATGAATGGTTTAGAGTTAACATTAATCATTTCATTGTTAATAGTTAAACTTATTAACCTTTAATTGGCTATGAACTTACATAACAATGTAAATTATTCACCTTCCATCGCTATCACATTGTCATAAATTATACAAAGATATTAGTAACTACAAGAAAAATGACGAACTAATAATAGCCACAGGAAAATCTGGGAAGGAAAATATTTAAACATTATGTGATAGTTTTGACATGAGGGAGGAATTTAGCCGAACTGATTCTTCAGATCAGTAGTAGTTCCTATTCCAAGATAGGTAAACAAACAAATTAGTAAGGAATATAGACATATAGAAGGTTTATTGTACACGCAGCTAACATGATACTCAAGATAATCTACAAGATGATGGAGAGCAATGGAAAATGTTTAATAATTAGGGATGATCAGTGTGGGTTAAGGAAGGGAAGAGAAATTTGAGTGGCTTCCCGTCAAAAGGAGTTTCAGGATGCCTTCCAGGCATGGCTAACACAACTCTGTGACTGTTGTTATGCAGGGGAAGTTTGAATTTTGAAGAATATTTAGCATTTGTAGTAGTGCAAAAATTAATAAATCTATTTTTCCCAGAGAATACGCATTACTTTTGTAGTGGACCCTTCATCGGAACTTTAAATTCTCGCAAAGCTAAAGAGGTTATCAGGATAATAAATGAAAGGAAGGAGAGCAGGGTAAATGTTGAAAAATTCCAAAGAAACTGTGGGAGATGCCGCAACAGTGGCAACACTTTAAATACAGTACAATTATAATAATTTTGAAACAGCATTGGTTATGCTGCATAACAGCTTAAATCATTCACCTGAATCTCAACTTCATTATAATTGTTAATGGCCATCAAATTCACTCCATGGACTGGTGCATAAGCGTTCTCCATCTCAACTATTGCTGTTTCTGCAGAATTTTCAACAGATTCCATGGTAATACTCAACGTCCACACACTACTTGACGTACCACATCAACCATGACCTCTCCTGGCCACTGCAAACCCTTATTGTCTTTGCTCAGGACATCAGTCTCCTCCTTATAAACAATAAACACAGTAATCAAATAGAAGTTTAGTTTGGTAGGTGATGGTAGAGTTAACCCAATACTAAGCCCTAAACAGCATTTTGTTAATGAAATTAAAAATACAAAGTAACTTTCCACAGTTCTTTATTAGCGTACGACTGGTTTCAACGCTAATAAAGAACAGTGGAAAGTTACTTTGTATTTTTAATTTCATTAACATGAATTTCCACAAGGTTGAGCCAGAAACAATTGAAGCATTATGTTAGTTTAACCCATTACCACAGTCCCCATAAAGAAGTACCCAGGTATCAAACCAAAACCTTCTGGTCAGTACCTTGGCAAGGTCAAATAAAAATTGACCTTGATTGATTTGAATAATTTTATACATGTAAAGTAAGAATGTTAAGAAAATGCTCGAATTAACTTTGATATGGAGCGTAGTCATGTGCCGTGCAAAAACATGGTCATTGAAGATGCAGAATGATTGGAAGCGTAGGTAGAACACTTTTGAAATTAAAATGCGGGAACATAAGTATTCACTCTTCTAGTAAGGGAATACGTTTCCTTACTAGAAGAGTGAATACTTAAGAGAAACTGCTAAATGCCTCCGATTGATGATAACGTAATGAGATATGAGAATGAATTGTTAAGCATATTAATCAAAACAGACGCAATGAAATATTCCTTTTGGGCGAACGAATTTAGGTGTGCAAAAAATAATGCTTACAAGGATTTTATATTGAATGCAAAAAATAAACAAAAGGCAGCATGGAGTATAATCAATCAAGACGTTGGTCATGGTAATGGAAAAGAAAATCTTCCTTTCACCCCAGATGCTGTAAATAATTTTTTCTTAAAAGCTGTTGAAGACAATTTGTTCTCTCGAAAAGTTGATGCTGCCAATATTGGTATTATGCTGCAAAATCTTCCTCCGAATAATTTAAATTTTAATTGGAATTTTGTTACTCCACTTGATATTATATCGACTATTAAAAAATTTAAAAAATCCAACAGTAAGGATATTTATGGTCTTTCTAACTCCCTAATAAAGGACATAATTGTGCTCATTGCGGAACCATTAGCAATGTTAGTCAATTTATGTTTTGAGACAGGAGATTTTCCAACAGCTCTAAAATATTCCAAAACAGTACCTGTCTATAAGAAAGGTGATAAAGATGATTTAGCTAACTACCGCCCCATTTCCATAGTCCCCGTTTTTGGTAAAATTTTTGAAGCTATTATGAAAGATCAAATATGTAATTTTTTTGAGTTAAATAATCTCTTTTCCAATTCCCAGTACGGCTTTCGATCTGGGAAATCTACAATTTTGGCAGTAGAGTCCATAGTTAATTATGTCATTAATGCATTTGAAGAAAAGGAATCAGTCTCAGTGACACTATGTGATCTTAGTAAGGCCTTCGACTGTGTTAATCATTCAATATTACTAAGAAAGCTAGAATATTATGGTATTAAGGGAGTTGCACTGAAACTAATGAAGTCATATTTGGATGATCGCCACCAATTGGTTGAACTTGATGGCTGTCGGTCTGCAGCTCTTAAAGTAAAATGTGGTGTACCACAGGGCTCTGTGCTTGGCCCAGTACTTTTCATTATCATGATTAATGATTTGCCCTGTAATATGAATCCTAGATCTGTTTTATATGCTGATGACACTACTTTTGTGCAAAAGTGTCAACATCTAGAAGATCTAGCACTACCCAAAAACAGGCTAAGGAATGGTTTGATGTTAATCATTTACAATTAAATACTAACAAAACTCAGCATATTGTGTGCAGTCTTAAATCAAAAACAACTGATATTGAAACTGCTAAAATACTAGGAATTTATATTGATACAAAACTTAATTGGGAGACTCACATCAGTCAGACCTGTAATAAACTTAGTAAAGCGGTTTATATGTTAAGAAAGCTCAACTTTATCATTTCAAATGAGTATCGTTTAACACTTTACCATGCCTTCTTTCAATGTCATTTGAATTATGGTGTTGAGTTATGGGGTCATTCCCCTCATGTTAAACAAATTTTGCTACTGCAAAAGAGAGCTATTCGCTCTCTTGGTAATATACCACCACGTGATTCCTGCAAACCTTTTTTTATTAGGTATAGAATCATGACTGTATTTTGTTTGTATATCTTTAAGGCTCTGATTCATGTGAAAGTTAATCTAGAAACTTACCAATTAAGATCCAACCTCCATAACTATTCCACAAGAGGTAAATCGAATCTAAATACTACTTATTGTAGATTGTCATCAACTTACAACACATTTCACAATATGAACATACGACTGTATAACTATCTGCCTACTCAGTTGAAATCAGATGGTATCCAGAGTTTCAAGAATAGGGTATATACCTGGTTACTTGCTCACCCACTATACTCATTGGATGAATTCTTTTGTGACAATTTTCATCACATTTAAGAAAGTATGTTTATATGTTATATATATACGATATATAATATTTTTTGAGGTACAGGTGGCGAGTGGTTGGGAGTTGGTACTGAGTGAGGGGGAGGGTCTTAAAAGATGACAGCATTTGCAGCGTGGGCGGTTGCATGGTGCGGATAGGGGCGGGGGAGAGACGGGGGTGCTTGAAGTTGGATTTGTGGACTTGAAGATGTCTCGCAAGTTCGACGGGCGTTTAAACGAAACAGAGGGACAGTGTGGGAATAAAAGTGATGTGGACTGAGTGTTATTGATAATTGGGAAGAGGTCACGGATTAGATGTTTAATTTTGTGTGTTACGGGGAAGAAAGTGGTGATAAGATTAGGGCATTTTGGGCGGTTTGGTTTGCGGAGGGGAGTGTATTGGGTTGACGGTTTGAGGATTTTACTATTTAGTAATTTTTCATGGTACCCACATTTTCTGAGGGATTCATGCAGCTGGTCCAGGTATTTCTGTTGGGAGGGGGTGTTGTTGCAGAGACGGAAGCCACGGATAGAGAGTGAGAATGGGATGGAGCGCTTTGTATGAGGTGGATGGCAGCTGTTGAAATGAAGATATTGTCGCTTGTTAGTTGGTTTAATGTGGACTGAAGTGTGAAATGTATTGTTTTGGAGGTGAATGTCGATATCTAGGAAAGTGATATTCGAGTCGGATATAGAAGAAGTGAATGATACTGAGGAGGAGTTGAGAGAGGAAATGAAAGAGGATAAGGTTTCGCGTCCGTGGGACCAAAGGAGGAAAATATCATCGATATAGCAGGCCCAAAAGAGTGGTTTTAGGGTTTCTTGTTGCAGAAAGTCGTGTTCTAGTTTACCCATAAAAAGATTGGCGTATGCAGGAGCCATGTCCGCGTGCCCATTGCAGTGCCTTTTATTTGTAAATATATTTTGTCATTGAATTGAAAAGCATTTTTGGTAAGAACGATTTGGCTCAATTCGAGGAGGAAATCTGTGGATGGGGTGTGTGGTGTGGATCGTAGGGAGAGGTAATGTTTCAGGGCTTCTAAGCCTTCTTTGTGGGGAATGGAGGTGTACAGAGATGTGACATCTACCGTGGCCATGAGAATGGTCGTGTTGTGCGGAATTGGGATTGAGTGTAGACGTTCCAGAAAGTGGTGCGAGTCTTTAATGTAAGAAGGGAGTGAAGTGGCTATCGGTTGAAGGTGGTGGTCTATTAATGCGGAGATTCGTTCTGTAGGTGAGTTGATGCTGGAGACAATAGGGCGTCCGGGGTTATTGGTTTTGTGGATTTTGGGTAGCAAATAGAAATGGGGAGTCTTAGGATTAGGTGGTGAAAGAATGGATATGTCTTTGGGGGAGAGACCTTGTTTGAGACCGAAATTGGAAAGAAAAGAGAGAATATCCTTTTGATAAGAAGGGTTTGGGTCTTGGGGCAGGGGGGCGTAGCAGGAAATGTCATTTAATTGGCGCAATGCCTCGGTGTTATAGTCTACTTTGTTTAGCACGACAACGGATGACCCTTTGTCCGCCGCCGTGATTATAATATCTTTATTTGACGTTAAAAGTCTGAGAGCTTGTCTCTCAGAGGGGGAAAGGTTGTCTGGTGGCTTAAGGGAATCTATGAACCACCTAATCCTAAGACTGAGTAAAATGACTAGCAGGGCAAGCCTTCCAGAGTGCCGCGCTATTTTAACGTGAGCCACCTTGTAAAGGGGTAAAACATCACTTCCTCAGACGCCCGTTAATGCCAAGCCTCGCGTATTCATTCGCTCCGCTCTCTGGGTTGCCTTTTTTTGGAGACCGGGAGCAAGGATAGAAGATGTTAACACCCCATACTCGGCTAGCATCACCATAGTGCTGAGTCATCTGGCTTCATGGGATAGCTGGGAAGAGTGCCGGGAGAGAGGGACACAACTAATTTGTAACAGAGTGAGAAGTTCTTCGGTTTGTAGTACAGCAGTGACCACTCCTTTTCACCGGCCAATTGAGCAATCTTCTTTAAGATATATTTGACTCGCGCATCTTGTACCTGCCAGAAAATGCAACCCCAATCTTGTGTTTAAACGCATGTATTTGCCTAAGGAACTTAAAATATTCACTGTTTACTTAAAATTAACACAGAAAATCCACATTTTATAACCACGTTCTTTGGAATCCCAAACGACTACGAAGTTCTTTACACAGAGAGTTTTTCTTTCTGAGTCCAAAATTGTTCGTATTAACAATCAACCATTGGTCCAATGCTGGTTTAAGGGCAAACATAGCAAGATCACTAATGAATCACTTTTTGGTACACTTAACACAGGGTACACTTAATAATCTTAAACATAGAAATACTTAAACCTAATGCACAAACAATAATCTTAAACATAGAAATACTTAAACCTAATGCACAAACACTTAATAATCTTAAACATAGAAATACTTAAACCTAATGCACAAACACTTAATAATCTTAAACATAGAGATACTTAAACCTAATGCACAAACACTTAATAATCTTAAACATAGAAATACTTAAACCTAATGCACAAACACTTAATAATCTTAAACATAGAAATACTTAAACCTAATGCACAAACATTTAATAATCTTAAACATAGAAACACTTAAAGCTAATGCACAAACACTTATTTCGGTGTGAGGGCTTGAGAAGCTTGCACTCTTAGAGCCCGGCGACGTCGATATAGAAATCGTCTGGCCTTATTATGTCTTTTACGTCCTTTAGGGACAACATTGGCCTCTACAAGCGTAGAGGGGAGTCTACACTTTAGGGGAACACAATGAGGAGACTCTGGGGAACTAAACGAGTTCTCGATTGAGTTCGGTCTGCATCCCTGTGAGGAGAGTCCATGCGAGGTGGATGCCCAGGATTCCTCAAATTCCGGCATGGTTGCATCCCACCAGCAACGGAATCGGTGCTCTTCGTACCGGTTCACCAACCCCACAACCTCTGGCTGGTTGAGATGTCGTGCGGGGGTGAGAGATGGCCTTTCGACATATTGGTGTCAGAAGTGGGATACGCGGTCGCGACTAGCGCAACACTGCCGAAGCTTCGTGCTCTACCGGTCACCGCCAGATAACCAACTGACTGCTTTTCGCCCCGCGATCAGGGCTTTTATACCCAATTTAGGAGCCGGGGGAGGAATGCTCTTGAAACATTGTCGTTGGTCACGCGGGAGTTTCGGGGGAACCAGGGAAGGAATACCATGCTGCATTCTTGCAACATTGTGTCGTTGATCGCTTGGGGCATTCGGTGGAGCCAGGGAAATTTGAAACATTGTCGTTGGTCACGTGGGAGTTTCGGGGGAACCAGGGAAGGAATACCATGCTGCACACCTGCAACACTGCGTCGTTGATCGCTTGGGGTGGGTATTCGGAGGAACCAGGAAGGGAGAACCATGTCGCATACTTGCGACAATATGTATACATATACATATATATATACATATATATATATATATACATATATATACATATATATATATATACATATATATATATACATATATATACATATATATATACACATATATATACACATATATATATACATATATATATATACATATATATATATACATATATATATATATACATATACATACATATATATATACATATATATACATATATATATACATATATATATATATATACACATAAATGTTTGTTGCTTTGATCAAGTATGAAAGTAAAACCAGGTGATGGACTTGATACATTAACAATACGATGTTAGACCCATAAGTACCTGGCCTGACCTAGAGATGGCAATAATTGTTTAAAAAATATTACCGTATTAGAAAGTATGCAATCTTTTAGCATATGATCAAGTTGAAAGATGAAACATTGTTTAGAATTTATTTGACAGCCATCAATAGTGAACTTTTTCAGTGAAATTGTGAAAATGAGAAAAATTGGTCATTGTTATGATACAATACTTTTATTTGAAAGGCGTCAGCCAGACCAATATAAAAACCGAACAGGGTTCTTTTCTGAGTGAGTCTGCTCCTTCATTTACAAGAGTAAAATAGCAGATAGCAGACTTTAAACAAGGCCATATGAGCTGTCAAGACAAGCATTAAATTGGTCAACCAAATGAGGTGACCACTCCAGAAAAGATGAAGAAAATCAACAGTGACCCTGGTAGATCATGAACTGAAAGTGTGCAAGCCAGCAGACAGTAGGCAATTCAAAAAGTGTGATACCTCCCATATTAACTGATACTTTGGGCATCAGAAAACTGTGTGCAAGATGGATGCCATGTTTGCTCACACTCCAGCAAAACCAATGCAGTGAATAAGTTTCAATTGAGTGATTAGCGTAGTTTCACAGAGACAAAGCAGAATTTTTGCACCGTTTCATAACCATTAATGAAACATGGGTCCATTATTTCACACCTGAGACAATAGAACAATCAAAACAAGGGATACAAAAGAGCGAACCAGTGCTAAGGTAGGCGAAGACAATTTCATCTGCAGGCAAGGTCATGGCATCAGTTTTTAAGGATGCACTGGGTTAATTTTCATTGACTATATTGAAAAAGGAAAAACTATCAACGGCAAGTGTTATGCAAACTTACTGCAATGTTAGAGCCAAGAAATCATACAAAAGTGGCCACAATTGGCTAAGAAGAAAGTTTTTTCATCAAGACAGTTAACCAGCTCATAAATCCATTATTGAAATGGCTAAACTTCATGAAATAAAGTTTGAATTGCTATCTCATGCACCTTATTTGCCAGATTGAGCCCTCTCGGATTATTTTCCCTCTGCAAACTTGAAAAAAAGGCTCGGTGGTCTAATATTTTCCATCTGTGAAGACGTTTTGTTGGCAGTTAATGGCTATTTTCAGGAGCAAGACAGTTCTTAATGAAAAAAGGTATTGAAGTTATTGAGCGACAGCGGGGAAAGTGTATAGAGCTGAAAAGAGATTAAGTGGAAAAATAAATACATTTTTTCCAAAATGTTTGTTTCCTGCATTGGGTTGGGTACTTCTAGGACCACCCTCGTAATTAAGTTTTCCTCTTTACTCCACTTAATGCATTTATCCATTCTTTAGAGACAATTCATTTCAGGGAAGACATAACTTTTTCAACATTCTTAATGTTAACCCATTATTCTGCCAAATGTGTTTATCGAATATATTATGAATTTCTACTGCGTTCCAACTTAAACAAAGTATTTTGAAAAAATAATTGCAGATATAATAGTGGCAAATATAGTTTTAAAACTTTTCAGGGATAAATACTATTACAAGAACTGCTAACAAGTTATTGGTATAGGAAAATGTGGGATGAAGTCACAGTATTGACATGAGAGAGGCATTTGGATGAGATATTTTGTAAGATCAGTGATAGTGTCTATTTAAAAACAGCAAAGGCTTCAATTTCTAAGTAATATAGAAATAAATGGTCCATTATGAAAGTAATGCACATGGTTTTATTGTCACGTGACTAGCCATGGCAGCGCAGTGAAACCAGTCAAGAAATATGGTTCGAGTTCTGCCCTTCCGACAAAGCCAGTTTCCTTCAAGCAGTCTGAATGGAAAGAAGTGCATCTGCATAAAGTGTGCCCTTTGACTTTGTAACATGGCACATGACACAGTCAAGCTCCACCATGACAATGCCTCCAACCACGTGTCCTTTATTGGTACTAACTTCCTGGCCCAGAGTACTCATCTAAATAAAGATATTTGCATCTAGAGGAGTTTCAGGGGGCATTGAGGCATGGCAGACAAAGCACCACAAGTACATTGATGCAGCGGGAGAGTATTTCGAAGAACGCTAAGCATTTCTACAAGTGCATAAATTGATAAATCTATTTTTCCCAAAGAAATAAATAAAATCATGCACATTACTTTCTCTAAGGAATATATCCATTCGAGGTTTTCTGGTTCAGCATTGTGGGAATATATTATCATTGACTAAAAAACTAATGAATAAAAACCAAAGCATCTGTCTTAATCCCAATGGAATAAAAAATGTACTCGAAAGACACATTGGTGTTTTTACCTGAATGATACGAGTAAAATGGATACTTTAGAAATGTGGGTTTGGAGAAGATGAAGTGGACAGAAAGGAAAACAAACCAAGAGAAGTGCTAATGGTACAGTGAGAAAGGACTGCTGGGAGAAATCCAAAGTAGGCAGGAATAATGGATTCAGAGAGCTTCTGAATGAAATGACAATAGTCCAAAGAACCTGCAAAATGACATTCTTGCAGACTAACCTGACAATAAAACTGCCCTTATATCAGATTAAATTTTCACAAAAGCAAATATAATATGAGTCAAAGGTATTGAGATGGCATTTACAATTTAGCAACCAAAACAAGGTACTTGCAGTTTGATTGTTGAATATATACTGGTGGGCATATTCACCAACAGCTCTACATCACTGGAGGCAAAACCTTGAGGGCAGTGAACGAGATTTGTGCAAAGGAAAAGTATAAAGACAACATTCATGAGGCCTTGTTCCTGTTATCACATCCGCTCCTAGGCATCCTTTTTCCTGAGGAATATCAACATCCCACTCCTTAATAACCACTTCCTCATTAAAAGACAAGTGCAATTCATCATCTTGCAAATGGTCCCAAAAAATCAGACATACATTATAAACATAAGCATATCCATGACAAACACTAAGGAAATGCCTACTTAACTAACTTGGTTTGAATTAAAAATTGGGCAAAACTGTATGATTCATATTTTTAATCTGAAATAATTTTGGCATTTACTCATTTAAAAGAAATTATGTTTCCCTCTTCAACAAGTTTCTTCTCATGACTGCAACCTTTAAAAATCACTGATATAATGATATAGGCAACATTTTAAGTTCAAAATAATAAGAGTTCAGTTGTACCAGAGTTCAAGGATGTGAAGTAAATGAAACCATGTATTTTAATGGAATTCACACTGCCGACAATGGTACTTACATTCTCTTAATAACTAATACAATCAGAAGAATAGGATTTGCGGCCCTTTCGGGTCATTAGAGATGATATGAATTGAAAGGAAAATAAACTAGAGTTCGAAAGGCATGATAAGAGGAGAGAAGGGAGGGGATTGTTGTGAGAAATCCAAAGGAGGCAGGATAGGATAAAGATGGATGCAAAGACCATATTGATAGGCAGTTGGGATGATGAAGACTGCAAGATAAATAGAAAGGGGAGACTGCCAAGGAAAATAGGGAAATATGGGCAGAATTAGGATAGATAGGGATGTTGGACAGAATGAATGGAGGAAGGAAGTACGTGGTCCATTATTAAAGTAACGCACATTATTTTATTGTGACACTGCTATCCATGGCAGTGCGTCAAAACTAGTAGATAAATGCAGTACAGGTCTGCTCTATCAATGCACCTGGTTGCCAGTTTGCATTCATCGGTCTGAATGGAAAGACATCCCGCCTCCTCCTCATGAAGTGTGCTTTTTGACTGCAACATGGCGTGATTGACACAGTCAAGCTCCACCAGGATAATGCCCCGGGCCAAACCTCCTTTGTCATATGGCCAACTTCCTGGCCATGAGTACCACCATGGTGTTTTCCTAGGCCCATTACAGTCCTGACTTGGGTCTGTGAGACTTTTTGGTTTCCCCTTTTACTGAAGACAGAGCTGAAACGAAAGCATTGGGAGACCGTGGAAAACATCCAAAGCATGTTACACTGTTCCTGAGAGAGACATTCCTGCTGAGAGGAGTAGCACGGTACCTTCAGGGGTGTAGCAGAAATATCTTCCCAAGTGCATCGATGTAGGGGGGAGAAGATTAACCTAAGTACACAAATCTATTTTTCCCAGAGAATACACATTACTTTTATAGTGGACCAAGTATGTACACTTACGAAATTTGCTGCTTCTTTATTAACTGACCAATGACTTAAACCGTCTTGCATTGATGCCACCTTTAAGATTCAATATCCCTTACCAGAGAAGCAGAGCATTCATTAGCGGTGTCAATTTCCTATAAGACAACGATCATGTCATACGGGATGTCCACAGTCCTCTCGTCAATAGCATCACTGACAATCAGGTTGTTACTAAACTCTTTTTTGATTTCATCAGGAAATTACGGCAAGGCATGAATAAATTATAATTCTAGAATGTCATATTATAAACATTTAAAAATGAGAGCATTTTGGAAACAAATCTTTCTTTCGCAACTGCTACATATAATTCTAGCACAAGAACTATTAGGGACTCACTCATTTTGTAAATGAAATAACACATAACTAAAGGTATTTCTATTGCTTGCATAAACTATTTATGAAAGGAGTTACATATTACTATAATGTGTTCTACAATAAAAGTGTAAGTTTTGGTAGGGACTGAAATAGAATGTTGCTGTATTTTATTAATCTTTCCGAATAATAATGAACTGAGGTAAATCGCATATAGATAAAAATAACCATTGTGAAGACACTGTGCAAGGATATGGAAATTCTAAAGGGTAAGGGTGGAATTGGTGCACTAAACAGAAAGGCAGACTGATTGTTATTTATCCAATATCATTGACTTTACTCTTATTTGGTTACATAAATATATAAATAAATGATTAAAACTTTTTCAGTAAGTGAGAAGGGAAAATCATTGGCTAAATTATTCATTCAAAAAATCATTTTTGCTCTATTTCTCAGTAATTTTTGTCCTTTATTCAAAAAGTCAGAGAAAGTGCATTTTCAAAACTTTTTCAAACAAAAAAGTTATCTCTAGCCATAAAATAACCGAGAAATGAAATGGGACTATCAATGCTTCCATTTTTCCCTTTTGTAAGAAGAGCCTTTCCGCTAACCTTTAAAATGACTGCGATTGATCACAACGATCATAGTGACGAGAACATGGTTTCTCTACATGTTAATCGAAGAAGATGCAACGAAATACACGTTTTGGCCAAATATGCCCCGCCCCGTCTTGTGACATGGTTGATTTTAATAGATACATCTGACCTGATGTCGATTGGTTATCCAGTCTTCCGTTGCAGGATTGTACCCTTAATGGATGCGATTATAGAAAACAGACAAAAACTCGGCACATCCAACGCTTAAATAGCCGAAATTCCGTAAGCTTCTCCATGCAGGTGGAACACGCCAACCAGGGATAATTTGTATCCTCCACAACCTAATAAAATATTTCATATACAGATATTAAAAACAAAATGCACAAAACTCCTTTTTCCCAAATAAGAAAATACTTGACAACAGCGTACGGTGTGTATAAGCCAAATACTAATTCATTTATCCGAAGATTTCTTGCAAACATAATTTAAATATACACGTTACATAGACAACTAAACTTACTTTAATATCTATTAAATCCTCAAGTATTTTCCAGCATGAATTGTAATTTACTATTCTCATCGAAAACATTCATGAACAGACCGCGACTGGTTAAACACAATCTGCACACTTCAAAAGTGGCTTTATCGCACATCCTGATCGTTTGAAAGTATTCTGAATGATTTACTGGACCACCTAACGTTAATAGTGATAGTTATGATAACAATTTGCAGAATTTACTTAATTAGTATTCAAAGTTACTAAAACAGCGGTAGCATACCGAATTAACAACTTCCCAGCTGGGCAACTTGCATTTCGTTCTTCATCTGTTTATTTCTTTCCCGAAAATTTTCTTGAAAATCAATTGGATTATTCTAAAAGAGGATATCTTAATCTGTGTCAGACATATGAACATATTTATCGGAATCATCGGACGAATAACGTAACTAGGAGAATTAAAATTACATTCAGCTTTTTTTGGGATGTCAATGAGCTGATGCAGTATTACAGGGATCGTTTAATTATAAATTGACAATGAAAAAAGGTTCAGTTCGTCAATGTCCCGTTCCTACGTGTCTAAGATTCGGTTCTCCCAGAAGGATATCGTCTTGTAGGAATAACATTAAATTACGACACAGTAGTCCTTGGAATATTTATGCATTAATCTGGAGCAATGACTGCTATCTGTATGAAAACTGCCAATTTTCAAAGTAACGATATCCAAATAAATGCTCTTTAGCTGACTTTTTATATTTTTCCAGGATATCTACGATTATTAGAATCCCTTTAAAGTTTAATGTACTTTTCTTTTACGAAAGGCAAACAGTTGGTAAAATCATTCATTGAATTCTTTTAATGACTATGACAATGAGATTCGGGAACTCAGATGGTGCATAAATTACATTAGTCTATGTATTTTCATAGCCGAATATGAGTGTTTAAGTTTCACTATTAATAACTAAATGATGAATGTTATCTTTACCATTCAAAGGGGTGTGAATAGATTTAAGCGCAACTTTTGACTTTTAAAAACAGCGCCGACGTCCGAAGAATTATGTTGACGTGTATTCAGAAATGAACTGAATGGAAACCTGGCACAATAGAAATTCAAAAATTGATATTCCTCTAAAGCTACAACGCATAATAATTAATGCTTGCGTGCATAATTGATGGTTATTCTTCATTTAGACTTCCAAATCAAAACATTTCCGAATCTTTTGCACCGGGTCTTTCGAATGAATGAGAGGAACATATATCAAAGAATTCCTGTCATACCTCATCACCTAATAAACATATCAAAAATGTTAGTTTTTATTAGCCTAGCATATGTGTTAACCGGATTCCAATCGTCAATCGATATCACTGCAATTCAAAAGAACTTCTTAAATGATTGAAACAGATGAAGAACGAAATGCAAGTGCCCAGCTGTAAAGTTGTTTACCTTGAGGTTTTGGCGGTGATAATAACATTTATTACTACTTCAAATAAATGGTGAAAGACTTATTATTATCATAACATTAGGTTGTCCAGTAAATCATTCGGAGTACTCTAAAACCTTCATAATGTGCGATAAAGCCGAATTTGAAGTCTGCAGATTGTGTTTAAGCAGTCGTGGTCTGTTGATCAATGTTTTCGGCGGGAATAGTAAATTACAAATCATGTTGGAAAAGACTATAGAGGATTTAATAGCTGTTAATGTAAGTTTAGTTGTCCGTCTAACGTGTTTGCTTATATTATGCTTGCAATTAATCTTCACTTAAATGATTAAGTAGTTGGTTTATATATTCCGTGCACTGTCAAAATGTACAGTGATATTTAGGGCAGAGGAGTTTCGTGCATTCTATTTTTAATATCTCTTTTTGAAAAATTATATTAGGTTGTGGAGGATGCAAATTATCCGTGGTTGGTGTGTTCTACCTGCATGGAGAAGCTTACGGAGTTTCGGCTATTTAAGCGTCGATGTGCGGAGTGTTTGTCTGTTTTCTATAATCGTATCCAAAAGGGGTGCAATCCTGCCATGGAAGACGGGATAAACAATCGACATGAGGTTAGTTTTATTAATTAAATTGAACGATATCTGTAACGAAGTCATATTTGGCCGAAAATTAATAATTCGTTGCATCTTCTTCGATTAATATGCATGACAACTATTTTCTTGTCAGTATGAACATTGTGATCAATCGTAATTGTTTTAAAGGTGAACTATGATAATATTTCTTCCCGAAGGGAACGATGGATTAATTGAAATTCCTATTTTTAATTTCTAGGATAATTTATGAGGAGTGGATTTTGTTTAATTTTTATATATGCATTTTTTTATTCCTAAAATGAGCGAAGAAATTCACGATAACATTTGGAAAAAGTTGTTACTTTAAATGATTTCGACGAAATTTCATTCTTACTTCCTTAGTGGGTTTTCACCTTACATTTATTTATTCAGTCCAAGACAGCACCAAACCAAATACATAGGACATTAATCATTCAGTCTACCTTTCTGTATAGCGCCCCAATTCCACATTTTCTCCTTAGATTTTCCATGCCCTCCCACTGCATATTCTTAATTGTTCTTTTTATCTTAGTGCTATTTAACTCCGTGTATTATTTAACCATTTCTGCTTTCTTCTATTTAACTTTTTTTTGCATTGATCCATATTCGTCTTGCAGGTATCTTTCTCATTATCTCATCCATAAATCCATGATTCCCTTTTTTGTCTATTCGAGGTACCTGTATTTTTGTTCATGGGGTTCATAAAACCTCTTTAAATGTATTTCAATTTTTCCTCGATGGTACTAAGAGTTAATGATCTTTCATTTCGTTTTGTAATATACCGGTCCTGCCTTATCTTTTTGCATTGGATGCCTCAATTCCTAAATACTAAATTGTGAACAGATTCTACATCCAGTCAGCGGAAAATGTGCTAATGGATAATGCTGTTCCTAAAACTTTGCCCCACTTTATTTAATAATGTTTTACCTTCTTGAGTGACCTGGTATATTTTGTGTATACAAATACCTTTTTTGGTGTCTAAACCAAGTATTAGTGATCAATAACCCCGGTCTGTCTCCTGCAGAACTCAATTGCTTTCTCCCTACAGTCAGTCCTCGTACCTAAACCATGGTCCCCCTCCTCACTATCATCTCTTCCTTTGCCTTTTATTGCATCCAATCCCCCATCACTATCAAATGTTTCCCTTACGGAACACATGTTCTATTATGACCTTTAACTGATGATATACCATATTGATTTCTTCTCCTTATGAGTGCTTGGTGGCATGTAGACCTGAACGATGATCCAGTCTGTTAATGAATTTCCACAAGGTTGAGCCAGAAACAATTGAATCCAGTCTGTTGTTTCTCTTTGTACTTCTACCCATATGCATAATGAAAGTGTCTGTCTGTATGTGTTAATGTGTATGTATGCAGGTAATTATAAATTTGATGCCTAATATAGTATGTGTATGACGATGGGATAAATGGAAGAAGGGACCATTAGGTGTCAATTTTCTCTATTTCTCATTATGTGTCAATTTTCTCAACCTCTATCAATCGATCTATTAATAATATCTTTTCAATTGCTAGGGCTTGTGTACTATGTTCTTGCAACCTTTTTATTCAATATTATTTTCTCTCCAATATTTAGTGTCATGAGTAGGATTCAGGATTTTGGGGCTCAGGATTTTGTAGTGCCAGGGTCCATCTAAGACATATCCTCATAGCAAAGGTTTTAGCATTAAATTATTTGAAGTTTAATGCACATTTATCCATTGTGAATGTTTCTTTTGTATCTGCATGTGATTTAAAAGATAGGGGAAAGGTAGTGAAGGGTTATAAAAGAGGATTTTTTTACAATAAAGCCTGTGTATGATTGTGGGGCATGCAATTATGGACATGCTCTGCCAGTATAAAACTTACGGGGTACCAGATGTCTACTTGTAAAACTATAAATGACACAGAGAATTGATCTGTCCTTGTTCTCTTTTTAATACCCAGCTAATGGGTGAATATCACCTGTTTGGGCTTAGTGTTTGGTGAACCCTATCAACATCTATGAAATGGACCTTCTGTTTAATTCGTATACTTATGATTTATAAGGAGGAGGTTAATGTCTCATACCATAACAACAAGGGTGCGGAGAGCCCTGGAGACAAGTTTATTGAAAGAACATTGAGCAAAGTTTGGGTGTTGAGTAGTGCCACAGAAGCTGTTGATCCTTCTGTGCAAACAGCAATGGTTCAGATGGAGGACACTAATACAGCTGGCAATCGGCTAAATGTTATGTCTGATAATAAATACAATGAAGTGGCAATTGAATAAAGTTAATTATGTACTTATTCTGCAATTTTGCGTTGCAGTCAATACTGATAATTTTCCCAAAGTTGACGATTAAGGTGTGTCCCAGGTGTGAGGTGTCATTTCTTCTTCAGCAGGGTTAAGTAATGCTTCATAATTCATATTGTGCATTTCATAGATAACGCAATTAAGTTTTCAAAAGGAATTTATTAAACAGATTTGTAGAATACTTAACATTCTTCCAAATACTATGCACGTGTCTCAACAAATTTTTTTCTAATGACCTCACCATGGATGGTACGTGCCCTAGAATGCATTGTTTGAGACCTTTCGCAAGGTCTTCGTCATGGCTGATGGGATCTTTTCTATGGCCAAAAAATGGGTTCCCTTCAGGGCCCCTTTGATTTGAGGGAACCAAAAGAATTCTGCTGGGATGACATCAGGACTATAGTGGGGTGGGATAGCCTTGAAATCTGGCGTTTGGCCAGGAACTCATGGACTCTGAATACATTGTGGCAAGGCACATTGTCGTGATGGAGTTGCCAGGTAGCAGAAATGCATAGGTTTACAATAACTGATGCCCTGCCATTTCTGCATCTTGGTCCTAGCATGTGTCCTAGCGTCCTCCTCACCAAGTCTTAGTTGCTTCATCCCACTCCAACCAGTAGGAGTATAGTTTGAAAAAAGTTCAATAATGTTATTTTCAGAACACAACCTATTTAATAATATATAATAGACCTCTTATGAATAGTTGGTAAAAGCAATTAACAGCCAATTGTCGAATGTTATTTGTTTGCATAAACTCTTACATTGTTCTCCTGCTAGAATTATATAAAACAGGTTGAGCTGAAGGTTTTGTGTTCCTTGATGCAATGATATCATTTAATTTCAATGAGTGTATGCTTTGCATTAGTTTCCCTGTGAGATCAAGAAAGAGATTGATGGCTACACAACTGCCAGTGGCACTGTTGAGAGTAGTGCCTTGGTTGTGACTGATGACATGACCATTATCAAGGAGGAAGTTGACACTGCCAGTGGATGCTCAGCTTCTCCAGTAAGGGATATTGATTCATCAATGATCCCATCAATTCAGGAAGGTTGCAGTCATTGGTCAGATAATGAAGAAGCTGGGAATATGGTAAGTGTGCATATTCTTGTCATTAGTGTATTTTGCCATTGCACTTTTATTTCGGTCATCAATTTCACCTTTGATTAGTTAAAGAGCCTTCTGACACCATCTCTTGACCTAAGAATCGGGGCTCATTGTTTTATAAGGCCCTCACAGTGTGATTTTCATTCCCACAATAGCTCGAGTGGTTCGAGCATTGGTCCGGCATGCTTAAAGATCAAGTGTTCAACTCCCAGTCAAGGAAATATTGTTTTACTTATGAACTGCTCGATTCGGCCTACCCCACCTCTCCTTAGTTGGTCCCTAATATGTGTTCCTATCCCTTTTCCTTACATCTATTTCCATGTGAATGAATATTTGTTGAGGTATTTCTTGTATTACTGTGTATTTGGCCAATTTGGTATGTTTATTTCTGCTGGCTATGCATGCCACAAAATGCTTTGTACCTATTCTTTTTGATGATGCACGATTGCTACCTACTGACCTTTCCTCTTGTGTGCCCTCTAATTCTCCTATGGAAGGTGAAACAGCCTCCTGATGCCATCTCTTGACCAAAGAGTCATAGCACGTGGTCCCATAAGGCCCCCACAGATCTCTCTGTAAATTAGGTTTCCTCGATAGCTCAACTGGTTAAAGTAACTGCCTGTCAAGTTGAAAGATCTGGTGTTCAAGTCCTGGTCTAGGAAATATTTTGACATTTGGTGAACTCAATGACCACGTACCAAACACCTTCCTGTTAATTGCTTTTGTTTATGTTCAATAAAGAAGATAATTTACTCCTGGTCCATTACAACAAGGAATCAAAGAGTAGATTTGTTTTATGGTATATCAGACAATATGAGGGCATGAAGTAGTCCCATCTAGGCTACTTATCATTAAGCACAAAGAGAACTAGCTGAGAAAGAGGATACTTATTCAGCCAGCACTCTGATGTACTTGATGGCTGATAAAAATTTTGATGAAGTGGAGGTTAAGGTAAGGAAGTAAAGCAGTTATTCATTGCTTCCATGACCAAAGCCATTTCAAAAAGTTGATTATCATTATTGTGTTCTGAGTAAGAGGTTTTTTCTTCTAGGTAAGAAGAAATGTATTTGCATTCCATGTCTTCGCTGAAACCTAAACCTACACTGAATTGTTAGACCTCCGTATAAAAATTTGTAATCCCTTTCATGAATGGTAAATGCTAGCAATCGAACTATCATTGGTCACAGATGTTCCATGTTTGGGAAATGAGAAAGGAAAGATTCCCAAATAGTTGCATTGCCAGAATTGTATTACAAAAATGGGCTCAAAAAGTATTTTGCCCTGATGATTTTATTTTGAAATGCTGACTATCTGCAGTATTAAATAGCATAGTGTGTATATTTTTCATTCCTTTCATGGTGAGATGAGAGAAGATTTGGTGATGATGCATTCACCAGTGATGCTATTGAAATCGGGGCTGTGAAGATCCAAGATGAGCTGATTGCACTTAAAGAGGAGGTTCTGATTCCAATTTTCCATTGTTGATTACTCCTCATACTCTGTTGACAATGGTTGTGGGAATATTAAGTCTCAAGAGTCAGTCCTTCATCCTATCCAACATCCCTGTCTTTCTTATTCTGGGCCTTACTTCCGTCAATGTACTTCCCTCCATGTATCACAGTCCTAGTTGCCAATTGCAGACCACATTGCCAATGAATGTGCAATCTTTATCCAACATTATTCTCAGCCACCCACTTTAGAACTCTCCCAATAATCCCCTCCCCCTTCTCACCATACTTTTCACACTCTTGTTTGTTATCCTTTTGTTCTTATTCATCTCAAGTGACTGTTTAGGACTGCAGTTAATATTCTTCAGATGACAATAATTGTTATGAGTATGTAAGTATTTACATTTACCATATTTAATCCATGGAAATACATAGATTTTTTGACTTTTCATCATGGAACTTTCATAAATAACCTCCTGTTAACTTCGGTTAAAATGTGGACAATATTAGTTGATGTTGGAAGGCTCAATCAATGCAGATAATGTTTTTGAAGAAAAAATCAATTTGTTTTAATTGGTGTATGCTTAAATGAATATTTTAACTTTAAATGTGAAGTGTGCAACTCTGTACAATTTCGGTAATGTCTGCCTTTGATCTTGCAGGATTATTCCAAATATGTAGAAATACATTTGTCTTGTGATGAGGAAGTAGACAATAAGGAAACGTGTAATGTCGGCATGGCACAAGGTGAAGGAAGCCCGAGAGGGGAAGCGTCACAGGCACAAGGTAAGGAGAGCTCAGGATTCTGCTCCACTTTCACTTTGGCTACTTCCTGGTAATGGGGATCTTTTGGTGGTTAACCGTTATGGTGCCTCTAAAATTTGGTGGTAATTATTGTTTAATTATTGTTTTTAATTCACATAAAAAGAATTAATTGTTAATTATTATATTCTGATACATTTCATAAAGGATTGTATCATTCATCGAGCACAATTAGTTATAAAAATAATTTTGCTACAAAGTAAACTATTATGTGTTAGCCAAGAGATATGGGCAATTTTGGTTGCCAACACAAACAAAACTATAATTATTTAATAACCAAATTTTATTTTTTACCATAACCAAAACTAATGAATTGCATAGCTTAATGTTTACTGCTGCATACTGTCATTTTCCTAGTCCGGATTCTACTTTTTTCTTAGTTTTGTCATATCAATTGTTATTGATTTATTTTATTCATTTGGTTAAAAGCAGCAGTGTGAAATTTTTGTGATTTTTTAATCTTTTCCCCAGGGAAATAATATCGTTCTTTAAATGACATATTTCTTTTCCTGTGACCTATTATTTTTTAAAAGCTTAGGAAATGTTCTTTTTATTCCTTCTTGAAGTCTTTGTCAAAATTTCTTTGTTTAGAAAAGTGTACCTGCTGAGTAAGCACTTGTTAAAAGGTAATGGATCACAACATGTGGACCTATTAGATAACTTCCTATAATAATGAGCTCCTTCACACATTTTATCACAAAACATTGTTCATTTTACTGCAAGTCTCTGCTTTATTCCTTATTCTTTGCTTAACAATAGCAGTGAAAATCCAATCATTAGTTTATTAGCAAGTAATATAACATCAAAAGTTTTATCCCACATTATTTGGGTAGATATTGAAGCTTCATTAAACAGAGAACTCAATGTATCTTTCCACTGTTCTTTATGTATGTACAACTAGTTTCAATGCTTAAATCGTCATCATCAGGTACAAATTAATCATTATACCATTCATGAGGAAGGGAGAGGGGAAAAAGAGGTTACAGGAGGGAGGTTAAAAAAAGAGAGGAGAAAAAGTGAGGTTGTGATTGGCATAGATGAGATGGGGGAGAGGGGTGTTAAGCATCAGGAAAGGTAATTGGTGGGTTCACAGTAGTGAGGGGATTTGTTGGGTCTTTCTGTGAAAGAAAGGGGTAGTAAGGGTAGTTCCTGGAGCAGAGAGAGGTATTCAAACAACAAATCGTTAACCAAGTGACCCGTTTTTAAATTCTTCCTGATTTCCAGCTCTTCTCACTTCTGAGTTGAAATCACTCTCATGATTTTCTTCCCATAGATGCTTGGCAAAGTGAGATTGCTTGAGGTTTCTGTTTCTAGAGCAGCTTTTGTGTTCCTTTGCCCATGTATTTAATGATCTCCTCATTTGGCCTATATACAGTATATATGTATGTGTGTGTGTATGTATGTGTGTATATATATATATATATATATATATATATATATATATATATATATATATATATATATATATATATATATATATATATAAATTCAAGAGAGACTCTCTTGAAGAAGGCCTCTGAGAGGGCCGAAAGCTCGAACAATTATCCGTGTGAGTGTCCTTTTAAATGTTGCTATTCTATTCTATTTGTGTTATATTGTGTCAGCCCATTATTGTGCCGCTCGTGTGAGTTTTTCCATGCAATCGTTATATATATATATATATATATATATATATATATATATATATATATATATATATACACAGTACATATATATATATACATATATATATATACGTATAAAATATCTTCGAAATGGAACGCTCTTCGGCGACGCACAAATATGTAAAAACACAGATTTAGATTTTTAGAATATAGAAACACAAAGAAAGGACACTCACAATTTGTTATTTGACGATTCGACAGCACGGCTGTCGTCTTCAGAATGGCGTTCTCGGGGAAGAGCGGAGAGGATGTGCAGGGGAGAGGTGGGGGAAGGAGAGGTAAAGGGACCAATAGGAAATGAACAAGGGGGTGAGGGGGATATGTAGGCAGCCAATTGATGCATTCAGTGGGCTTGGTTCAGCCCGGGCGGTTTGAATGATTGGGCCACCCAGATATGCGCCATCTCGCGGGTTCTCACCTCTATTATACTCGCAGATTTGGGAAGGATTTCAATCACCAAAACGGAGAAGCAGTCGTCAAAAGATTGATTGTGGGAAGCGGTGTGAGTAGGGATGGGATAATTAAGAAAAGTGGGAGATTTGGTGGAATATTGGTGGCTATTCATGCGGAGGGAAAGTGCGGTCGTGCATTCGCCCACGTAGAAGGCCGGGCAGAAGTTACAGGAGAGGCGATATATAATATTTTTTGAGGTACAGGTGGCGAGTGGTTGGGAGTTGGTATTGAGTGAGGGGGAGGGTCTTAAAAGATGACAGCATTTTCAGCGTGGGCGGTTGCATGGTGCGGATAGGGGCGGGGGAGAGACGGGGGTGCTTGAAGGTGGATGTGTGGACTTGAAGATGTCTCGCAAGTTCGACGGGCGTTTAAACGAAACAGAGGGACAGTGTGGGAATAAAAGTGATGTGGACTGAGTGTTATTGATAATTGGGAAGAGGTCACGGATTAGATGTTTAATTTTGTGTGTTCCGGGGAAGAAAGTGGTGATAAGATTAGGGCATTTTGGGCGGTTTGGTTTGGGGAGGGGAGTGTATTGGGTTGACGGTTTGAGGATTTTACTATTTAGTAATTTTTCCTGGTACCCACATTTTCTGAGGGATTCATGCAGCTGGTCCAAGTATTTCTGTTGGGAGGGGGTGTTGTTGCAGAGACGGAAGCCACGGATAGAGAGTGAGAATGGGATGGAGCGCTTTGTATGAGGTGGATGGCAGCTGTCGAAATGAAGATATTGTCGCTTGTTAGTTGGTTTAATGTGGACTGAAGTGTGAAATGTATTGTTTTGGAGGTGAATGTCAATATCTAGGAAAGTGATATTCGAGTCGGATATAGAAGAAGTGAATGATACTGAGGATGAGTTGAGAGAGGAAATGAAAGAGGATAAGGTTTCGCGTCCGTGGGACCAAAGGAGGAAAATATCATCGATATAGCGGGCCCAAAAGAGTGGTTTTAGGGTTTCTTGTTGCAGAAAGTCGTGTTCTAGTTTACCCATAAAAAGATTGGCGTATGCAGGAGCCATGTCCGCGTGCCCATTGCAGTGCCTTTTATTTGTAAATATATTTTGTCATTGAATTGAAAAGCATTTTTGGTAAGAACGATTTGGCTCAATTCGATGAGGAAATCTGTGGATGGGGTGTGTGGTGTGGATCATAGGGAGAGGTAATGTTTCAGGGCTTCTAAGCCTTCTTTGTGGGGAATGGAGGTGTACAGAGATGTGACGTCTATCGTGGCCATGAGAATGGTCGTGTTGTGCGGAATTGGGATTGAGTGTAGACGTTCCAGAAAGTGGTGCGAGTCTTTAATGTAAGAAGGGAGTGAAGTGGCTATCGGTTGAAGGTGGTGGTCTATTAATGCGGAGATTCGTTCTGTGGGTGAGTTGATGCTGGAGACAATAGGGCGTCCGGGGTTATTGGTTTTGTGGATTTTGGGTAGCAAATAGAAATGGGGAGTCTTAGGATTAGGTGGTGAAAGAATGGATATGTCTTTGGGGGAGAGACCTTGTTTGGGACCGAAATTGGAAAGAAAAGAGAGAATATCCTTTTGATAAGAAGGGTTTGGGTCTTGGGGCAGGGGGGCGTAGCAGGAAATGTCATTTAATTGGCGCAATGCCTCGGCGTTATAGTCTACTTTGTTTAGCACGACAACGAATGACCCTTTGTCCGCCGTCGTGATTATAATATCTTTATTTGATGTTAAAAGTCTGAGAGCTTGTCTCTCAGAGGGGGAAAGGTTGTCTGGTGGCTTAAGGGAATCTATGAATTTTTTGTCGGAAATCTTTGTCAGAAGGAGATTGATAAAGATCCAATCATTCAAACCGCCCGGGCTGAACCAAGCCCACTGAATGCATCAATTGGCTGCCTACATATCCCCCCCACCCCCTTGTTCATTTCCTATTGGTTTCTTTACCCCTCCTTCCCCCACCTCTCCCCCGCACATCCTCTCCGCTCTTCCCCGAGAATGCCATTCTGAAGACGACAGCCGTGCTGTCGAATCGTCAAATAACAAAATGTGAGTGTCCTTTCTTTGTGTTTCTATATTCTAAAAATCTAAATCTGTGTTTTTACATATTTATATATACATATATATATATATATATATATATATATATATATATATATATATATATATATATATATATATATATATATATATATATATATATACTATATATACATACAAATATATATATATGTATATATGTATTATTTTATTATTAATAGGTAATCTACCAGTTGAGGTAGGTTTTTGGATGGACGTAATCATTGATTAAAAAATTTGTGGCCCCTAGCAAAACATAACATCCTCATCCTAGGTCCCTCTTCAGCTCTGAGTACTTTCTTCCTCCCTTCATCCCGTCCAACATCCCTATCCTGTTCCTTCCCTTTCCTTGTTTGGCTAACATTCTCCCCTCAATTACAGTCTTCAACATCCCACTGCCGGTAAATACCCGCTTCATCCACTTTTCCTGCCTCCATATGATTGCTCCCAACAGACCCCTCTCTTCGCCCACCATACAAAGTACTTCCTCATTTGTTTTCTTCTCTGTCCATTTCACCTTCTCCATTATTCTCCAAACCCACATTTCAAAAGCCTCCAATCTACGTCTATCCTCCTGCTTCAATTACCACCGTACATAGCTATGCTCCATATCAAAGTTTTTATGAGTCTTTTCTTAACATCCTTATTCAACATCCCTCTCATCAACTCCCCCCTCCTTGTAAAAGCCTCTTTGCCTAGCGCAATTCTTCTCCTTACGTCCCTACTACTTTGACCATGTTGGTCCAAAAAACTACCGAGATACGTAAACTGTTCTACCTGCTCTAGTTTTTGCCCTCCTATTTTAATGTTTAGCGTAGGGTTTAGCTTTTGGGTTTAGGAAGGGGAGAGGTATGCGTGATGCCATTGCAGTAATGAGATTATTAATCGAGAGGAATATAGAACGCAACCAGGAGGTATTTGCCTGTTTCGTAGATTTCAAAACAGCATTCGATGGTGTGAATTAGGAAAAACTAATGAGTATATTGCAGAAAATAGGAATAGATTGGAGGGCAAGGAGGCTAATCTGCAGCCTGTATATCTCTCAGACTGCTCAGGTGTGGGTGGGGAATGGGGAGTCCGGATGGGCATTGTTTGAATTGCATTGCATTGTCAAAGTAGTAGGGACGTAAGGAGAAGAATTGCGCTAGGCAAAGAGGCTTTCACATGGAGGGGGGAGTTGATGAGAGGGACGAAACCTACCTTACTACTACATACGATTGTATGGAAAAACTCACACGAGCGGCACAATAATGGGCTAACACAATATAACACAAATAGAATAGAATAGCAACATTTAAAAGGACACTCACACGGTAAATTGTTTGAGCTTTCGGCCCTCTCAGAGGCCTTCTTCAAGAGAGACTCTTTTGAAGTCGAGTCTCACTTGAAGAAGGCCTCTGAGAGGGCCGAAAGCTCGAACAAGTTACCGTGTGAGTGTCCTTTTAAATGTTGCTATTCTATTCTATTTGTGTTATATTGTGTCAGCCCATTATATATATATATATATATATATATATTATATATATATATATATATAATAAACATAAACCATAAACACAGTAATCAACCCGAAGGTCGGTTTAGTAGGTGATGGTAGAGTGCACCCAGTAATAAGCCCTATACGGAGTGTGAAAATTCTCACATCAGGGTAGGGGGGCCAGTTCCTTTCCCTGTGCCGGTTATGGTTTCCCAGGAAGACCTGGTACCCGAAAAATCACTTAAGCTTGGGTGGAGCTGCAGGTGCCCAGAGTGCCTTGCCCGGGAATCGAACACGGGACCATCTGGTCAGTAGTCCAACGCTCTACCCACTGGACTACCACGACCCATATATATGGGTGGTATATATACATATATATATATGTATATATATATATATATATATATATATATATATATATATATATATATATATATATATATATATATATATATACATATATATACATCCCTCCCCGGACTACAACCTTGACGTGGTGGAAGGGCTTGTGCGTTCCGATGACCCCTAGAGCTTTGCTGGCTGGAGTAATAATTATTGCTCCTGGTAGGGTCACCCATACCAGATAGGTCGAAGGTTAGAAGCCAGACAAAAGGTAGTCCACGGAGCGTCTGTTCCTCGGTGAGGCGGCTGCAATGGCGTCTGACCCCAGTGGGGTGGCCAATAAGTGATGGTGTCACGTTAAAAACACTATTGAGGAAGGCAACGGGAAACCACCTCAATTATCATTCCCAAGATTAACATGATGGACTAAACAGATATTTTGAGTCCTGGCAACTAAGGGGCTCGGCCCAATCGGCCGTGCGTCGTGCCCGGCAGCGGGGGAGGCAAGACTTCCGCAGTCGTCATCCCACGAAACCCTTGCAAGGGAAAACCGGCAGCAGCAGGACAGAAGACGGAGGACAAGAAGACCACATTAGTTAGAATAGGAACATGGAATGTTAGGACAATGATGAAAACAGGGAAATTGGAAAATGTTTCGTGAGAGATGGGCAGGAGAAATATAGATATTTTAGGTCTATGCGAGGTCAGATGGAAAGATAGCGGGGATTACTGGAGTGATAAGTATAGAATAATATACAGCGGCGGGGACGAGAGCCAACGAGGGGTTGCCATAGTATTAAATGAAGAGGTAGGAAGAAGCGTAGTCAACATAGAGCAGGTAACGGATAGAATACTACTAGTAGAGATAAAAAGCAGAACCGACGAACTTGGTTATTATTCAGGTATACATGCTACCGAGCAACCATAAAGAAGAAGAGGTCGATAGGATGTACGATCAGTTAGAGGACATAATCGCGTGCTTTCCTGCAGGGAAACATTTGATAGTGATGGGAGATTGGAATGCGATGGTAGGCGAAGGAAGAGATGGTGACGAGGTCGGGAACTACGGATAAGGCATGAGGAATGACCGCGGGGAGAAAGCAGTTGAGTTTTGAAGGAGACAGGGCTTAGTCATCACCAACACTTGGTTTAGACATCACAAAAGAAGCAGGAATACATGGAAAATGCCAGGTGACTCAGAAAGGTATCACCTAGATTATATTCAGGTTAGACACAGGTTTAGGAACAGTGTGATAAATTCGCACAGCTTCCCGGGAGCGGATGCGGACTCTGACCACAATTTAGTTGTTATGAAATGTAGAGTCCGTTTCAAAAAGATAAGGCAAGGGCGGCGAGTTAGAAAATGGAATGTAGAAGCCTTAAATCATTTGAAAAGGAAGGAATACAAACAGGCGGTAGAGGAAATCACGGAGGATGGTAAAGAGCTAAGTACTAATGAAAACTTCGTTGCAATTTTCCACAGTTAAAACTTTATTGCCGACCATGGTTTCGATACACTGTGTCATCATCAGGTGAGGAAAAGTACAAGGGAAGGGAAGGAAGGAGAAGAGAAGCTACAAGAAGGGGTGGCAGGGGAGGAAAAAGCGGGGGGAAGGGGGGGTTTGTCATGAAGAGAAAGGCAGGAAAAACCAATGGAACCCCCAAAGTGCAGGCAGCTCACTCTTCGGGGGGAGGAAAGGGGGGGAAAGGTGTTGTCAAACCCCCCCCTTCCCCCCGCTCTTTCCTCCCCTGCCACCCCTTCTTGTAGCTTGGTATATATATCCCTTCTCCTTGTACTTTTCCTCACCTGATGATGACACAGTGTATCGAAACCATGGTCGGCAATAAAGTTTTAACTGTGGAAAATTGCAACAAAGTTTTCATTATGTCTCGATTCCACAACATCACGCCTGACTCTTCACTTTTCGGAGCTAAGTACTATCAAAGAAAAATGGGAATGTATCAAGAAAGGGTTGTCTAAAGCCGCAAAAGACACTATTGGAACGGTTAATGCTAAAAGGACTAGGAAACCATGGATCACGGATGATATGATTACAAAGATGGATGAGTGGCTAAAATGGAAGAATGTAAATAGAGAATTAGGCAAAATGAAATACAAATACGAGGGTAATCCGGAAAGTAGTACCCGTTCGTGCCGCATGAAGTGCTGACGACGCGAGTAGCCGCTGGACGAGGTCAGATAGCTTCAGTGGCTTGTCTGCCTTCTCTGAGCCAAGTTGCGTGACGCTAGCATTGCCTGTGTTGTTTCTGTGATTGTTTACAATGTTTAAAAAAATTGAGAACGCCGCCAGTTGTGAAGTGAGGGCAGTGATTAAATTCCTCAATGCAAGAAACGTTCGCCCATGTGATATTCATCGCCAATTAAAGGAGGTGTATGGAGACAATGTAATGGACGAGTCGTCTGTTCGGCGGTGGTGTCGCAACTTCAACATGGGGAGGGGGAACACACACGACGATGAGCGTTCGGGGAGACCGTCTGTCATTACAGACCAACTGGTGAGCTCAGTTGACGAATTCATGAGGAACGATCGGCGCGTCACAATTGATGACATCTGTGAGCATTTTCCCAATGTTTCTCGAACAATTGTTCATGAAATTGTTAAACACCATCTGCATTATGCAAAAATTTGTGCAAGATGGGTCCCTCGCAAGCTTACAGATGAGCACAAAACCAAGCGTATGGCTGCAGCACTGACGTTTTTGGGACGTTATTCTGATGAAGGAGACTCTTTCTTGACTCGCATAATTACTGGTGACGAAACATGGGTTTGTTATGCATCACCTGAGAGTAAACGACAGTCAATGGAGTGGCATCATGCTCATTCACCAAACAAACCAAAAAAATTCAAGACAGTTCTGTCCACCAGGAAACTCATGGCAACCATTTTCTGGGATCGACGAGGTGTATTGCTTATTGATTTTATGGCCCGTGGAGACACTATTAATGCCAATGCGTATTGTGAAACATTAAAGAAATTACGGCGGGCAATACAAAATCGGCGGCGAGGTCTATTGTCTACTGGTGTCATTCTCGTTCATGACAATGCCAGGCCTCATGCAGCTGGGATAACACAAAAACTTTTGCAGCAATTCAAATGGGAAACTTTCGACCATCCACCGTATAGCCCGGACTTGGCCCCTTCAGATTTTCATCTCTTTACAAAGCTTAAAGACTTTTTGGCAGGAAAAAGATTTGACAGCGATGAAGAACTTAAAGAAGGAGTGACCCTGTATCTCAATGAGCTGGCGGCGAAGGACTATGCAGCAGGAATACAGAAACTTGTCACACGTTTTGACAAATGCCTTAATTTGCTTGGAGATTATGTTGAGAAGTAGTTTAAAGTATCCTCTTTCAAATAAAATTTTTTATGTTTGTTAATATTTACTTTTGTGTCTTTATTTCACGAACGGGTACTACTTTCCGGATGACCCTCGTAATTAAACAATAAATTAAGGCGGGCAACAAATAAAGCAAAGGAAGGTGGAAGACGCAGTCCGAGGATATGGAAAGTCTGAAGAGGAAGGGTGAAATCGGTGCGCTGTACAGCAAAGTTAAATCTTTATCGGGAAGTAAGAAAGGGAGATCAACGATAGCAGTTAGAGATAAGGCAGGTAAGGTAATAGTTGACACAGGGAAGATCCAAGAGAGATGGAAGGAAAATGTAGAAGAACTGTATAGTAAAGAGCTTAGACCAATAAAGTTAGACATTGAAAAGGAACATGACGTAGAGGAAGATAGCTTAGGTCCAGGCATACTAGACAATGAGATAGAAAGGGCATTAAGGGAGATGAAACTAAATAAGGCCGTTGGGGTGGATAACATTCCCGTGGAACTTTTAAAATGCTTAGGAAAATGTGGGCAGAAGAGGCTATATGGGTAAAAGGTAAAGGCTACGTCATGTGAGGACTACAGGACAATTAGTTTGATATCCCACGCAGCTAAAGTTGTTCTCAGGATCATAAACAAAAGGATAGAGAGCAGGGCAAATGATTACTCAGGGGATGATCAGTTTGGGTTCAGGAAGGGGAGAGGTAGGAGTGATGCCATTGCAGTAATGAGATTATTATTGGAGAGGAATATAGAACACAACCAGGAGGTATTTGCCTGTTTCGTAGATTTTGAAAAAGCTTTTGATAGGGTGAATTGGGAAAAACTAATGAGTATATTGCAGGAAATAGGAATAGATTGGGGGGACAGGAGGCTAATCCGCAACCTGTATATGTCTCAGACTGCTCAGGTACAAGTGGGGAACGGGGAGTCCGGTTGGGCAGTGTTAGGAAGACGTGTAAGGCAGGGCTGCCCATTACCACCGTTGCTGTTCCACCTGTATGCAGAGGAAATGATTAAAGAGGCATGGGAAGAACTGGAGGTAGGAATGAAAGTGGGCGGGGAATTCGTAAAATCAGTTAGGTTTGCTAATGACCAAGCTTAAGTTTGTCAGTCAGCCAAGGGGTTGCAAGCATTGCTTAGTGAATTGGAAATTCAGTGCGGCAGGTATGGGATGAGAATCAATATTAATAAAACAAAGGTTATGCGATTATCTAGAAAGAAAAAGGCTAAGCTTAACATTAAAATAGGAGCATATAAACCATATTCCAACATATAAACCGACCTTCGTGTTGATTACTGTGTTTATGGTTATAAATATATATACATACATATATATATATGCATATATATATCTGTATATATATACATATATATATGTATATCTATACATATATATATGTATATGTATGTACATGTATGTATATATATATGTATGTATATATATATATATATATATATATATATATATATATATATATATATATATATATATATATGTATGTATATATATATATGTAAGTATATATATATATATATAGATATATGTACATATATGTACATACATACATGTACATACATGTATGTATGTACATGTATGTATGTACATGTATGTATATATATATGTAAGTATATATATATAGATATATGTACATATATGTACATACATACATGTATGTATGTACATGTATGTATGTACATGTATGTATACATATATGTATGTATATATGTATGTATGTATATATATATATATATATATATATATATATATATATATACACACACATATATATACACATATATATATACATATATATATATATATATATATATATATATATATATATATATATATATATATATATATATATATATGTATATATATGTATATATATATATATACGTATATTTATATATGTATACATATACATACGTATACATATATATATATATATATATACATATTTTTATTATTATTGGGCAATCTACCGGTGAAGGTAGGTTTTTGGATGGACATAGTTACTAATTAAATAATTTGTGACCCCTAGCAAAACGCAACATCCTACTTTACATCAGGTCCCTCTTCATCTCTGAGTACTTTCTTCCTCCCTTCATCCCGTCCAACATCCCTATCCTGTTCCTTCCCTTTCATCTTTTGCCCAACATTCTCCCCTCTATCACAGTCTTCAACATCCCGCTGCCGGTCAACACCCCCTTCATCCACTTTTCCTGCCTCCATAGGATTGCTCCCAACAAACCCCCCTCTTTGCCCACCATACCAAGTACTTCCTCGTTTCTTTTCTTCTCTGTCCACTTCACCGTTTCCTATATATATACACCTAATAAAAATAATTACATATTCATTTATAGCACTGCCGTCCTTACAAGTTAACTTATAAATGCCACTTTGATTTTTGTACCTATTTTATAATTTTTATCATTAAAAAATGATTGAAAGAGGTGGGCTAACTTTTGTAAAAACAATCCATTATATGGGTTTTGCACAATTTGTGACCTATTTCTTCCACATTAATTGGTCTGAACAAAAGATTGTATGCTTTAAAGAAACATTTTCTTGGTAGTATTTTTTCAATTAAAGTTTCTTTGTAGAGATTTTTAATTGCTAAATCCTTAATTGTTGTAAGTTCTTGAAGAAAATTACTTTTGGAGAGAAACCAACAGTCTGTTTAGTATGAAATGAAAAGTGAGAAGCTTTTGTGATATGTGATGGCAAGAGTTGGAAAGGATGATGTGGCCTCTGGTGGTTCTTTTCTGGAAAATTGCAAATTCAAATTCGCATCCCTTCCTTGGCACTGATGACTAGAAATTTAGTCAATTATTTTGCCCTTTTTCACAAGTGAAACATACTTTCATATTGGGAATTTAGGTTGCTTATAGAAGTTCTTCTATCAATGCCTGTCCATGTAACAAAGATATGGTCTACGTATCAAAACAAACTGTGAATATTTTTTGTAACAGTCTGAAGGGCTGCTGAATATTTTTCTTTAAAAATCATCCATGTACAGGTCAGCAAGTAGTGGGTGGTGATAATGGGGATCCCATGGCTGTGTTTCTGTCTTTTACTTGTTTGAAGAATTCATTGTTGAATTGGAAATAATTTTGTTCTACACACAATCTGAGTAGTGACATGAACTCACCAAGGAAGGGTGGTCTGGCCCCAGCACTATTTAGCACTTTTTCCACCACGACTAATGCTTCCAAAATCTGGATATTTGTAAATAGGTTTTTGACATCAAATGACTCTAGGATATGTTTGGAGGGAAGGGTCTTGGAGAGCTGTGCAAAGAAATCACTGGAATTTTTCACTTCTAATTTTGGTTGGAAATTTGTCAGCTCTCTGAAGAGAGAGTTCAAAAGGGAGGCTAGTTTCCTCGTGGGGGCAGATACCTTGGAAATCACTGGCCTCATTGGAATATTTACTTTATGAATTTTAGGAAGCCCAAAAATCTTGGAGCCCTAAGATTCATCCCTGTTACTTTGTTAATTTCGCTTTGTTTGAGGATATTGGGGGTGGACTTCAAAAACTTTATGAATATTCTTTGGAATTTTGTGGTGGGGTCTTTTGGGAGTTTCAAAATTTTTTGGCTGTTGATGAAATCTTAATACTTTCCTTAATAGTCACTTTTACGCATCACTACCATTTTGTTGAGCCAGAAACAATGGAAGATATTGTCGGTATAGTGGCGGTCTTTTAGGACCTACTGATTTTAAGTCAACAATATGGTGCTCACAGGATGTGTGTGATGGGTGAAATAGACAAAAGGCACAGTGACAAAATGGGGAAAATTTTGTGGAAGAGTAGTATTTTTTAATTGATTGGTGGCAAATGTTTTTGATTTTCAATTAGATACAATAATTTCAAAAGCATTGAAAAAAAATTCTTAGATATCATTTCATAAAACCAAAGAATAGAGTGAACATTTATTTGCTAAAACAAATAATCAGCATTTTAGATTTGTCCATTTCTTAAAAAAAATTTAAGATTGATTTCATATAAATTACTGCCTGCAATTTCCTGATCATTAATCTTCTTAATAAGTTATTTCTGGTAGCTAAGAAGTGTTCAGCATTCCTCTTTGTTTTGAGTACAAATATATTTTGCAGAATTCATGTTAAAAACAAATTAAAGTAATGAATGAAGTCAGCATTAGGCGATGACAGATGACAGTCTCTTCCTGAGATTGTAGCAAAGCTGACGTTGGTAGGATTTGCACAGACTGGTGAGTGTGTATGAAAAACCATTGTAAATACTCATGAATAGATAAATGATTATGTTTGAACATATTTGCCTATAATAATTGGTGGTGGTGGTGATAAAAAATGTATTCATTGCAGGAAACAACTATTCATTGATTATCTTTTTTCTTGATCCTCAAATCTTTCAGATAAAGACCAGAAGCAAGATGGTAAAGAGAAAGATGCTGCAGGCACTTTACTTCACGTTTGTCAAATTTGCTACAAGGTATTTGCACAAAAGGACCTTCTCAAAGCTCACATGATGCATGTGCACATTATGATGGGGATCCAATTAAGATGTAATGTTTGCTCAGAGCTGTTTGAGAGTAAAGATGATCTTGCAAGACATATCAAATTGGTGCACTCTTTGAAAAAGAAGAACCAATGCAAACAGTGCTCCAGAAACTTTTATAGCCCAAATGAACTCAGAAACCACATGTCAAAACATACTGGAGAGTGGCCGTTCAAATGTGCAATATGTTTGAAAGGTTTTGCTCAGAAGAGTAATCTGCAGAGGCACATGTTGACACATACTGGGGAAAGGCCACACAAATGTGCTATATGTTCAAAAACATTCTCACTGAAGGGAAACCTTGGGCAACACATGTTGACGCACACTGCTGCAAGGAGGCACAAGTGTAATATATGCTCAGAAGTATTTACTAATAATAGTCATCTTAAGGAGCACCTGTTGACACATGCTGGTGAGAGATTATACAAGTGCGAGGTGTGCTCAAAAGCATTTGCTGCAAATAACACAAGGAAGACGCACATGTTGACACATACTGGTGAGAAAGCATACAAATGTGGGATATGCCATAAAAGATTTGCCATGAATAGTAATCTGAAGAGGCACTTGCTGACTCACACTGGTGAGAGATCATACAAATGTAAGATATGCTCAAAAGCATATACTCAAAATGGCGACCTTAAGAGGCACGTGATGACACACACTGGTGAAAGGCCGCACAAGTGTAACATTTGCTCAAAAGCATTCACTCAGCATGGAGCTCTAAAGAGGCACATTTTGACTCATGCTGATGAGAAATCATGCAAATGATTCTAAAGCATTTGTTAGGAAACATCATCTGTAGATTCTTTCTTTGATACATACTAATGAATAGCCACATGAATATGCATTAATATTTTAAAGAATTTAAATATAAATGCATCCTCATTAAACAAAAGAAAGCACAAACAAGTAAAGAGCAACTGAAGTGCTTTAATTCCAGGCCTTTGTCTGGCATAGTGCTAGGGCCTTCTTTAATTGAAGTGCATTAGAATTTTCTGGATTGATTGATATTCACAAAGTGAGTATCAATGTAGAATATATCAAAAATTCTTTTCAACAACTCCCTTACACTACAAAAATGCCATCATTAAACACCCAAGTATTTCGAAGAAAAATGACATTGTTCAATGTGATTGTTCTCCTATTTTATAAAAATTTTCTAAATAAAAAATGATGCATGTCACATTACTGTGTATCTATCAGGATAATGTTAATGTCAGCAAAAAACTTTTCATCCTTAAGAATAAAAATTTCATTGACATTCACGTGACAAGCGTTGAACTAAATATCAAATCTCACAACAATTTTGCAGTATGTTCTACTTTTTGCCTATCTTATAAATAAATCAATTATGAGGCTCTAATGGCCAGGTTTGAACTCGGTCACCTATTTATTAACAGTTTTGGGATTGTTAATAATAATGAAACCATCACTATTATGTAACATGAATATTGTTGCCTACTTCTGTGTTGTTGAAAAGGGTGCATTCATGATGTCTTATCATTATTGTCATACTGTAAGAGTTCATTGAAATGAAACTGAATATTACCAAGAGGCAAAAAAATGATACAATAATTTTTAAAAACAAAGACGTTACAACGTTTCAAGGGTGTTGATTAATGTTCTTATTTATAATGTAAAACAAAAAACCCAGAATTTAATGCTCGAAGAGATAAGAATAACGTAATAAATGATTAAGCAAAATTTTCTTTGATTGTAAATGTGCAGATATTTCCAAAAAGTATGCATAAAACTCTCTTCTTTTAGAGTAAATACTTGAGATGTTCAAAAGGCATATATTCCATTTTTAGAATTTTTGATTTTTTCATGTCACCATGAAAAGTGCCAAATTGCCCATTTGCTTCATTACGAAATATTCGATCGTTAAAAATAGAACCAAAAGGTTTCAAGGGTTTGTTCATTGTTACCATGTAAAACTCAGAATAATGGTCGATAACAACAGCAAACGTAATAAATTTTTAAGCTAAATTTTCTGCAATTGTAAATGTGCAGATATTTCCCAAAATTATGCATAAAACGTCATTATTTTGTTTTTAAGGTAAATACTTGAGTTGTTCAAAAGACATTTATTCCATTTTTAGAATTTTTGATTTTTCTCATTTCACCAGGAAAAAGTGCAATTACCCCCCTTTGGCTTCAATGCGAAATATTTGATCATGAAAAATAGAAGCAAAAGGTAGTATGCATGTGTTGATTAATGTTCATTGTTATCAAGTAAAACAGGAAACCCAGAATTAATGCTCGAAGACAAAAGAATGGTGTATACATGATTAAGCAAAATTTTCTTCCGTTGTAAATGTGAATATATTTCCAAAAATTATGCATAAAACGTCATTATTTAGTAAGGGTAAAAACCTAAGATATTCAAAAGGCATGTATTCCACTTTTATAATTTGTAATTTTTCTCATTTCACCATGAATAGTGCCAATACCCCTTGGCTACAATGCGAAATATTCGATCCTGATAAATAGATCCAAAAGGTTTCAAGGGTGTTGATTAATTTTTATTGTTACCAAAAAACAAAAATTCCCGAATTAATGCTCGAAGACAAAAAAATAACGTAATAAATGATTAAGCAAAATTTTCTTCGATTGTAAATGTGCAGATACTTCCCAAAATTATTTATAAAACGTTTTTCTTTTGTTTTGGAGTAAATACTTGAGGTGTTAAAAAGGCATTCCATTTATATATTTTTTTATTATCTCATGTCACCATGAAACTTGCCCTTTGGCTTCAATACGAACTATTTGATCCTGAAAAATAGAACCAAAAGGTTTCAAGATTGCGGATGTTCATTTTTAACATATAAAACAAAAAACCCCGAATTAATTCTCGAAGGAAAGAGAATAAATGATTTAGTAAAAATTTCTTCGATTATTAATGTGCAGATACAGGGTCGCACCCAACAGTGGTAGGACTGATTTTTTTACAAGAATTTTATTGACGATATACTTACATCGACTTAATAATCTTCAAAGTATGCTCCTTGAGCTGCTACGTACTTAGTATAACGTTGCTCCCATTCCCCGTACGTCCGCTGGAAATTTTCTTTGGGGATGCCGTTGACCCTCGTCGAAGCCTATTGAACGGCCTTTATCGAGTCAAAACGTCGTCCCTTGAGCTGTCTTTTCATCAGGGGGAAGAAGAAGTCCGGTGGTGCCAGATCGGGGGAATAGGGCGGGTGTGGCAACGCCGTATTTGGCCAGGAGCTCTCTGACGACGAGCGCGCCATGGCAGAATTTTCGGCACCATCTTGGCGCACACCTTGCGCATGGCCAAATCCTGTGAAATAATGCGTTAGATGCAGACCGACCCAACTGGTCTGCAATTTCTTCACTGGTTAAGCGTCGGTCTGTGTTCAGCAGTGTCCTCACTCTGTCCACATTCGTGTCGGTTCTTGCCGTTGACGGCCGTCCGGAGCGATGGTCGTCTTCAACGAGCTCCCTAGCCTCTTTAAACAACTTGTGCCACTCAAATACTGTGGAACGGCTTAAGGCAGTGTCCCCATAAGCCTGCTTGATCATATGGAGGGTCTCAGTTGCCGTCTTCCCGAGTTTCGCACAAAACTTCACGGAATAACGTTGCTCTAAATTCAGATTCATTTTGTTTTTCGACGCGGACAAAAAACTTGCTTCACTAAAAACGGTATCCTCACTCAACGACAGCCCGCAGGCGACTGAGGTTGGTGTCGGTCTGTTACTAAAAGCCCCCTTCACCTTACCCTGCCAGGCAGACCCCCCTCCACCGCTCCGTTCGCGCCAGAGAAAATCAGTCCTACCACTTTTGGGTGCAAGCCTGTATTATAAATAAATCCAAGAAAAGTAATGCTTAATCTGTGAATATATTCCACTTCCAAAAGGTTATACCTCATTGTTCTGATATGATTCATCATCATGAAAACTATCCAAGGAATGATCACAGCTATTCATCGTTTACCGTCTAATTTTAATAATGCCTTATTACAAATTAAGTTGATGCAGTGTCATCTCATTTAATTACATACCTATTTACTTCATTTTCCATTTTAGAATACATAAAAACCAATTGTTTTCTCCTTGTACCCTAAAAAATCTCCTTACAATGCTGAATGCATTGATATTTGTCTGGTGTGATATGTGAGAGGTTGGAAATTAAGCATGCCAAGGAACTTCAGCAATTTCTTTCAGTTAATGATAACAACATACAAATAATGTATGCATATTTTTTAATTCTAAAGAAAATCAATAGGAAACGAAATTGCATCCCTAGCGGGACACACTCCCCCACTTCAACAGTGTGACTGCTTCTTCTAGTTTAAATACTTGCTCAATATGGTCAGGATGCTTTACTCTTTGATGCTCAGGCCAATGATGCAGGCAAAACACGTCCAGTGTCGTTACGACTGAAGAACCACATGATAAGCATTACATGTAGGTTCTACAAATACACCCTCAAAGTTCAAGTTAGCAGAGCCCAAATTCGGATACGCGGGGTGCTTTCCAAAAGTAATGCAATTTAATTTACCAAGCTGCTCGAATTGGTCGGAGTGGGGTTGAACCAGTTGGAGTAGGTGAAGCTGAGATTTACCGCAAAACTGGTATCATTGTTCTTCAAGCTGTGGAAGCAGCAACCTCTGCGCACCATCCGTGTCACGAAAGACCACGAAGTGGATATTTCAAGTTAACTCTCGCAACATATTGAAAATGAGCCTCATTATTTGGACGTAATTATTCTCTCCTCGGATGGTGTCTTTATCTTGTCAATCGTAGCGTAGCCTAGTCAATTCATGGACCTCTTCATGTCCATGTTTCGGGAAAAAGTAACTGGGGGCCAGATCTGGGGAATGCGGTGGCTGCGATTAGTGTGTTGTTCTTGGCCAAAATTCGTGCATGTGTGAGCGGGTTCGTTGGTCATGGTGGAAAAGCCAATTTTTGTTCTTCCACAAATCCGGGTGTTTGTGGCGGATTGCTTCGCGCAAATTGCGCATAACTTCCAGGTAATATTCCTTGTTTACCGTTTTACCCTGCAGCCAGAGCTCATGGTATATCACGCCCCTGCAATCAAAGAAAACTATAAGCAAAACTTTCACATTCGATCGAACTTTGCGCGCTTTTTTCGGTCTTGGCTCGTGCGGCAGCTTCCATTGGGATGATTGAGCTTTAGTTCCCACGTCATAACAATGAGCCCATGATTCACTACCAGCTCCAACTACCAGCCTCTGGAGGAAAAAAGAGGGTCGTCGCCGACGGAGTCCAACACTCATTAGCAATGTGTAGCTGTTTTTGGTTGAAATTGAGCAATTTTGATACGAATTTCGCGGCGACCCATATCATGCCCAAATTATTGGTAAACATCAAATGGCACGAGTCTATCGATATGTTTAGATCTTCAGCAACTTCTCCAATGGTGATTTGACGATTGGCCAATACTATTTTCTTCACTGTTTCGTCTCTAGTTAACGTGCTCGGGCGTCCGGCACGCTCTTCGTCGTTCACATCTTCTCGGCCCTCTGAGACAATTTGGACCACCGATAAACGTTGCTTTGGTCCGAGATAGCTTCTCCATATACCACAGTCAACATTCGGAATTCGTCCGCGCACTCAGTTTCGTTTTTGACGCCAAATTTGATACAAATTCTTTGATCCATTTTTTGGAACAGTAACCAATCGAAGACAAGCCAAACCACGTCCAAATAAAACAGCTGTCAACGATTAACTGAGCATTCACAATGGCTGGATTTTTCGGCATAAGTGAGAGACATAAGTGCCAACAGAACGCCACAAAAAAAATCGAAAATTAAATATGCGTATTCCACGAAAATTCACAATTTGCGATACTGTTTGAACAGACCGGTCGGCTCGGCTGAGGGGTCCCCAACCACTCAGACGCAATTAAGTTCAGTCGCCACCGAGCTGTTGAGACAGGTGGATATTTGTGACGTCCCGCCAGCATGGAGCGCACCGCTGAGCAACACTGAAACCATTGTTGAAACCCCAAACTAGTTGACACATTACTACGGAAAAAACAAAAAGCAATGGCCATAAAAAAACATTTTCATATCTCAGCCCGCAGTATCTAAAGATTTTAAGTGGTGCTCGATCCCGTTTCTGGGAGATCTTTCATATAGGATTTCCAACTGCCTACCCACCTCACTCAAAGCAGCCTTCTACCCACCCATAACCCTCTCCAAACTTCTAGCCAATGGAAAAGACACCCAGGATAGCCTTCTCAAATCAGGCATTTATAAACTGAAATGCGAGGATTGCAACAGCGTTTATGTCGGTCAGACCGGCAGGAATATCAAGTTACGAGTCAAGGAACACGCTAGGTGTCACAAAAATCAGAATAACAACTCTCTCTTCGCCAAGCATTTACTAGAATTCGACCACAGCAGTGACTTTGTCCCAGAGATATTACACACACTCCCAAAAGGATTAAAAATGGACGCTCTCGAGCAATTAGAGATTAGAAGGCACTTGGTGAACCCCAACACGACACTTTGTAATGAGCAATTATTCCCATACCCCTCCCCACTCCTCTCCGAGAAATAAGCCTGGAAATGGTCAAAACAATCCATCAACGCAACTGCGAGCCCCCACCCCCCTCAAATCCTTCCAACCCTCCCCGCCCCCACTCTGTCCTGAGGGTATATATGCTTGCTCTGTCTGTTTTGCAAATTTGTACCTGATGATGCCGCAAGTCGGTGAAACGCGTTGTGCCGTTTAATAAAATCTGTGGAAAAGTACGAGTCTTTCTTTCTATTTCAATAATGGATATCAAATACTTCCACGAAGTGAAGCCTGAAACAATAGAATATATTATAAGTTTTTCAACAAACTGCATTTTTCTATTTACGCCGGTGCAATTTTAACTAGAAGTAGCGTTTAAATATACAAATTAATCGTAAAACACAAAATTGAGTATTTTATAGGATGTGGGGTAGCGAGAGAAACCAATATTTCCTATTTTAGTTTAGATTTTCAAGTTTTTCTACAAAATGCGTTTTTCTACTAACGCTGGTGCTTTTTTTATGGGAAGTTGCAATTTTCACTGAAAAATAAAACAAAATAAATTGAGTAGTTATTACGAAATTGTGTCGCTATGGAATCTCATTTTTCCAATTTTAGTTATTATTATTACACATGTGCCACAGTCAGTGTCAGGTGGCACACAAGTCCCAAATAATCGCAAAAGATAATAGATAAAATCAGACTTCAAAACACAAATCTCTTTAACAAAACAAGTGAATCCCATTTACATCCATTAATCAGCAAGGAAAAAAGGTAAATTAAAAAAATTAAGCTATTACATATAATACAATACACCACACATCAATAAAATTATTACATGTATTCCTTACATATATTCTTAAAAGTATACGCTCTTTGGGAAAGGGCTCGAATATTTTTGCAAGTCCAATCAACAATTGTTCTATTCAGAACAGAATTTTTTTTTAGTTTGCTCTCTGTGCCCGGCATTTTACCTTAGATTTTTGATCATTTCTCCCTATAAAATTTGGGTTCTCCGCCTCTTTCCTAAGATCTGCCCAAACTTTCTCCCCCTTCAGAATGCGGAACATTCGACAAAGTCTGCTTACTTTCCTTCTAGTTTGTAGAGGTTCCCAGCCCAGCGTTTTTAGCATGATAGACACACTCTCCATCCTCCTAAGCTTTTCCAGTACATATCGGGTAGCCTTTCTTTGCACCTTTTCCAGTTTTTTGATATGACCTTCTTCATGGGGGCCCCATACTAGAGATGCGATCTCTAAAATTGGTCTTACCAGGGTCTTATACGCCTTCTCCTTGGTTGCTCTAACGCTCCCTTTGAGGTTTCTCATCACCCAATGAAGAGTTTTAAAAGCTTTCTTAAAAATGCACTCCACATATAGCCTCCACCCTAAGTCCTTAGTTAAATATACACCTACGTATTTGCAAGTATCACTTCTAGGAATGGCATTTCCTGAGAATTTATATTCCCCATTGTTTCCATTTGCCTTGTTGGATTTGCATTTGCTGACATCAATATCCAGCCCATTATTTGTCACCCAATCCGCCATTTTATTAATGTCCCTTTGAAGTATGTCACGGTCTGCAATTTTAGACTTTCCTGTAGATAATAGAGTCGTCTGCAAAAAGTCTAATCTGAGAATTAATATTTACTGGGAGATCATTTATATAGATTAAAAACAAAAGCGGGCCAAGTACGCTTCCTTGTGGGACTCCCGATGTTACCCTTGTTTTTTCCGAATAACTTCTCCTAATTTGACCTTTTTTGTTCGACCTTCCAAGAGATTTATCTTCCATCTGTGTGCACTGGCAATTGGCCCATGTTAAGCACTAAGCGATCGTGGTCAACTTCGTCAAAGGCTTTTGACAGGTCGACTATTATAGCATCCACTTCTATTCCTGCATCCATAGAGTCGAACATTTCTTGGCAGAACCCTAAAGCTGAGTTTCGCAAGAGTGCCCTTTTCTAAAACCGTATTGTCGACTTTACAACCAATTCTCACTTTTCCACAAATCCCAGGATCCCAGATCCCAGAGTGCTGTATCTCCTCCTTTGAAAATTGGCGTAACATATGCCTCCTTCCAAGCATTTGGCAGGGCATTATTGTTTAAGGTAGATATTTATGTATGCCGACAAATGGCGTTTACCTATTTATGCATGTGCATTTTTAACTAGAAATAGCGTTTAAATTGAAAAAATAATTTTAAAACATAAAATTGAATATATGTATATGAAAATACCATTCTTCTCATTTTTGTTCAGATTTTTAAATACTTCGACAAAAGGTGTTTCTTTTTTTACGCTGGTAAATTTTTAACTAAATATCGATGTTCAAACTGACAAAATAATGTGATAACAGAAAATTGAGTAGTTTATACAAAATTTTGCGGTTTATACGAAATTTTTTGCATTTAAGTTTAGATTTTTAAGACCCCGACAAATTGCGTTTCTAAATTTACGCTGGTACATTGACTTTGAGTTTGACTAGAAGTAGCAGTTTAAATGAACAAAGTAATCTTAAAACACAAAACTAAGTCATTTATACGTAATTGTGTTCGGAGGGAATCTCATATTTCCTATTTTAGGTCATATTTTTTAATACTCCGACAGGGGCGTGTTTTTTTATTTACGCTAATGAATTTTCAACTAGAAGTAGCGGTTTAGCCTGACAAAATAATCTGAAAACATAAAATTGAGTGGTTTATAGAAAATGGTGTTGCGAGGGGTACCCATTTTTCCTATTTTAGTTTATATTTTTATGAATGTCGACAAAATGCGTTTTTTTATTTTCCCTGGTGCATTTTTAAGTAGAAATGGCGGTTTAAATAGACAAAATTATCTTAAAACTCAAGCTTGAGAAATTAAAACCAAATTTTGTCGCGAGGGTATCCCATTTCAGATTTTAAATATCTCGACAATTTACGTTTTTTTATTTAGGTATTTATTATTTATTTATCTATTTAATTGGTACTAATAATAGTGAAATGAGAAAAATGAAAAATTCTAAAAATGGATTAAATGCCACCTAAACACCTCAAGTACTTAATTTAAAAAGAAAGTTTTATGGCAAAATAATGGACATTTGTTAATTTTTTTATATTTATCATTTCACCATGAAAAATGTCAATACGCCCTTTGGCTTCAAGACAAAACATTAGTGAAACGTGTTACCCGCCTCCAAACGGGAATATCAAAACCCAAGTCCTTTTGACTAGATAGCATTAATTTATTTTGCCAAAATGTGCGATGTTTACGTAATAAGATAACGGAGATAGAGGCAATAGTCAAACATGGTGGCTACAATGTGCTATGTTTCAATGAGCACTGGATCACGAAAAATGAATTTGATGTGTATAAAATTAGTGATTTTGGCTTAGCATCTTTCTACTGCCGATCTGTAGCAAAAAACGGTGGTACCTGTATTTATGTCTTGAAAGGTATGCCCTTCAAGGTAATTGACTTGGACAAATTCTGTCTGGAATTGCACTTTGAAATATCTGCGATCATATTGAAGGACCTGAATTTGATCATTGCTTCTGTGTATCGCTCCCCTAATGGTGTTTTTGAACACTTCTGCAATCAACTGGAACTAGTACTATCCCTATTCTTGACTCTGAATGCCAATATCATAATTTGTGGAGATCTCAACATTGACATAACACTAAAAACTAGTGATTGTCAGGTTCTTGAAAATCTTTTGCTTTCTTATAATTGATCCTGGGCAAACAAACAGCCTACTCGACTTTCTGCCTGCCTAGATAATGTAATTACCAATTATGGTCCTGAACTGTACAGTATAAGTGTTATTGACTATCTCCTTTCTGACCATCAAGGCATAAGCTTCACTTTTAATACTCAAATAACTCAAAAGATATATCCAAATAGAGGTAAAACCATAATCGTGAGGCCCATTACAATAGAAGGTTTAGAGAGTTTCCAACTGCTTCTATCTTGTATTGATTGGCATGGTTTTTGCACAGACTCTGTAGAACAAACATGTTTCTCAAGTTTTTTAGGTAATTTCCTAGGCATTTTTGAGCAATGCTTTCCTAAAAAAATTCTAAACTCTATCCCCACTAAAAATAAAAAAAATCTCTGGTATACTGGGGAGTTATTAGCTCTTAGAAATGATTTACTTAGTTACTATCACTCTTACAAAACCAGTGGAAGCCAGCATGACAAAGAGGCTTACTTGAAATACAAAAGAGATTATTATAACTTAGTTAGGTGTGCAAAAAATAATGCTTACAAGGATTTTATATTGAATGCAAAAAATAAACAAAAGGCAGCATGGAGTGTAATCAATCAAGAAGTTGGTCATGGTAATGGAAAAGAAAATCTTCCTTTCACCCCAGATGCTGTAAATAATTTTTTCTTAAAAGCTGTTGAAGACAATTTGTTCTCTCGAAAAGTTGATGCTGCCAATATTGGTATTATGCTGCAAAATCTTCCTCCGAATAATTTAAATTTTAATTGGAATTTTGTTACTCCACTTGATATTATATCGACTGTTAAAAAATTTAAAAAATCCAACAGTAAGGATATTTATGGTCTTTCTAACTCCCTAATAAAGGACATAATTGTGCTCATTGCGGAACCATTAGCAATGTTAGTCAATTTATGTTTTGAGACAGGAGATTTTCCAACAGCTCTAAAATATTCCAAAACAGTACCTGTCTATAAGAAAGGTGATAAAGATGATTTAGCTAACTACCGCCCCATTTCCATAGTCCCCGTTTTTGGTAAAATTTTTGAAGCTATTATGAAAGATCAAATATGTAATTTTTTTGAGTTAAATAATCTCTTTTCCAATTCCCAGTACGGCTTTCGATCTGGGAAATCTACAATTTTGGCAGTAGAGTCCATAGTTAATTATGTCATTAATGCATTTGAAGAAAAGGAATCAGTCTCAGTGACACAATGTGATCTTAGTAAGGCCTTCGACTGTGTTAATCATTCAATATTACTAAGAAAGCTAGAATATTATGGTATTAAGGGAGTTGCACTGAAACTAATGAAGTCATATTTGGATGATCGCCACCAATTGGTTGAACTTGATGGCTGTCGGTCTGCAGCTCTTAAAGTAAAATGTGGTGTACCACAGGGCTCTGTGCTTGGCCCAGTACTTTTCATTATCATGATTAATGATTTGCCCTGTAATATGAATCCTAGATCTGTTTTATATGCTGATGACACTACTTTTGTGCAAAAGTGTCAACATCTAGAAGATCTAGCACTACCCAAAAACAGGCTAAGGAATGGTTTGATGTTAATCATTTACAATTAAATACTAACAAAACTCAGCATATTGTGTGCAGTCTTAAATCAAAAACAACTGATATTGAAACTGCTAAAATACTAGGAATTTATATTGATACAAAACTTAATTGGGAGACTCACATCAGTCAGACCTGTAATAAACTTAGTAAAGCGGTTTATATGTTAAGAAAGCTCAACTTTATCATTTCAAATGAGTATCGTTTAACACTTTACCATGCCTTCTTTCAATGTCATTTGAATTATGGTGTTGAGTTATGGGGTCATTCCCCTCATGTTAAACAAATTTTGCTACTGCAAAAGAGAGCTATTCGCTCTCTTGGTAATATACCACCACGTGATTCCTGCAAACCTTTTTTATTAGGTATAGAATCATGACTGTATTTTGTTTGTTTATCTTTAAGGCTCTGATTCATGTGAAAGTTAATCTAGAAACTTACCAATTAAGATCCAACCTCCATAACTATTCCACAAGAGGTAAATCGAATCTAAATACTACTTATTGTAGATTGTCATCAACTTACAACACATTTCACAATATGAACATACGACTGTATAACTATCTGCCTACTCAGTTGAAATCAGATGGTATCCAGAGTTTCAAGAATAGGGTATATACCTGGTTACTTGCTCACCCACTTTACTCATTGGATGAATTCTTTTGTTACAATCTTCATCACATTTAAGAACTTATGTTTATATATTAAGTAATATTATGATTGACGACATTTAATATGGTTGTACCATTTTTAAAATGAATAAAGTGTTATTATTATTATTATTATTATTATTATTAAATCGTGAAAAATAGAACCAAATGGTTTCAAGGGTGTTGATTGTGCTCATTGTTACAATATAAACCCAAAAAACTCAGATTTAACGCTTTGGGAGGAAAGAAAACTTATTAAATGACTCAGCAAGTTTTTCTTCGATTGTAGATGTGTAGATATTTCCATTATTTTGCCATAAAACGTCCTTTTTTGGCTTAAATTAATTACTTGGGGTGTTAAGAAAGCACTTAACCTATTTTTAGAATTTTTTAGAATTAGAAATTCCCCATTTCACCTTGAAAAGTGCCAATACCCTTTGTCTTCAAGACTAAATATTTAATCCTGAAAATTGGAACCAAATGGTTTCAAGGGTGTTGACTTGTGTTCATTATGGCATAAACCCAAAACACCCAGAATTAATACTTATGAACAAAAGAATAACGTGTAATAATAATTTGTTCATCAAATTTTCTCTCAATCTTTATTTGCAAAATTTCCCCATATTTTGCCATAAAACGTCCTTTTTTTTAGATTGAACATTCAAGGTGTTTTGAAGGCATTTCATCCATTGATAGAAGTTATAATTTTTCTCGTTTCACCATGAAAAGCAGCAATACATTATTTCCCTGCACCCATTGTTGGTTGCAATTTGTTTCATAATACAGAGTTCCCCTTGTTTGTTGTTTTGTGACATTAAGATAAAGGATACTACGTTTAACATGGCATGAGAAGCTGCACATTTTTGTGAATGGTGCTGCTTGGATGTGGAGTGGATAATTTGGTCGGAGTAACACTTTTTCTTTATATGGAATAGTCTAACCTATTATTTATTATTTCTGGTCAAATTAAGGTAATACAAGGCACGGTCTGATTCCTACCCACGAGTGAATTATACTTGTACGTTCATCTAAAGAATTAAACAAAGTCAAAAAATTGTCTAATTGTCCTGTGGATCCAGTCCAAACACAGAACTTGTCTTTGATGAAAAATGTTTCATTTATGTCGCCCGATAATGTTGCCCAGCATCGAAACCATGGTTGTATATAGGATTCCGTCCTAATGTTATGTTTCTTTTTCTACCCTCATCATGAAGGAATTCCACAAAGTTAAGCCTGAAACTGCTATGCTTAGCAAATGTTGTTTGACATGGATGGAACATTAAAATGGAGAAACATTTTTTATGGCAATTAGGGCTTGGTTTTGAACTACTTTTGCATTCACAGGATGCAAGCACATGCATTATCACCCGATCACTAATTTATTTGGCATATATATTTCTGTACTATTATGCATGCATTTCAATGCTCTATATCCCTTTTCAGGAATGTTTGGCCGAGAGAAGTCTCTCATTCAAATCACGAGACATTTGTTTTAACCCAGTCAAAATCAACATTTTTAAAACATCCCTTAACTTAACTTACCTGCTATATTAAAAAACTTCAATGTCACTGACCATCCTCTCAAAAGCTAAAGTCAAGTATTTAGACCATAAAACTTAAAAATACAATGTGTATGATTGGACATGGAAAAGAGCTTATTCATTTGTAAACCACAACCTCCTCTCCAACAATCCCTTCCCTCAGATTTTATACAATTTCTTGATTCAGATCTTAAAAATGGATCAAGTTTTAAACAAGCCTTACTGGCAGTAATTTAATCTATCATTTCAAAACAAAATACCTTGATGAAAGCCTTGATACTTGTTTTTGGTAGGAATTGCATAGAAAAAAATACACAAAAACTTTCAATGAAACTATATTGCAATATAAATTTTTCATCAATGAATCCATACAAGTAGGTAAATGCACATATACCTATATAAGATGTAATATGTTGCATGGCATTTACATCTCATAAGATGGTTCTTGTCTTTATCGAACAATAATGGTGAGAGTTTTGAATGAATAACATGAAAAGATAGAAATGCCCACTCCTGAAATTTGTTCTCACATTTCTTATAGTCATAATAGTTCAATATAAAAGAAAATACAAGATAATAGGGAGTAATTTAATATTATTGCAGAATATGTTTAGGAATTAAAAAAAATAATAGTTATAGTACAGTTCTTTGGTTGCACTAGCTTCCACACAACTGAATTTTCTGGAGGAATAAAAACATCGATTTGTTACCACCTTTAATGGTATAACACACACAAAAAATAGTAGATATTTGTCATAGACATGTACATCTTCATATAAAATTATACATTTTTGTATATAAAAAAATTAAATGTTCAAACACCATACCTGCATCATTCTGGTTTTATATTTCAAGAAATTAACTAAATATTATTTAACAATTGGAAGCACATCCTCAAGAAAGCATTGCATTAGATGTACACAGGTAGTGACATACAGTGCAAAAGACAACACAGAATAATTAAGTTGGCTGCTTGTTCCCAAAGTCACTAAGGCTTTGGCGGATCATTTAACCTCAGACAAATCATCCCAAGTTTTACTTAAATATTAACTTCAAAGTTTTTAGATCCATTACAATCATGCAAAGAAGTTTTTGAATGGCCAAAGTTGCAAAAGTTTCGAAATAATGGATTTCATCTATATAATCTATGTTTTATGAAAATTTAAGAAAACTGATACTTGCCATTTGAAAAAACATTAAGGGCATATAGATATATGTATATACACGCGTTATAATCAGAATACATGAATATCAGGTGGAAAAAGATGCTGAAAATACAAATGTTCATACTAATATGGAAAGGAGAAAAGGGAAAAAGGAGGCTTATGATTTTGAGAATATAAAATGGATTTTTGGAGATAAAGTCAATCAATGAGCTATATTGGGCTAAGCGCTGTATTCATAAGGTAGGTAGATACTTCATAAGTCTTCAAATACTTCTAAAAGAAATTAAATATTGATTATAATTTATTAACCAAATGCCATATTTGGTTGGGACCAAGCAACCAATGACAAATTTGGAGTTGCAGAGGGTGCATTTTCAAGTCTCTCAACATACGCATTCAAAATCAACAAGTGTCCCCTCATGACAAGAGGGCCATAATAATAAAAGCATTGTTAGTTCCTTCAGACCCATTATTTTCCTCCAATGCATATTGATCCCAAGTTCACAAAAGTAGCAGTTTTTAAATTTGGCTGAAGTTGTATTTACAAATTGCCATGTTATCCATAGGTCATTTTCATTATTACACATGACCCCATTATATCAATCAACCTCTTTATATATTAATATATAGATATATATATATAATATTTATCACACCATGTGAATGAAATAGCGATTTCATTGGAGAAATTAGCTTTCTTTCGATGTGTATGAAATGAAAAATGCTACTGCCATGGAAACTTGGGAAAATGTGTAAAAAAGATTATTCATTATTGTCAATCTTTCAACATTCATACATATGACATTCATATATACCTGGAAACACGATCATTGGAATGATGAATGAAGAAGATAATTATGAACCCAGTAAGTTCAATTTAATATAGTCATTTTCTGTCTATATTATATTTATATATGTATATATATTTATATATAATTTCTCTGAGAACCACAGCACACATTGAAAACCTGAACTCTCTTTGAAGAATTGAATACCTGAAAACATTTTGTATACAAAGCTTTTAATATTCAAAAACATCTCATTTCCTTCATGCTAAATGCACACTTCTGAGTTTTTTAGACAAGTGAAATTTTGTGCTGACAAGTACTCATGCTCTGCTACTCAAAGCATTCATGCTAAATGCTGCTGATGCCATGAGTGAGTATGAGTGTGTGTGTTTGTGCGTGCGCGTGTTTGTGTATGTATGCGTGTGTGCGTGTCATTGTCCTGCACATGTCCGTGTGTTAATGTGTTGAGTAAGTGTGTTTTGTGCTTGTACCTATGTGAAATTGGAATCTTACTGCAATAACCTGTTAAAATTTCTTTCCAAGTCTCATCTTAACTGCAACAATAGTCCATAGCTCAAGATATACTACATTTTCCTCTACATTTGTATGTATTGTCACCAGAAAACAATGCTCCAGCATACCCTCAGCTACCAACAGCACCTGACAAACCATTAGCTCATATCGCTTATAAACTCATTTATACATAATGAATGATTTAAATATAAAAAATCATTAGTGCTATATCTCAACCATACATATGAGCAACAAAAAAAGAACAAAATTTTCTGAACAAAGCACAATAATTTCGAGGTGGTGGAATGATAGGAAAGCGATAGAAATTTTAGAGCAAATTAATGAGTTGGAAAAATGATTTAAAGTTTTGAAATAGTTACTGTTAAAAGATAATGCCTTGCTAAGGAAATTCCTGAAACACAAGGCTTCCAGAGATTAAAATAATAATAAAAGTGTCATTCCAAGTCACTGAGTACATATATTCCAATAAAAATATCAAGTAATGATTCTTGCACGCTGCACCCTGATCCCAGGGGAAATAAAAAGTGCATAAAGAACCACTTCAAATGACTAGTAACTTGGCAATTATACCTTATGGCAATGTGACTGCAAACATGAATTTGAATGAAATTGCACCTTTCTTGTGACTAGTGAGATTTGATTGCAAGACAGTCCTGTCATAGCTGAGGTGGAAGACATTTGATTTCAACATGAATCCCATAAAGTTAGATTAAAAATTTTTCATTGGGCCTTCGTTCATGTTTTTCATGAGATTTCTTACACATAGTGTAATTGTAATATTGTAATGCTAAGGTTCAATTCATAAAATTTTCATCAACACCAAAGCTATCATGCTATCAGAAAACTCTTTAGTTTACAGGTACTTTACAGTTTCTACTATTTTATTTTTTAACAATATCAATGAAAATAGGAGAGCACTTTATGAACTATGCTACACAATATTCCTTCAATTGGAATTCCCATGGCACATGTGTAAGTTGTATTGAAAGAGAAGTTTCGTTGATCTATACGCAACAACGTGCTTTTCAAGAAAGGCTTTTCAAAGGGAAGTTAAAATGTGGAAAAGGAGAAAAGCCTCGGTAATTAAAAACCATATCTTTAAAATATAACAACTGAATTTTAAGAATGAACTGGTATCTTAAAAACAAACAATTCAATGGAGTTGGAAGAATCCAACCATTTAAATGTCTTCTCACAGGTCAAGTCAGAGCATGACTGATTCAAACTACTACCATACACCATTAAAAACATTGACAATGAATTAATGAAACAATAAAAACCCATTCTTAGTGCCCATCCATTAGAGCCAAGCCAATGGCCTCTATATTCCAACAATAAAGTTGTTAAGGCTTATAAAAAGGGAAGCCTCTCTTAATTCTTATGTAGGGAGCCCTTTGAGTATTCATAAAAAACAATATAATTATATAATATAGCAATATTTTTTGTTTACAGATTATATACTCTGTACAAAGTGAACCTTGAATTCAAAATTTGAAGCAATTCTTGAAAAGAGAATGAAAGCATTATATAAAAGAATGACCTTCACTGGAGTTCTAAACTGGAGAAAGCCCACATTCCGCCACGTGAGCAAGGCCCTTGTGCAAAATTGCTTCCTTGCGCATGCACACCTGCGCCCACACACACACGCACACACACACACACACACACACATGTATGCACATACACTCTCTTTCTCTCTGTCATCATTCTGGAGGAGCATTCTGCAGCCATCACCAGATATACATATATATATATCCTATCCTCCATCCACCCCCCCCTTCCCATCACTTCCGTCCCTTCCAGCATACAATACCACACATGTACATGACACGCACACATTTGCATGCATGTTCAGGTGTGTATCTATGTATGTATGTATATGTGTGTGTGTGTGTATGTATATATATATATATATATATATATATATATATATATATATATATATATATATATATATATATATATATATATATATATATATGTATATATATGTACATACAGACATACATACATACATGCACACACATGTACATACTTCCCATACTCATGCAAACATACATACATATATAATTTTCCCAGACTTCCCAATATTATTAATATTTATTATTCTCTGTAAGGCTTGCAGTAAGAGTAGCGGTGGTTCATGTGCTGGCTGTAAGAGCCAGAATGAGAGAACCGCTTGAGGCACTTTGAGCACTGGAAAGGTTTCTCCCCAGAGTGGAGGCGCTTGTGCTCCGTCAGGTGGTGCTTGTGCTTGAACGCCTTGCTGCACACGTCACACTTGTGGGGACGTTGGCCTGCAAATGAGAAGAGAAATCTTGAAGGACGCCAAGGCGACAATTCTGATATATACCGTCGTCAACTATTTCTATATGAAATGGAATGGAGTAAAAATGCAATTAATAACCACATGTGATCACAAGCTGTATCCATTTAATAATGAAAAGACTTCATTGAAAGAGATGTTGTGGAAGAAAATGTTTAGAGCGAACCTTTCATAAAATATTAACAAATTCAGAAAGATGAATTGAGCTCAGGAACAAATGGTTCGTAAGTAATTCCTACAATGCTCTTCCCTACATCTGTTTTCGACCAGAACAGTCAAAGTAGTAGTAGGGACATAAGAAGAAAATTGCACCAGACAAAGAAGCTTTCACAAGGAGGAAGGATTAGGTTCCAGGGAAGTTGGGTAAGAATGATAAGAAGACTCATTAAAAACTTGATGAGGAGCATAATTATACAATGACATACAGCCACCATTGAAGCAGGATGATAGGCATAGATTGGAGGCTTTTGAAATATGGGTGTGGAGAAGGATGAAGGCGGTGAAGTGGACATAAAGGAAAACAGTGAAGTGGACATAAAGGAAAACAAACTAGTACATAGGAAGGCCTAGAAGTACAACGCCCGACCTAGAGATGGCGGTAGTTGTTTGATAAATATCACTGTATTATAAAGTAATCAAACTATTAAGCATATGCTTCAAGTTTGAAGACACCGACACTCGTTTAGTATTTGTTTAGCAGCCATCGATAGTGAACGTTTTGAGTGAACTTGTGAAAATCGAGACAATTGGTCATCGTTATGTGATACAACAGTTTTATTTGAAAGGTCTCAGCCCACCCAATATAAAAGGTGAACTGGATTCTACTCTGGGTGAGTCTGCTCCTTCGTTTACAGCGGTCAAATATTGGGTGGCAGAGTTTAAACGAGGCCGTGCGAGCTGTCAAGACAAGCATCGCATTGGTCGACCAAATGAGGTGACGACTCCGGAAACAGTGAAGAAAATCCAGAAAGTGATGCTGGATGATCGTCGACTGAAAGTGCGCGAGCTGGTAGACATAGTAGGCATTTCAAAAAGTGCAGAATTAACTGAAGCATATTAAATGAAAATTTGTACATGAGAAAGCTGAGTGCAAGATGGGTGCCGCGTTTGCTCACACTCGAGCAAAACCAGTGTTGTCGTGAAGATGTTTCGATCGAGTGTATAACAAAGCTCCACAGCAATAAAGCAGAATTTTTGTGCCGTTTCATAAGTATGGATGAAACATGGGTCCATTATTTCACACCCGAGAGAGAAGAAGAATCAAAACTATGGACTCAAAAGGAAGAACCGGCTCCAAAGAAAGCGAAGACCGTTGCATCTGCAGGCAAGGTCATGACGTCGGTTTTTTGGGATGCCCGTGGGATAATTTTCATTGACTATCATGAAAAAGGAAAAACTGTCAACGGCGAGTATTATGCGAACTTACTGCAACGTTTGAGCGAAGAAATCAAGCAAAGCATTTGGCTGGGAGGAAAGGGTTGTTTCATCAAGACAATGCACCAGCTCACAAATCCATTGTTGCAATGGCCAAAATTCATGAATTAAAGTTTGAATTGCTACCTCATGCCTCACCCTCTTCGCCAGATTTAGCCCCCTCGGATTATGTTCTGTTCGCCAAATTCAAAAAATGGCTCGGTGGTCAAAGATTTTCCAACTCTGAAAAAGTGATGTCGGCAGTCTATCAGTAGGAAGGCTATTTTGAGGAGAAAGACAGTTCTTATTATAAAAAGGGTATCGAACTTATTGAACATTGCTGGGAGAAATGTGTAGAGCTGAAAGGAGATTATGTATGTTGAAAAATAAATACACTTTTTTCCAAAATGTTTGTTTTCTTTGTTGGGTCGGGTACTTCTGGGATTACCTTAATAAGCACCAATTGGCGCTTACGAGGGTAATCTCAGAAGTATGGGGGGCAAGGAGAGGGGATTGCTGGGAGAAAACATAAGGAGACAGGAAAAATGGAATAAGGGCATATTGATCAGCTGTGGGATGTTGAAGAAGATAATAGAGGTGACAAAGTTATATAAAGGAGGAAAGGGCAGGAATAAGGTAGATAGGAAGGAAGGAAGGTAATATACAGAATTGATGAAGAGTTTATTTTATAAGAGTCAGATTGTGTTTTGTTGTTGTTGAAAGTATTTCTGTTCAGTCCCTCCACCTGTTTCCCTAAAAAGCATGAGATCAACTACATGAGAGTCACACAAACATGAAGCTCGTAACAGTTAATGACATTGCTTTGCCATGGAGGGGTGAAGATCAGAGTGTCAATCTCAGGTCATCTGTTCCCCACACATAAATACAAAACGGTGAAATGCATTCACTGGCATGGGTAGCAGGAGCACATCGAGGTCCTTCATGGAATCATTTCAATATATAATTAAACCTAAAAACACACGGAATGAAGCACACACTTACAACAGATAACTATGAAACTCATCATCTGGATTCAATGCTGATACAAATTTTGAGGAAGTTATTTAAATTCATCTTCAATGGTTCCCGATGATGACTCTTTTATTCTGATTTTCACCCATTAATTGGCAGTGCACAGATAACCTGAATATTGTCTGGTTTCTAGCAGTGAGCAACCCACCTGAGTGTTCGTATTTGTGGCGTGCCAGCGAGCTCTGCTTGGAGAAGGATTTGTCACACTGGTCGCAGACAAAATGACCAGCAGCATCCGGTGCATCCCCATCAAGGCGCCCGCTGTGCACCTCGCCTCCCTCCTCTCCCCCTCCATCCACCGGGGACATTGCTTCGCCCCCCATCTTGCCCCCGACAATACTGCTCCCATGAGGCTGCTTCCAGCCCTGCTGTGAGCGACGCTGCTTCTTCAGGGGTGGGGAGAGTAGAGTCCTCCCCCCTCCTATGCTACCATTGGCCTCCAACCTCCGAGGTACCGCATCTTCGGAACTTTGAAGACCTTCTGCATCATTTCCACTGACCTCAACCAAGCACTGAAAAAGAGACAATTGTCAACAATTAGGTGTCATAATTACACAACCATAAACTTGTTGAGGTCAAGGTGTTTGCCATATGTGAATTTGAAAACCTTGATCCCTGGATGGTGTTGGCAGAACAACAATCAGCAAAGAAATACAGGTCACCTGACTACTCCAATGACTGGATAGGTTCTCTTATTACTCATTCTTTCATAAATTCAGTATGTTTAGTTTCCATGTCATCACCATGCTTCAGCCCTTATCTATTTTCTTCCAACTGGAGACTGATACAGGAAGTACTCACCAAATTTTTTAAGTGCGCAGTTTTTTGTACGTAAATGTTTTGTTTTATTAGGTATTGGGCAATGCATCTCCCTAAACTATCTCTCGAATGAGTTTCCTTATTGAACATTTAATTTCAATAAATTTTGTCAGAATATTCAGCATCGTGACTAGCTGGTTCCCTAATCACCCTTTTCTGTTCCCTCTCATGTGGATCTTTCCAACATTTATAATCATGAAATCATTGATATCTGTGTGAAAGTAGAAGTCATAATGGACTTAAAGGAGAGCAGCATTTCAGAATAAAAAGGTACATGCAACATATTTGTTTAAATGAAGTGTAAATTCATCAATACTAAATTGTCAAGATTCAAGAGGATGAAACAGGGAAGATAGATGAGAAATGGAATGTAGCAGCATTAGCCATGATGAAAAAATGGAAACTTATAAATAGGGATACTGAAAGTCACAACAATAATGCTTGCCAGCAATCAGTGAATTGATCAAGGGCAAAGGAAATTCATGATTATGGAAGAAGCATCAAGGTTTGTATAAAAAGTAGCAGGAACAATTTTTCCCTAACGTGACTATATGTCAGTCACAAACTGCAGTTTTTAAGTGGCACAAGCTCTTCAAAGATGGACGAAAGAGTCTGGAGGACAAGCCCCAAGCTAGATGGCCGTCCACTTCAAGAGTAGATGACAACATGCAACGGGTGTGTGTGTGTGAAGTGCTGAATGCAGGCCATCAGTTAAGTGTGCACCTGACCCTGGGATCGCACATTGGCATTGATATGATAACAGTGGGCACCATTATCACTGAAAATTTGGCAATGCAAAAGATTAGCCCTAAGCTCATCCAGCCACACCTGCCCCAATATATCAACTACCTGACTAAAAATGGCATCACAATGTTTCCCTAACCCCTTATAGTCCCGACTTAGAACCGGCAAACTATTTCCCATTCCCAAAAAAGAAATCCTCCCTCACGGGACATCACTATGGGACTCATAAGTGCAATCAAAGAAGCTTGCACATATACATTTATGAATCCGGAGCCACTGGTAAGAGTTTGTCGGCTCTAGGGGTGTACTTGAAAGAATTTTGAGGCATTGCAGCAATATCTCAAAAGAATCTATTTTTCCATATTTTTCAAAGAAAACTTGTGCATGGAAATGGACGAATCTAAACACAGAATTAAACAAAGGAAATATAAAGACTTAAATAATAAATCAAGGTGGGAAATTAATATGGAGGAAGAAACATGATGGACGACACAATGCAGAATATTTTACGAGGCAAAAAAGCATTTTTAAAATAATAAAAGTCTCCATTAGGAACTTCTACTGAACCAGAAATTAGAGTTCTTGCCAGAATAATTTTGGAAATCCAGCAAAGGGAAATAACTAGGTGCCAGGTTATTCCATGACTTTTGTGAATTACTTTCATTTAAACTTGGAAGTTGTTCAAAATGGAGTAAAATGAGGTCTGCCATTCTGCCATCCCAGCCACACCCAAATTGGTTGCAATTGAAGATGACTAAAAGCTAAGAAAATGTTTACAATTAACTCGTGAACAAGTCCTGTACCCAAAATAAAAAACCACCCAATGAAAGAAAAAAATGCCCATGCATGGAGCAGGTTCAGGTCACACACCTTGCCTCCTTCCTCTTTGACAGTAGGGGAATACGGCACGGGCAGGGGCAGTCCAATGTGTGGCAGGGGTGGCATCGGACTGGAGCAGAGGAAGTGATCTAGTCCACCACCACCAACTGGCCCCCGGACGAGACCCAGGGGAGGCCGGGACAGTATCCGGGCCAGGCGACTCACGGCCCCATCTGCCAACAGTGCATCATTGCCATGGCGCTCGGCACTGTCCTCGGGTGGATAGGCAGGAGCAAAAGAGTGCAGAGCTCTCAGGCCATCGTGGAAGGGGTGATGCAGGGGAGGGGTGGCTGGCGAGGGGCTTCCCTGCACCCGGAACTCGAGGGAAGAAGAGGAATTGGAGGATGAGTTGGAGGAGGAATAGCAGCAGCCAACAGCATCACTGCCTGAGACCTGTGGTGGAAGGAAGTGGTGCTGGTGGGGCGTCGGGCTTCGAGATGACCTGCTGCTGAGGTTTATGGCTTCGTCAATGGATGAGAGTGGCGTGGAGGGTGGCGAGGAGTCGGCTGCCCTCTTGGTCGACAGATCGAGGGGCATCATGGATGGGGCAGGGGGTGGGGAGTGGGGCAGTAGGGGGCCCTGGTATGCCACACGGCCTTCCCTGCGGTCCCGTGCCCTGTTGTTCTGGAACCACACCTGCACCACGCGCACCGGAAAGCGGATGGCTGCTGCTATCCTCTGCAGATCCTCCTTCCGGGGACGTGGATTGGAGGCGTATGCCGAGCGGAGGACACAGAGCTGTTCATCAGCTATCAGGGACCGGACACGGGCCTTGCGGGCCCTGGGGGTGGGACCAACCTCCTGCTGGTCACTTCCCCCATCATCCTCGCCCCCCTTCTCCTCAACCTCCTCCATCTCTCCCCCACCCCCCTCTTCCTCCACCACCTCTTCCTCCTGCTTTGTCCCTGCTTCCTCCTCCTCCGGCTCCACCTTCACCGTAGCTTCCAGCTTCGCAGCCAATCCTTCGCTCTTGTCAGCCTTCCCCCCCTGTGCAACGCGTGCATCCTCTCCCCCCTCCTCCTCTTCCCCAGCCGACGGTGTAGATAGCTTCTGCATGTTTGCCTCCAGCAGTTGCTTCGTCACTGATGCGTTCACTGATGCCAGGATCCTCTTGACGGCGTCCAGGTCCCTCCCCCCACCAGGAGAAGGAGGAACCTGGACGCCTCCCTGCTGGTGCTTGGCACCGTGGCCCAGAGATGGAAGGGGGTGCCCACTCTCACAACTGCCACTGGCAGCGCTGCAAGGTGATGCTGCAGAGCAGCACTCTACCTCAGAATCCTCCACCGCTGCCAATGAGGGTGGAGGCGACCCGACCGATTCTCCCCCGACCACAGGGGCATTATTCCCCTCCCTTCGGGGGTGGTGGACCCCTGCATCATCTTCAGTGGCGGTCGATGCCACAGCCGCTGCCAGGAGGAACTCGGCCACCATTTGTTGGCGGGAGTCGGCAGGAGTGGCAGGAGCCCCCTGCCTGGGGGAGTCGCTCCAGCGGCCGTCCGCCGGTGGAGGAGGTGGTGGGGGAGAGGAGGCCACATGATGGTGGAAGAGGTGGTGATGGTGGTGGTGCGTGGGCAGATGGTGCTGGTGGTGGGGCAAGGGAGGAGGTGGGAAAGGATGTGGTGAGGGAGCAGGTGCCGCAGTCAGGAAGAAGGGTGGAAGGGGTGGGTACCCTGGGGGTGGTGCAGGTAGGTAGGCAGCGGCAGCAGCCGCAGCTGCTGCAGCAGCCACCATGCTTTGGTGCTGCTGGTGTTGGTGCATGGCACGCCGCACCCTGGGGTTGTTGGGGGAAGGACTGTCAGGGGAGGGCGGGGTGCCCGGGGGTCGACTGGGAACATCCACAGAGTCGGCGAAATGGGGCCCCTGGTGCTGCTGCCTCTTGGTACCTCCTCTCACCTGCATCTTGCCATCCACGGGGCCGTTGGAACGACTCTTGCCAACCTGAGAGTGAGAAAGATAAATGAAAGTGGGCATTTTAGTCATGAAAACACTTTCATTTTCCCAGAATATGGTTTGGTGAAACATTTATCTAAGAGTTAAATTGATCCCAGCTCCCAATGGACTATGAACTTCACATGAGTTAAAGACCTGTACGTTCTAATGACCCCTTGAGCTGTGACCGTGATATGGTAGGGTCACCCATGGAGGATAGATTAATAGATTGGCAAAAGGGAGTTAAAGACTGTCATAGATCCCCTGCATGACAGTATTCAACAGACTATTGCCAATCAAAATTCTCTGGATCCATCTATTCTTCCTCATTTGGATCCATCCCAAAATCCTCTCTCCTCCCCCACCATACCCACATGCACTGCCTCACTTATTTCCCTTTCTGTGTCCACTTCACCCTCTCCACACCCACCTTTCCAAATCTACGGCTATCATCCTGCTTGAATGGTCACCTTCTCGTGCCTTGCATAACTATGCTCCATATTAAGGTTTTTATGAGCCTTTTCTCCATGTTGTCCCTGTCATCAATTCCCTCCTTGTGAAAGATTCCTTGCCTAATGCAATTCATTTCCTTACAGGTTGACATTTCCAACTGTTCTGTTTTTGGAACTCGCCCTTTTGATAGTAACTTAGCTCTTTTCTTCATCGAAAACTGCATCACTTTGTTTTGCTCACATTTATTCCCATAGCTATCCCACTGAATTTCCAATGTGATCAGTAATACTTGCTGACTGGTTTATTCAACTGGCTGGTTAACTAAAGCTTCATCATCTAAACCTATCCTGATCTAACTGGTTTTATGAACTACACAACTTTCATTCCTACCTCCAGTTCTTCCCATGCCTCGTTAATCATTTCCTCCACATATTCATAAGACAGCACAAGTGATAATGGACACCCCTGCCTTACTCCTCTTCCTTACACTCCTGATTATAATCTTCGTTCACCTCCATGTAATCTATGTGACTTCATTACCGCTATGGCTTGCCTCTCCCTTTCCTGAACCCAAACTGATAATCTCCTGAGTAATCATTAGCCTAGATCCCCTTTAATAAATGATTCTATGTACCACCTTAGCTGAACGTGAAATCAAACTTATTGTTCTTCAGCCCTCAATTAAGGCTGCATATCTCTTCTTTGGGATTGGAACTTAAACTGATCTGATGAAATCTTCCACTGGATTTCCTCCCTCATTTGAAATTCTATTAATCAGCAGTTTCCCATCTGAGTTTGCTACCATTCATCTCTTTCTTAGCAATTCCTTGAGCCAACCCCATGCTCACATTCTTTCTTCTCCAGGGTATCTTCGGAATCATCTCATTTGCAATTCATGTTCCCTTGTCCACTTTATTAATTACTGTGGCCTTGTTGTTGTTGTTGTAGCACTGTTTTTTTTGAGTAATGCGTTATCAGATGACCAACTTAATGATTACAAAGTAGAGTTTCCATAAACCAGTAAAAGCATCAGGATGTAGTTTCAAATTGGCATAGAGAAAGGAAAATAGGTACTTATTAGTTACAAAGTCAAAATAGCAGATACATGAGGAGCAATATTAAAAATGCTGATGAATGTCTAGATCACATGTAAGAGTGCAAAGTAAATATCATACATGCCATCCTTGAATTTCACTGCACGGAAACACCCAGGGTGGAAATTGAAAAAATACTGGAAAGATCAGAATATATTTTTTCACGGAGATACAAATTCACAAAGGTTTCAGAGAGAGCAATGAACCCACGAATGACTGAACTTTAGAGCTGGGATGACCCTCAAGTTCAATCATGCCCTGGGTGGAGACTCCATTGATTCCAAAAATAAATTCTAGTCTCTAAATTGGTACAAACACATCAATTTCTTGTCTTGAGAAATGTCAATGAAATGGAGCCATGCATCTCTGCACATAGAGATAGGCCAGAAAGAAGAAAATGTACTCACTTAAAGGCTTAGTATTTTAGATGTTTGGAGATCATTCAATTAACAAAAATGGGCAGCGCGTTAGCACACAATAAGGAGACGACACTCATTCATGCCTTGGTTTGCCACAGCTGTACACCGCTTATTGTCTAAGTTGACCTCTGCGGGATGGTGAGGCAATTGAAAACATCATACACAAAAGAATTTTATTCCAAAAGGAAGAGTCCCTAGTCTCAGTTAACCTTTGGTAAATGTAACACCTAGCTGTTTAACACAAGAGGGTGGCCACAGGGAGCTGTTACCTTGAGGTTAATGACAAGACACTTCTTGGAGGTCATGTGGCTGGAGTAGGACCCAGAATGAGAGAACCGCTTTCCGCAGTTGGCACATGAGAAGGGCTTCTCACCGCTGTGGATCCGAATGTGCTCCTGGAAGGAGAAAGGAAGGGTTGATTAGTTGAAGAAGGCATCACTCCTGCACCTTTCCTCTTCTCAGCAATTAGTGAAAGCTCAGTGACATTTCATTAAAACACCAGGTTGTTTTGATTCAATGAATTTTAATCATTTTCTGTTCTCAATCACATTTGCACCAAATGGAAATTCCATGAATTTCTTCAAACTTTCATTTTATGAATATCCCCTCGTGGTCCTGAACATTTTTCTATCTAGGTCTTGCAGATAATCTGAGGGTCAACAGATATGAAACTTGGACGGAAAAGTGCACAGCACCCTAGTGTGTGCAGAATAATGTCCTCAGCATGGGGTGATTGTATTTGACATGCATTTCACACCAATAGTTCTCGCTCTCCCGCTTGCCCACTCACCTTTAAGTGATGCTTGAACTTGAAGGCCTTCTCGCACTCGGGACACTTGAATTTGCGCAGCACAGCGCTCTCGTCGTGGCTGATCATGTGGCGCTGCAGTCGGTACACATTAGCAAATGTCTTGTTGCACACGCTGCACGACTGCTTGAGTGGCAAATGATGGCACAGCACCATGGTGAAGAGAAAAAGAAAGTCATACACTCGGATGGGTATTCAATTGGAGCCCGTGAATTTTAGAAAACTTTCGTTTAAATGAAGAAATGTCAATGTAAAAATCATTCCCCAAGATTAGGATTCAATGTCAGCCGACTGCTTAATTCAGTTAAATTAACTGGTCTAGGCAAACGGTTTTTACACTTTGACATTTCTGCTTTTACATACGTATTAGCGGATGACTGGATTAAATGTTATCCTCACAACATCTCTAATAGTTCTTTGGATACTTCCATTTATTTTGTGATCACTCTTCAGAATATAGTATGTGTCCAGTCTGAATAAGCCATTAAAAATACAATGAAAAGGAATGCGTGAACCATGACATCTTCAAAAATGTCAAGTCATGCCATTGAAAACCCTGTGCACAGAGGCATCATAGACAGCATCCCAAGATTTATCAGGCAATTCAAAAGATGCAATGTTGCCACTAGTCAACAAATTTCATGCTGTGAGAGGGGCAATATTGAAATTTCTCACCATTTTAATGCCATCCATGGAGAGCAAAAAAATACACATCAAAGCAAGCAATTGAAAATACAAGGTCCGTCCCAAAAGTAGGAGGACTTATTTTTTCCTAGATAGATGGATGGACAGGCGGTGGTTTATCTGGCTGGGTGTGAGGGAGGGGAGTCTCAGGAAAGGCTGGAGGCCGGTGGCAGTCCCAGCCTTTGCGGAATACGGATCGTTTGTTTGCGAAACCTCTATAATGTGACCTCGTTGCATGACATCGTGAACAGGTTATTTGAACGGTGCTATGCCATCAAATTTTGCGTGAAACTGGGCAAAACTGGGAAATAGACTCATGATATGCTCAAGGCAGCTTATGGTGATGACACCATGGTGGTGTTTGGGTGGGTGTTTTTGAGTGGATTAAGTTGTTTTGGGAGGGTAGAGAAGATGTTGAAGACGCCCTTCGACCTCAAGAAGTGACGAAAATCTTGCAAGAGGGCAGGGATCCTTTGTTGGGCAGGGATCGCAGGTTAAGTGGTCGACTGATTTCTGATTAAGTTGGCATCCTGAAGAGTGATGTGGGTGAAAACACGAGAAAGGCGAGTGCCAAGTGGTCGCCGCGAGTGCTCTCGGACGAACAAAAGGAAACTCGCACACGGATTTGCCAAGATCTTCTCGACCATGTGAGTGATAATCCCCTTTTTTGTGAGGAATTTATTTGTCCCCCAGACTTCCTCCTCTTCTCCAGCCTAAAATCCACGATCATAGCACGTCACCACAGCTTGGTGGAAGTGTTACAGCAGGCCGTGACGAGGGAGCATTAGCAGCATTTCGGGCACCGGCTTCCAAAATGCACGCAAGGTGTGGAAAACCTGCTGTCAGTGGCGTGTGGGCGCACAAGGGGGCTTCTTTGAAGACTTAAGAGCAAATGTATTAAGTCTTACAGTGGATGTTTTTAAATAGACCAAGTCCGACAACTTTTGGGACAGATCTTGTAATCTGAAGGACTCTACCATTCAACCTCTCATTAAATCACTCTATTAAATATTTTTTCAACATTCTAGTATTTTACAAACCTATGTTGAAATTAATTTTTGGAAACTGTCTCCTCCTAAAGAACAGCTATAGAAGAGAGTTTTTCAGTGATGAGTAGGGTGGGCGACTCAGCACTGAATTTTCTGTTCATCACAGCCTCTACACTGATTGCTAAGAGGATATGTTTGGGAAGAGAGGCACGCATGATGACATAGTAGTTATGAGGCCACTAATAGAAAGGAACAGAGAATACCAAGATGATTGTTTCATAGATTTCGAGAGGGAATGAAATGAGTGAATTGGGTAGAGTAAGGTACTTATTAGAGAAGACAGGAAACTTCAACCTGTACATGTCTCCTGCCTTTGCCACTGCCCTTCCCTAGCAGGAAAAACTACTAAATAATAAGTATTTTTTCTGATGAATCAACTTGCATATCATAGGTCTAAGTTTTAGCCGTATACCTTCGGCCCATAAGTTGAAGAGTGATTTTTTAGAGCACATTTTGGAACAAAAAAGTGCAGTTTATGATCTGGGAAATATTGCCCTAATTTTCCTAAATTCAACATCATCCTAGCTATTCAAGTCCCTATTGCAACTGGTGAAGTCTTCTCCTGTCTTCATCACTGCAGCAGCTTTCCACTCTGATTCGCAAGGATTTCATGGGACGATGACTGTGGAAAGCTCGCCTCTCCCACTGCCCGAGAATGAGTCCAGCAACTGCATGACCGTTTCCATTTTGTTATATTTTGGAATATACAAAGAAGTGGATTCCCATTTTTTCCCAACACCTTCCTCACTAGTGTTTTAATGTGACAATATCACTAAAACAACTGCCCCACAGGGGTCAGATGTCTAGGGTTTATGAGAATTCACAAACCCTTCAAACAAGGGATGTGAAGTATATTTAATTGAAGATATTATCAATACCCCCGCCGTTCCATTTAAATTTTTATTGGTTTTATTTATATATCACCACCTGTAAGTGACAATTGGCAGTTCTTTCATTCCTTTCATATGCGTTTTGTAGAGGATCCGTTAGTACACGTTGAAACGGCCGCTCACTTCTGACGGGTGAATATTGACCAACATCCAATAATTGGATATTCACTACAAAGATATTAAATAGAAAATGCATTATCATCGAGAGTCAACTCCAAGCATATTTCTTGCAGATATAATTTTGCGCTCTCGCCACTTCATGAGCGGCCGCAGACAATGGGAAATGCAGTCTTATGAAAGGCCACATCAGGAAATGATTCGCATGAAAAGTGGACAGATTGAAATATTTGGAATGTAAATACAGAGACGAGGACTATGGGGTTATAAGATGTCGAGAGATTAATCATGGAAATGTGCGAAGGAATGAACCCGATGGTCACTGAATGAATCTTTCCGCGTGTGCACGAAGAGCGTGAATCGTCAGACATTGAGAACCGAGGGAGCGATATGAAATGGACATGCCCCGAGAATCAATGGATTCTTGAACAATACTCGTAAAAAGAGATTGTGGTCCAGGTGAAAGGGGCAGAGTACTTGACGACGAGAGGCAGAGGATTCCGCAGACTCGCAAGAAAGAAAGAAGCAGGAGCTGCCGATACACGCACGCAGGCGCGCGCCCACCTATCCTCGGATTGATAAGCGTGCTACGACAGAGCGGTCGCCCCCCCCACAAGGGAGGGGGGCCGCAGGTGCGTGGGCGTTTCCGCCGACGATGCAGCGGGAAGGAGTGAGTCACCCTCCAGCCGTGCGAGGGGGGCAAAGGGCAGAGTGCGCCGACGACGACCTGCGGGAATGACGACGCCACCGGACTCATCTCGCACGTCGTTATCTCCGTTGGGGGCTCGACGCCAGGGAAGCTGATGCCATCGGTGTTGTGGCCACGCAATGGTCACGCCGACTCCTGTCGCTTGTGTCCACGGATCTCATTTTAGACTTTCCACTGGCGTCCCTGCTGCCTAAGGGCAATTACGGGGGAATTTAGAATCCTTGGGAAAGGGGGACAATCGCGTTTTTCGACCGGCGCAGTACACAACCACGTTTTATTGGAGAAAACCTGATCTTTAGTATCAGTGATGAATGTCGAATCGTCGACTCAAAGCGGGTTCAACGTGATATCTGAAAGTCTCAAGTGGTGGTCCCAAATTTGCGTACTTTTAAATTTGAAATACTCAGCTTCCTCTCATTAATCCGCTCCTGGTAGGCAAGGCTCTTTTCAACCGCGAGGCATTGGTCTCCATCCCGCCCCCCCGGCCAGTGGCCATGGTACTACCCACGCCCTCTCCGACACGTCTTTCCATGAAATGACGCACCCCGCCTGGCCCCCTCTCCTACGCCTCCAGCCATGTCCTCCCAATATCTCAACATTCCAACTTTCAGGGCCTGCCAGCATTACAACCATTATTTTACTTCCACTTTTCCATGGTTTTCCTGACCCCAGCAGTATTTTGGAATTCAATTTGAAATAAAAAAAACAAAGGTAATCTCAGAGTTCTGGAGATACACTTCGACCTTGTATGATTGTGAATACATTGTATATCCACTTTTAGAGCTTCGGCATCGTGAAAGACGCTGAGTGATGCCGACGGCCAACTAATGCCTTGTTTCTAAAAGAAATGACTCATTTCAAAAGTGCTCACCGCCTCGTGCGTAACTTCGCTGCCTTAGCCTTGCTGAATCCCAGTGATTCCGAACACTCCCGGGAACTGGTAGAGGAGAACTCCACTGTAATTTGCTAAATCAGTTAACCCTTGGCAACCGACGAAGATACGATATTTAGCCCATCCGCGTAGAAACGAAACACTAAGTCTTTTCCTTTCTGTTTCCCGACTTACATTTCTCTTGATGAATGACTTCCTCGCCAATCTTCACCTTCCCTCTTGTCCTTACTTTCCCGGTCGCACCATCAAGTCACTTCCGCTTCTTGACCTCATCACAATTACAATATCTTGACTAACCAATGGAAATTGCCACTTCAAAACATTACCAGCAATCGACTAAAAGAAACCGCTCTAGCCTTCCGCGGACTCATCACGCGCACTCTCGCATTACTGATAGAGTAATTGACACTCTTCCACTCTCTTCTGCTCAAAGGGGTGATCTGCAGGCGCGAAACTCTCATCGCTGAGGGGCTAACTCTATGAAATAGCAACAAGTCAGGAAAGCTCAGGGTGATTTCGAAAGTGAAAATGATGGGAAATCATTGCACGAAATTCCCAAAGCATTTGGTCTTATGTGAGGCAAGTTCAAGGAAATATGAAGGTGGTCCTAGAAGAACAAGGCCCGACCTAGAGATGGCGGTAGTTGTTTGATAAATATCACTGTATTATAAAGTAATCAAACTATTAAGCATATGCTTCAAGTTTGAAGACACCGACACTCGTTTAGTATTTGTTTAGCAGCCATCGATAGTGAACGTTTTGAGTGAACTTGTGAAAATCGAGACAATTGGTCATCGTTATGTGATACAACAGTTTTATTTGAAAGGTCTCAGCCCACCCAATATAAAAGGTGAACTGGATTCTACTCTGGGTGAGTCTGCTCCTTCGTTTACAGCGGTCAAATATTGGGTGGCAGAGTTTAAACGAGGCCGTGCGAGCTGTCAAGACAAGCATCGCATTGGTCGACCAAATGAGGTGACGACTCCGGAAACAGTGAAGAAAATCCAGAAAGTGATGCTGGATGATCGTCGACTGAAAGTGCGCGAGCTGGTAGACATAGTAGGCATTTCAAAAAGTGCAGAATTAACTGAAGCATATTAAATGAAAATTTGTACATGAGAAAGCTGAGTGCAAGATGGGTGCCGCGTTTGCTCACACTCGAGCAAAACCAGTGTTGTCGTGAAGATGTTTCGATCGAGTGTATAACAAAGCTCCACAGCAATAAAGCAGAATTTTTGTGCCGTTTCATAAGTATGGATGAAACATGGGTCCATTATTTCACACCCGAGAGAGAAGAAGAATCAAAACTATGGACTCAAAAGGAAGAACCGGCTCCAAAGAAAGCGAAGACCGTTGCATCTGCAGGCAAGGTCATGACGTCGGTTTTTTGGGATGCCCGTGGGATAATTTTCATTGACTATCATGAAAAAGGAAAAACTGTCAACGGCGAGTATTATGCGAACTTACTGCAACGTTTGAGCGAAGAAATCAAGCAAAGCATTTGGCTGGGAGGAAAGGGTTGTTTCATCAAGACAATGCACCAGCTCACAAATCCATTGTTGCAATGGCCAAAATTCATGAATTAAAGTTTGAATTGCTACCTCATGCCTCACCCTCTTCGCCAGATTTAGCCCCCTCGGATTATGTTCTGTTCGCCAAATTCAAAAAATGGCTCGGTGGTCAAAGATTTTCCAACTCTGAAAAAGTGATGTCGGCAGTCTATCAGTAGGAAGGCTATTTTGAGGAGAAAGACAGTTCTTATTATAAAAAGGGTATCGAACTTATTGAACATTGCTGGGAGAAATGTGTAGAGCTGAAAGGAGATTATGTATGTTGAAAAATAAATACACTTTTTTCCAAAATGTTTGTTTTCTTTGTTGGGTCGGGTACTTCTGGGACTAGCCTCTTATGTCCCGCTACGTTCACTCGAAACAGAGACACGCTAGGAAACAACCCCCAATAAAGAAACAACAACTTATTACATTCATTATTCCAAAGCCCATTTGACAGATTTTAGAAGGAAATAACCCTATTGATGCTCAAAATTGAAATTTCAGTCACTGTAATACAACGTTTGCTAAAAATATTAAGCCTAATAAATCCTCCGGCCGGATCAAATACCACCTCTTGTTAATGGAACTAGCGTCGGAAATTGCATCGCATATAGATATCATATTTACGATATCGCTTGTAAATCATATAGTTTCCAGTGATTGGCAAAAGGCTAATGAAAAAACTATTATTAAAAACGGAGACGAAGAATAACCGAGCAAATACACACCTATTTCCCTCACATCGATGCCATGCAAGGTCATAGAGCATATAATTGCTCCCTCGAAAGCCTTAAGGGTGATTGATGAAAAACCAGCACGGTATCCGATAGGGTAAATCCTGCGAAAGACAACTTGCGCCTTTTGATCGTGATTTCTTTGGTTCGGGAGAAAGCAATGTTCCAGTGCACGCGATTTTTCTATATTTTTAAAACGCTTTCGAAAACGTACCTCGCAGTAAAATACTCACTGATCTAGAATAACCGAAATAGAATAAATACGGCAGAGATAAAAATATCTGGGATTGGATGTAAGACACAATTTGAATGGTCGGTTACAAAGAGTAGTCATAGATGGAGTTAGCTCAAATGCAGAAAAAGTTACTTCAAGTGTTCCCCAGTAGTAGTAGTAGTTTTAAGGGGAGGCGACCGACAGCTAAGGTCATTTGCGCCATAGGGGATGGACAGGAAAGGATGAAGGGTGGAGAGAAACCCGGCGTCGGCATTAGCCTACTCTTTACGAAAGGCGCCAAGGGGTCCGCAGTTTAACGTCCCATCCGACGGACGGCGTACTCACTCAAAGTGCCCTCCACAAAGCACCTCAAGTAGGGATCGAGATACCTCTGAAAAATATTCAACACCGCCGGGATTTGAACCCGCGCCCTCAGGGTGGGAAGCCAGTACGTTAGCCCCCGCACCATCTCGATCCCCGTGTTCCCCAGGAAAGTGCTATCGGACCTCCTTTATTCCTACTTTAACGGCGTTAACTTCGTGGTCAGTTATATGATAAGTTTAATTTAAGCCGATGCAGTGGTGTAAAGACATATCCGTAACGAATCTTCACGAGGGAACGATAAACGGCTACAAATGGAAGAAACATTCTCAAAATACACCATGAATATTTATCGATTTCAACCCTCGATACACCAGGAAACTAATTTGTATTAACCTTTCGGAATGCCATCTATGAATTCGTGAGCTTATCGATCACGCGAGAGCTTATCGATTGCAATAAAATTCTCTCTATCAGAGATTATATAGCTTTTCTGCTTTCAGCAGATTTTACGGCAGAATTGAAGAGCGAACCACGAGCATTTCAAAAGATGGGATGCAGCGTTCAATTCTTCCATATCTGATTTAAATTCCCTCGTCCCCGACAACGGGGTCTCCATTACGGCCATATTTACTTCTTGCACTCCTGTCATGGGAATGTCCATCCCCATGAGGTCTGGAAACAACAGAAGAAAAGCACGCTGCGCCCGACAGGAAGAAGAGGAAATTGCATTGATAAAATATCGCAATCGACGCGCCTACAACCTACATTGTTACTTCCCCAGTAGTTCCCTCCCGAACGCCTACTGCATCGGGACAACCAAATAGAAGGTATATGTAGAAGAGACTCGATTAAATGCTTTGGCTATTCTGCTAGTGTAGATGGGATCCTCACGAAGTTGGATTGATTGCCGAATTGGATCGCAGGCAGTGTAGAGGAGCTAGATTTGTAAAACGTTGCTATGATAAACTTATTAGCGTATCCAAAACAATAGAGCAGCTAGGCTGGGAATCACTTAATGGAGCGAAGGTTAAATTACAGTTTGAAGCTCTTGCATAAATTGGAAGGGCGTCTCTTTGGCAGTGATGTTGAACATGTAAAATTACCCACATCGTAATACGGTGGGAGCGATCATCTCAATAAATTAGAGCGATTAAGTGTAGAACAGATAGATTTAAGATGTAATTTTTTCCACGGACGATAAGGGATCAGAGTACAGTTGCCCGGCCGGGGAAAGGGGGGAAAAGGTATTTTGGGACAAAATTAATCTGTTCTGTAATCACCCCTGCCATCGGCCCTAGCGGTGGTTGGCAGGGTACCATGATATATCCAAATCATTTGCGATGTGTAAATTAACCGTGAGCTTACCTCGTAAAAACCTGGAGCTTATGAGTAAAATAAGGACAACCTGTGTCGGAGTGTCAGTCACCTGGCAGCTGGGCATGCTCAATCATATACATCTATCTTCCTAAGCCCGGATCGAATCCCTGCCCGTGTCTACAAAACTCTGGCGTAGGTAATTGTCCCCTATTCGGGAATAAGCTTTGAGAAGTCTGAAACCTGAACACAAGTCTCCCAAAGAGTCGGAAATGTCTTTTTTTAGAGCAATGATTGTGAAGATAACAGCACAAACGAATCTCTCTCGCTCATTTTTTCAAAATCATGGAAAGCGTTGTGACTCTTATGCTTTGAGACTCTTATGTGTGCTCATTGCGATGAGAAAGTGAAGGAAAGAGCTTTTTATGGGCTAGTGGGGATACCCATGAGGGAGGCTAAAGTAAAGGCATCAGATCGTATACAACGCAGGGGTGCGGGTTTTGTTAAAAGAAATCACGACGAATAGATGAGTGCGACTGGAACTCCATTATATCACGGAAGGTCATGGCTTCGAGAGATCATGTAAATAGAAAAGGGAAGCGTATAAGATGTCGTTCATTCCGAGAAAAAACGAGAAGAAAAACCACCGACGCACATCGATCGACCTGGGAATACTATAAATCATCATCATCCATCGGTACACACTCTATAAGCTTCCCTTTTTGTTCTATTTCTTACTTTCGCAGTCGTCTTTTAGTCTTCGTGTGCCTCGGTGACTGAAAGGTCATTTTCACCATGCTCCGTATGCGTACACATATTAAGAAAATGAAAAAGACATCAAATCGTGTGGAACATGCTAATTCCTTTAGCGTTGCATCATGTACAACTTAACATCTCAATCTTACAAGTTTATCCACAGTTAAAAGTATTATACGAGCCGGGATAGGTCAGCTTCCTTTAACAACAAAATTACTTTGCACGTGGCTTCAGGGTTACCATCAAGGACTTATGGCCTCCCCTAATACTTAAATATTTGCGCACTGCCTAGAATTTTTTACGCGTCGTCAGGAGGTGGTGAACAGTCGGAAGGGAGCCCAGTTCGACTTTTCTTCCGTGGAGTCGGGCCCCGCCTTCGGGCGACCTACCACCGACGGCATCTCCTGATGGAAGGATATTCCCGTGCTGTTCAGTGCCTGCCATATTGTGCTCTGGTCAACAATACTCTTTTGTTCTGGTTGTTTCTATGTAGTGCCGGGACGGATTGCCACCGCCTATGTCACTCTCATTCACTGCTTCTTTCGTCGCTGAGTCGGACCTCTCATTCCCTGCCGTTGCTTCGTGTCATGGAACCCACGGGAACGATACTCCGATCCGATTCCGATATTTTAAGAGTTGAATGAATCTTCTGGACTATACGATTGAAGGGGAAATATCTGGAGACAGATTGCAGGGCACAAAATGAATCAGATGAGAAAGCGTCTGTTATCGCGATGTATTTTGCTACGGGCAAGGTAATTCGCCAAGAGTTCAGCAATGAAAATACTGCAAGGTTGTATCTTTACTCGATTAGGGCCGTGAAAAGGTAAGTTACGGCACAAGCAGTTTTACTCGATAATTTTGAACTGTCCCTGAAGCATAACCACAATAGCATCAGGGCGCAGGTTCAGCAACTCGCTTGAACTGCGTCGGCACTCAGCTACAGGGATGGATCATTTGAGTGCACTGAGACGGTGGAAATTGGAAATTCAGATGGGAGACTTTCCATGGCGGACACCTGCAGTATCCTTCGGGCAGACATTTTGTCAAAGCAAAATTAGCTTTCGACATTAATTCATTGAAACGAATGCCGAGTGGCTTCGCGGGACTTTGGTGTCCGAGAAACGAATCTAATAGCGGAGGTTCAAAATAGTATTGAAACAAGGGTGAGAATGCATAGATAAAATCTTGGTTGCTAAGTTGCACACGAGAAAGTTTCTTCGTATGTCCAAGGGTACTTGGGTCATTTAATAATTCCTTACAAACCGAAGAGATGGCGCTCGTAGCGACAGAAAAGATTGCTCTTGGTTATCCTCATCCCTCGCTAGACTGCTGTGCATGTCTCAACCGCATTCATCGAGTGGTCTTATTTCCATTGTGGATTGGAGCAGCTAATTTTTGTTCACTTAGAAACGTGAGAAAAATGAGTGCAATGCACTGATATTCTTTCTTCTACTTAAAAGGGTCAACACCGAAAGAGATCAAAGCCGCGGTGGGTGGACGTAATGGCGCCTCCGCTCCTGCGTTTGCGACTGCTTACAATCGTGTAAATGCGTTCAAACGCGGCCGCATATCCAAAAATGATGGACATCGTTCGGGACGTCCCGTGGAAGTGACTTCCACCGAAATGATTGGCAAAAACCAAGATTTAGTATTGAGCGATCGACAAATCAAAGTTTGCGAATTAGTTGGGACCAAAGGCATTTCACAAGGTAGAAGTGTTACGTACGTATGCAGTGTTATTAATGTTGCCTGGAAATTTGAGTGTGAAAAAAATCTCGGCAAGATGGATGCCGCGTGTGGAGAATCGGCACAATATTGCAGTCGATGGAGGCGCTTTTCCGTCGCAATCGTGATGAGCTTCTGCGTCGATGTGGACGACTGTGGACGAAACATTAGCGCAAACTGCTGCACTTCAGAGACGAAGGAACAGTCAGTATCAGCAGCCAGTATCTGTCAGTCAGTATTTAAGGTATCTTGTGGAGGTGATCCTGCTCCAAAGAAGCTAAGACGGTGATATCGGCCGACAAGCCACGGTTTCTAGGATGCGACGGAAGTCATATTCATCGATTACTAGCAAGAAGGCATAGGATTGATGGAGAGTCGTCATTGCACCGTTTGAGCATAATAAATCAAGAAACAACGTCTATATTTGGCCAAGAAAAAACTCTTCAAACAAGACAATATGCGGGTATACACCTGCGAGGTTTTGATAGCGAAATTTATTTAATTAAAGTTCGAGTTATTACAAAGTTCACCGTAGTCACCAGATTTGGTCGCCGGGGACTTTTTATTATTACTTCTAAACTTGAAAAAATGTCTTGGCGGAAAAAATTCATGCCGAACGAGGGGGCGATTGCCAAAATAGGTGCCCATTCAGGGGACCATCTGAAATCCTACTTTGTGGACGGTTTAGAAGTGTTGGAGAAACGTGCGCCGAGATGGAGTTGACGGAGTCCCGAGACGGAGATCTGGATATTATGATGAAATAGAAAAATACCCAAAATACTTTCTTATCTATTTTTTCTACGTAATTACTGAACGACACACGTACGCGGGTCAAACGAAACTGTCATCATCAAGTTTGACCAGAAACTTGTATAATGTTGGTAGGGTCAGCGCCGCACGATATGTGGCTGGGATAGACAAATAAATTGAAATTTTTAAGACATTATTCTCTGAACTCTTGTATTACGTGGAGGCGCCAGGTGAGTGGCTGGTCGAACGCCGAAGACTCCAGGAAGGCAACTGACTCGTCGGACTTCAGGATTTGCATACGGCTTACTAATCCATCTACCTCTTTACGAAGGATACATTTTTTATATTTTCCCTCACGCCCTCAGTTGACATTAGTTCTATACTTGTTTAATAAAGTCCACTTCCGCGGCATTTATCTACGCCATCTTTTACCAAAAGTGAAGGCCAGACGACCTGTGCGAAATTGAAACGCGCGAAAAGTTTTTTCTTCGACATAATATGACAGAATTTGTACTAAGTAGCCTTGAAATCTTCGCGTACTATGCGTGCCATGGGCGTGTGCACCCGCGTTACACTCCGCGCGAGATGCTTTCAAGGCACCAAGGAAATGTAGAGGAACACTTCCCTTTTTGTTTTTCCTTAAACCCTATAGATTTAGATTGTCATCGACATAAATAAATAAACAGTTAACATACCTTAATTACAAACAACATGCCCTCTTTTAAATGAGCGTGTGCTGTCATTGCACAATACTTGAGAATGAATCTGGATTACATTATCTTGTTTTGGCGCGGCCTTCACGAGGTTATCCACACTTGAACTGAACGCAAAACTGGAACCTCTCAAAGGTTCGTGAGTACATTATATGGTTGAGGGATCGCAGAAGGTGGCTACTAGGATTCAGGAACATACGAGGAGAGTTTAGCATATTTAGTAGATAAGAGAGTAGGACAACTAGTGGGAATTTACTTAATAAACATTCACAAAAGAATTGCGACAAGAATCACGGTATAGGTAATGAAATATTAGACTTAGCACATGAGAATGAGCAGGTAAATAGAACTCCTAGAGAATCAGAAAGGGAAAGCACAATGAATTGATCAAGAATAGACCATCTCCAGAGTGACAATCAACTGCCGAAGTTTGAAAATCAAAACAGCCGAATTTTACCGTATTAGATTAGAAGTGCCGAAGCCAATATAGTGATAGGAGCTGAGAGCTGGTTGCCTCAAGACATTGCAGACGAGAAGAATTTTCCAAAAGACTTTGGAGTTCACGGAAGGGACAGAAAATATAGGATTGGTGGGGGAGTGTTCATAGCTGTTAAAAATATTCAAGAAAGCAGAAGCGAATCTTTCCCTAATAGTAGAGACATAGAAATTGTTTGGTGTTCCATAAAAAGCCCTCGGTCAAAAAGGTCAACATCAGTGCATAGTCCCATCGATTCCGGAAAAACATCAATTTTGGAACTAGAAAGAGAGGTCGCTTACTGAATTTACCCAATATAAAAATTATAATCTGAGGGAATTTCAATCTTTCATCCATGGATTGGAAAAACTATAGTCTCATAGCAGGAGGTAAGGAGAAAGAGTCATGCGAGTCGTTGCTCCGTGTTTTCACATCACATTCTTTAAACTTGAGTACTAAGACCCACTAGAGGAAACAATATTCTTGATCTAGTTGCCGCAAATTTATCCGAAGACGTCCTAAGTAAAACCACACTTGATGGACTAAGCGACCACAGAATATTGCTGGTTACAATTAACTCGACGACTATGATAAATCAGGAAGCCAAAAGAAAAATTTAATCAGTTGACCGGGTCGATTACGGATTAAGGCTTGGCCTACAGCGGTCTTATGGTACATTTCAGCAAAGTAGTAGAAATAGAGGCACCGAGTGTGTATGGAGTGCTTTTCTCGGCGTCACACGGGATACCATAGGAAAAAAACATGCCTAGTAAATTGAAAATTGACAAGAGGCCAAACCAATATGGTACAACGTAGAAGTACGTAAAGCATTAAAACACCAAAGAGCACGGTATTAAAAAATGACAAGATCACACAAGGATGAGTCGAACGATAAACAAAATGAAATAGTACATAAATACAGAACAGCCAAATGCTATGAAACTATATAACAGCCAAATCGTTAGCTAGAAAAGCATGTCGCCTGGCGTTAATAGAATTAAAAAAAAAATTGGGGGAATATTTGGACGATAATCCTAAAGTGCATTGGTCATATGTACGGGAGGTTTAGGGATACAAGTCGCAAATGCCATCCCTAAATAGCAACGGGAAAAAATTTAACACCAGGTTATATAAAGCGAAAAAATTAAATCATTATTTTCAAAGCGTTTTTAATAATCATTCACAGGAACAATGCGAGTCACTACCGGATCGCTCTAATGAACCCATGCCTGATATTATATCTTTCCTTGGCATCAAACGCAAACTTAAAGGCATCAATCCAACAAATCTTCAGGCCCTGATCAAATCCCTGCTCGCGTACGCAAAACGATGACCTCAGAAATAGCTTCTTTCCTCAGAATAATATTTGATGAATCTCTAAATGATCGCGCAGTACCCGAATACTGAAAAGTGGTCAATGTCACTCCTATATTTTAAAAAGGCGGCAGAGAAGATCCGAGTAATTACCGATCCATCTCTCACGCATCCATCTCTTTCAAAATCTAAGACCACATAATTGTAAGTCAATCATGAAATATCTCTATTCTCGGAGTTCTCTTACAAAAAACCAACACGGTTTCCAAATGGGTGGATCTTACGAGACCTAACTTTTCGTTCATCATACTTTGGGCCCAGGTAAAAATAATCTTCAGGACATATCTCTAGACTTTTTTAAAGGTATTCGACGAATCCCCTCATAGTAAGTGCTCCAAAAGCTACGGGATTGATAAGTATGTAATACACTAGATTAATCAACTTTTAATAGGCCGCGAGGAAAGAGTCGTAATAATACCATCGGACACAGTAAGCGTAACATCGGGTATCCCACAAAGAAGTGTTATCCGTCCGCTATTCTTCCTTTTATACATTTATGACATCGGGCCTCAGGTTTCCAGCAAACTTCGTCTATTTGTAACGATATCTACGGGGAAAACACATGAGCGAAATTTGCGGAATAGCTAGTAAAAAGTTTGGATTCATAAAAAGAATACCTGAAAATAGTAATGAAAGATTCAAAGAGCTTTTTTATTTCACGTTAGTAGGCCTCATCTTGAGTATACTGACAGCGAAGGGGATCCTCATGAAGTAGGCTTCATTTTGGAACTGGATCGAGTGCAACGAAGAGCGGCTAGGCGTGTGAAAGGTTTTTATGAACAAGGAAGCAGTGTCACGACACTATTGGAAGAATTAGGATGGGAGCCACTAGTTGACCGCAGACTTCTATATAGATTAAATTGACCGCGTAAATTGAGGCAGGTTACTTACCTGAGGATGTTAAAGGCATATTAGAGGCCCCGACTCACTAGGGTAGATCATGTCACTTGCGAAAAATCAGGGAAATTTATTGTAAAACGGATAGATGTAAAATGTTTTTTGCTCGAACCATTAGAGGTCATAATAGACATGACAGCAATCGCGTAGGGAATTGGTAGTGTTTTGTCCAAATCTTGCATGTTTCTTCCTGCATTTAATTCTTTTTTTATAGACCCATCTTTTTAACAGCGCTACAGCATGAATTTAATGCGCGTGTTCTGTTATTAAATATTGCTTCATGTAAGTACTTTCTTTCGTGTGCGATTAAGGTTTGTCGAGTGCATCGACAAATTAATAATTGTGAAGAGGTAAAATGATTTGGTTTTGCATGTGAGTTTATTCTAGTTTACGGGTGGGGACCTAAACCACCCCCCCCCCACACACACACACACACGCCCCTGCGGCGGTTTGCGGGATATTGTGTAGATGTAAATGTAAAAAACTATAAAAAATAATTTCTCCGATTCCACATCGATGCAAGACGTCCGTAAACAACGTCAATTTACTTTCACTCAGGAGGAGCGACACCGTAAATATTGCCATAATTGTGCCAGATTTATGAAAAATTATATTTTCATTCGATATCTCAAAAACCTTACAGCATTATCAAGGGAATTATAAAATCTCATCGACCACGTCGTCATCATCGTCATCACTAATTCCATCAATGATTACCCCTTGACGCTGCGCGGACAACATTCACGGACATGCAATGCACAGTGGCGAGAAGGTAGGTAAGCACGCAGTCACTTTGTCACAAACCCTTCGATGCAGCCCAGCCGGCCCTGGACCACGGCATAACAGCTCAGGACCACAGGTAAGGGCCGCCCTTGCGAGGCGTGAACTCCGTCCATCGAGACGAAAGGACCCCCCCAAGGGGTTCTCTCAAAAAAACATTTGGACCAACGAAATCCGCGAGCGTTCTTCGAATGAGATGGTCGAGAAAATGGATATGGCGGCGTGGTGCGCATCGACAAAGAGGGAGAGCAGCGGGAGTGGGTTCGGATCCACCACACTGGCGGGATTTCAGTCGAGGTGAGAGGCCTCTCGTCGTGGGTGGTCTCCAGAGAGGCATTGCTGAACGGGGTCAATTCAAATGGACTCTGATCCTCCAGACCTGGAATGGAGGGCCCATGGGTGAAACATGAAAACCTAATACTACACCTACCGTATTCAGTTTTCAGATCTAATTCATGAGTTGACAGCAATTGAGAGCGTAATGTGAATTTGAGTTAAAATAAAGCGCGTTTAATCAAAATTGATCATATTAGACGAGGTTATACGGAGGAATTCCTGAAGGCGAATGAAAATTTTTTTCAATTTAGGCACTCAAACCTCTCGTGGGAAGGCCTTTCTTTGAACGAGAAATGACTGTCTCGAGACTCCACACCGCGCGGGCAATAGGAGTGCTGGAGTGGAGTGGGCCCGGCTCGAGGGGTTTGATGGGCCGAGGTGGATGATGGGCGAGGGGGCCGCGGATGAATGGATGGCTGCTAGCCCCGGAGGCCCGCGAAGCGACGAGGAACATTCTCCTCCGAGCAAAGAAACATTCGGTGGTGCCGGAGGCGCTCCACTCAACTCGCCGGGAGTCGCGCGCGCCATTATACCGGAGAGTTTAAACGCTTGACCACGGCTGAAATTATACAATCAATGCGAAGTACATTTCACAAGTATATTCTCGAGACCGGTCTCTCGGGATTCAGTCTACAGAAGCGAAATTTTCCGACGCCGAATCGAAGCCGGCATTGCAATTTGAAAATATCGCCACGTTAACTGCGGGAAATGCCGAATTAAAGGCGAATAATTCGAGCATTAACGAATTCAAGATGAAGTCAAGGAATGTATGATTACCATTCGGGTTAGCAGGGGGCACCCGCGGGGGGGGTGCGAAAGAGCGGGAAAGGGGGGGGTGGCAGACGAAGGAGTGGCGAGTGCTCGGGGCACCTACGCTCCTAAAGCCGGCAAACGGGGCGGGCGGGTGGGAATGACATACGCAGTAGGGCGGGAAATAGACGAAACGGCACGCAGAAATACAATCCCCTAAGACATAACTCCTTAATCCCAAGTTCAATTTTCGTACTTTAAACCCTGCAAAAGAAGGCCACCAGGAAGAGTCCCAACTATTTGCACGGGTCGTGATGTACTCGCGTTAACCGAGGCCCATGGGAAGGGAATTTGTGGAAGGTGGCCCAAGGCAAGCGGGAAAAGTGAAGGATTGGAAAGATCGGAAAGCGGCCGCTCGCCTTTGAACGCCGAAAGAGGCGATTGTTCAATGCCCTCGAAACATACAATTCCATAAATTGAAAAGTCCTCGGAACCATCACTATTAAGTGAACCTTATATTTTTTATTAACTATTAAGAGCAAATGAAGTTTATGAAATGAGAATGAATACTTAAGGTGATTTGCCCAACGTCGCAGCAGACGCCGGTGCATACTTTCAAACGGCCAGATCCATCGTCCAAGGTAACATATTAAAAATTAATTGTGAATTATGCGTTTATGCCCAGTGGATATTATTCTATTACGCTACTCTTCCATATGGATTGCGAAAATGATAGTTAATCAGTAAATAGCGTTGGCTTTGGGTGTTACACTGTAGTACCTATGTTTTTATTGGGTGGCGCTGTATGAATATCGAAGATGATGACCTCAGCTTAAGAAGCACTTAAGAGTACTGGGGGTGAGAGGGCAAGGCGCGCGCCCTGTGCACCACGGCTGGAATTTCGCCTCGGGGATGGGGGAGCAAAGGCGCCGACCGCCAGGTATTTTGGGAAACCCGGAGACGCGGCGAATAGCAAGCCGCGCGCCCGGAGAGACAAACGCGATTCATTTGCAATGTCACGACCATCGCTTGAATTCGCCAACTGGCGATACTTCCTTCCGGAAAGGTTCCCTGATGATTAATAATAAGTTTCCTCTTCCCTTGTGATTTCTAGTCTTTATTGCGGCGATAATGCTTTAAAATTTGAGGAATTAGCATTAATTTGGAGATGCTGACGGTAGCATATTCATATTTTATAGTTGATTCATTTATGATGGTTTATGATATCAGTTGAAGGCAGTGACGGAGCAAGAGGCCTCAGAGATGGCGGAAAGCTCAATCTTTCTAAAATGTGAATGTCCTTTTACGAGTTAACTATTTTATTTCTGTGTTCGGCTGCTCCGTTCGAGTGTTAGAAATATATGGCATACATAAAAACACAGTAATCAACCCTAAGGTCGGTTTGGTAGGTGGTGGTAGAGCTCACCCAGTACTAGGCCCGACGGCGTGTAAAATTCACACAATCAGGGTGTTAAGGGGGGCCAGATCCTTTCCCTGTGCCGGTTATGGTTTCCCAGGATGACCTGGTACCCGTAAAATCACTTTAGCTTGGGTGGAGCTGCAGGTCCTGCAGTTGCGGCTTGCACGGGAATCGAACCCGGGACCCTCCAATCAGTAGTCCAACGCTCTACCCCTCGGACTACCGCGACCCACACACACACATTATATATCGTATATATATAAACCATAAACACAGTAATCAACCCGAAGGTCGGTTTGGTAGGTGATGGCAGAGTTCAGCCCTATACGGCGTGTGAAAATTCACACATCAGGGTAGGGGGGCCAGTTCCTTTCCCTGTGCCGGTTATGGTTTCCCAGGAAGACCTGGTACCCGAAAAATCACTTTAGCTTGGGTGGAGCTGCAGGTGCCCAGAGTGCCTTGCCCGGGAATCGAATATATATATATATATGCATATATATATGTATATATATATATGTATATATATATATATATACATATATATATATATATATACATATATATATGCATATATATATGTATATATATATATATATATATATATATATAATATCGTCTTACTTTGAAGAAGGCCTCGTAGAATGCCGAAAGCTTAAACAATTTACCATGTGAGGTCAGCTCCACCCAAGCTATGTGATTTTTCGGATACCAGATCTTCCTGGGAAACCATAACCGGCACAGGGAAAGGAACTGGCCCCCCTACCCTGATGTGTGAATTTTCACACGCCGTATAGGGCTTAGAACTGGGTGAACTCTACCATCACCTACTAAACCAATCTTCGGGTTGATCACTGTGTTGTTGGTTATATATATATATATATATATATATATATATATAATGGGCTGACACAACATAACACAAATAGAAAAGAATAGACACATATAAAAGAACACTTACACGGTAAATTGTTCGAGCTTTCGGCCCTCTCAGGGGCCTTCTTCAAGAGAGACCTCTTCAAGACAGGTCTCTCTTGAAGAAGGCCCCTGAGAGGGCCGAAAGCTCGAACAATTTACCGTGTAAGTGTTCTTTTATATGTGTCTATTCTTTTCTATTTGTGTTATGTTGTGTCAGCCCATTATTGTGCCGCTCGTATGAGTTTTTCCGGACAATCGTTATATATATATATATATATATATATATATATATATATATATATATATATATATATATATATATATATATATATACACACACACACACACACACACACGCAAATCTCATCGGCGGTCTCCCACGATGATTGCAGTAATTAAAAAGCGAGAGGTCAGGGGTTGGCGCACCCCACACCCTCCCCGCTGGTTTGAAGTTTCTTTTTAAAAATTAGAAGCCGTGGGCCTGAAGCCCACCAACCAACCGTTTAGAATTATTTGCTTAAGACTCGTTTATACGTTTGCATGAATAGATTCGCATGAGAAGAAGAGTGACAACAAGGAAACCCAAGTAACCTCATTCTCGATGAGCAAGAGCGCTTTGATAATCATTGATGTATGAGAGAGTAGAGCAGGTCACATATTGGGCAATAAGTATTTCGAGGCGAAATGTGCGCGGCGTGGCGATGACAAAGCATTGGCACGGAGGATGGGAAGCACGGTGAGCGAAGACATAAGAGGAGATGAGCGAAGGGGAGCCGGAGGGGAAGCTGCTGCAGGCGACATGCGAACGAGGCAGGGAAAGGCGAGACGGGGAATGGGGCCATGGGAGAATGTTGGGGATAGAAGGAAGCAGTAAAGGAAGGTGGTAAGTACCAAAGACAAGAAGAAAATGAAGGGTAGGGCAAAGAATAGAGATGACAAGATCACTGGTAACTGCAATCGTTTTCACTCGATAGACTTTTACATATAATGGTCGTTGGGGATCTGGAAGACGACGATCGCATGCGTCCGACTGGTTCGGTGAACAAGCACCTCCGAATGAATGAATGTGCATGCAAAATCACCTGAATCAGGATTATTCTTCCCCTATGGTAATGTTCCCCCCCCCCCCACGTCGCCCATGCTGTGCTCCTTAAAAATTCCGTAGCCAGGAAATGTCGCAGTCGAAAGAATATCTGGATGTGTTCGAGGTATCACTAGGATTTGAATCAGCGCTCTACCACGCCGCTTTTTTGTGCAGCGATAGAAATGGGCGTGTGAATTGGCATTAAGAAACAACTAGACACTGCCTAGTCCCAGCCAAAGGTTAAGCCAGTGAGAAAAAAATGATTTAGGATTCTTGATTTTGCAATTCTGAAATCCGGATTTGTAACATTTGGGAAATCCGACAAGTTCTTTAGGAGCAGTAGATTTTAATTTAGCACGAAATGAGGGAGTCATGTGGGTTTTAGGGCAGTGGTTGTAGAGAGATACTTTGAATTCTCCGAGGAAATACGAGGTGGCCTCGTGCCTTATCCACGAGGGGAGTTCAACACGCGGGCTCTCCGGACGCCGAATCGAGCGAGCGAACGGGGCCGCTGTCGCAAACGCAGGAGACGCGTTTGCGACAGCGGGAGTGGAAGGTTTGTGATTTCATTAGTGCTGAGTTGAGGGCCCGCGACGGGGGCCCCCAACGCCCGACCTCCTCATCCGGCCCCTCTTCGAGTCATGGGAGAGGCATTCGCTCCAGACTTGAAAGGGAGGGAGGGGGGTGAGAAGGAATCAGCTAGGCGCCGATCCCGTGGAGGGAGTCGCGCGGAGAAGGGCAAAGGATAAACGCATTATTCCTGATTTGTCGGCGCTCCTCTTCCTCCTGCGTTGACGGAGAACTTTTCCAGGACTTCTGGAACGCCAGCAGTATTTCGTCCTTGGCCTCCCTCCGTGCCCCCACTGCCTCACCTGCTCATCCAGTGCGGTGCACCGACGCCATGTCCACGTGCACCACGCCCCCCCGGCGGATATCATTCGCTCCCCCCCCCATGACTGTCGGGAGGAAGACAAACAAGGCGGCGGTTGCGGAGTGACCGTAACTCGGTGCCAGTGTCCCTCGTGATAACAAGACCACAATTAGCGATTGCCGGATACGAGGAAATAGCGGCCAAAGGCATGACGCGGCTCGGCAATTTGAATGCGAAAAAACGCTCCAATGCCATGTTGCGCATTACAGGTGAGCAAACGGTGGGACCAGTATTGTCAATTTAAATGTGAAAATTCAGACGCATCCGAGCCAACATACGCCCAGCCAATGATTGCGTTCGCCGGGCGGATACCGCTGAAAGACTGCCTTTTGTCGTCAAAGACGAGTCATGTTGAAACGAAACGGAATCTAAGAAGGACGAACAGGAAAAATATTCCGAGCTATAATTAAATGCGGGAAGAGCATAAACCGTTATTTTGTACTGCACCCGCGAAGGTCTTGCTCGAACCTACGGCGACACGAATCGGAAGACGGACGAGATATGAACTTAAGAGATTAAGGGATTAAGAAAGGGCCGAGGGGGCATTTCCGCGATGAGATCACTTCCTCAAAGGATACCCTCACTTCATTTTGCCCGGCAAACTAACCGACTGACTTTCCAATCCAATCCATAGCATCCTTATCTTGACGGAAATGACAGTTACTGATTAAGCACGGCCGTATTCGGGACTTCGCCATTTCTGCCAGTTATCCAGTCCGAAATACGAAATAGCTTGGCCGGCTATTAAATTCTAGCGGATGAGCGACAACCCAGAAGGAATACTTGGCGCATCCATTACTATTCGATGCAATACTTTCCCAGGAACCTCCCAACACGTTTCAGGGAAGAGAGACAACGGGCGAAACTGATTCCTGCTTCCGTCTTTCCCGCCTCGCGAGTTCCGATCGCTAAAAGGCACTCCTCCCGTGATCGCCTCTCTTCAGAAATGTTCCTCAATGTCAAAACTCAAAGAAAACACTCTTGACAAAAGAAAGATGGCCATAATCGCCAAATCACTCCGAAATAAAGCAAAACGGTCTACTCAACCATTTTTGAAGTAGTACGGTAATATTTGAGTGATTTTACACTTAACCTGTTAAAGAAAATGATGCATGCAACGTCTTACAGTGAATTTTGGTGCCACCAAGGCACACACCGCCTACGGGAGGACCACCCCGAGGAGGAAGGAGGGCCGCACCCGACCCCGCGGCCCAAAGGGGTGGAGAGAGAGGAGGAGGGGTCGACCCCGGGATGCGCAGGGGGCCTCGTTCCATCCGAAGCACCCTGCACAGCCACTAGCACCAAGGGACGTTTTCGTCGGCGACCAAATCATGCAAGGGCACGAGGTGGACTGACGCGGACTCGGATGGAATTGAACCAACGTGCCTCCATCATCTACGAATTCTCTCTTCCCTCTCTCTCTCCAACCGCCATTTGTCAACTCGACCCCGTCTCCTGCAGCTGTCAAAACACTACGCTTGACAATGAGTGACTACCAACATTGGGTTGATAAGCTATATGGCAAGGTTTATTCAACCTCAGACTGGGTTCGGGAATCAGTAAAACAAAGATATGCCGGTTTACCGCACAGAAAGATACTTCGGAGGAGTTTCCTCGAACCCCACGGGGAATGCATGGGCGTTCGCCGACGGTACCAACGGCGCAGTCCGAGGGACCGCCGCACCCTTTAAGGGGAGATGAAGCGCCACCAGTCGACAGGGCCGGAAAGGAGGACCAGTACGAATCCCAAGAGCGATTTTCAATATTATAAAAAGTGGATATATGTTTTCGAAAATGATTAGGCTGCTAAACAAGGTTTACCACGGTGTGCAGCCAGGGGAAAAATGATCTGTGGAAACGACCGACCGACCTGGGCGTGCTTCGTAGGTCATTTTCCGGCGCGGGGGAGAGGGGAGCGGAGGCGCACTCTGCGCTCGTCGAACTCTCCCCCCTCGCCCCCGTGGTGCAGGGGCCCGCGGCCCCCATGGACCCAAGAGGAGGGGTGGGGGAGGAGGAGACTCACCACCTGCGGACTGGGCGAGTGCAGCAGCTCGTGCTTCTCCAACTGCTCCCTCTGCTGGAACACGTCGCCGCACTGGATGCAGGCGTAAGGGCCGGAGGTTGGGGCCACAGGTGGCGCCAGGGCCGGCGCCATGCCCCCGCCGTTAACCACCTCAGCGGCGTGGGAGGCTGCCAGGTGCTCGGCCAGCGCCCTCGCGTCCACGTACCCCTTGTTGCAGTGCGGGCACTTGGCGAAGTACTCTGCGTCCACTGGCGGCGGCAGCAGCGGCGGTGGGGCGTCTTCGTCCTCGCGGGGCGATGACCCGATGCCCTCGGCTACGACCGCGTCCGCCAGGGACACTAGGGGAGAGAGAAGGAGGGAGAGGGGGGGTCAGAGGGGGCAATCGTCATGGACATCGATTTGGCCTCGTGCTGCCGAGGACGGCGGCGTCAATCGGCGAAGGCGACTCGCGACGCCATCGAATAATAATAATAAAGCCAACTGCTTTGGAACTTGGCATCATTCAATACATTCAATACCATTGGAGGTCATTTAAAATGGTCACAAATGTCGAAATTTAACGTAGCAAATATTAAGTTCAAGGCAGCGAGTTTTGAAAAAAATATCACCAAATTGTTCTTATTATTCCAAGTTAAAAGACCTCACAATTTCATGCAAAATAAGACAATTTTGGAAATGTTTTACCAAAAATATGTGCCTAAGGTCATGTATGCAAGGCAGAAATTCTCTTCCATGGAATAGAGATAACTTTTTCACCGTGAGAAGATAAGGACAAAACCAGTAGGAGTTGAAACGACGGGGAATGAAGGACGGAGGAGGGAAATTGCGATGGACGACAACCACTGCTCCCACCAATCACGCATCTGCAGGAGTAGGATCTTATAAAAGACTGAAAGGAGTAATAAAGGGAATTGTAGGGCAAGGTGTCGCGAAATCCTAACTTGAATGTAGACACCACTTGGAAGAATTTGCAGTATATTATCATATATTGCGAAGGACTGCGTCCATGTGCCTATCCACTTTCAAGAGAGGAACTAGATGGAGCCAACAGAAGAGAGAGAGAGAAGCGATACGGCTCCCAACACCATTAAAAGGCAAATCACTCGCGTCTGGTCCTCGTGTTTTGCCCTCTGTCGTCAATTTACGTCAACATCAAACGGGTTCCCCCTTTGATCTCAATTAAAAAAGTAATGAACTTAGTTCCGCTACCTGTTCGAACAAAAAACGATTTAAAAGTGCAAGTATTTTCTACCTATATAAAAATATCTTGGAACCTACCGTCAACCTTTTATCAAAACCTTAATTTTATTTTTTATTAATGCGTAGGGTTTGAAATTTTATTATTTCACTCTCCCTATCTGATGAGGCTGCGATACAGGTAGAAGGTTCAAGTAAAGTAATATATTTTCCCGGGAATAACGTATGTTTCGATGAAATCAAATCTTCGATCATTTTCACGGCGGCGGCACATTCATTCCCCCATCGCAAAGAAAATATCACCCGGGTCTCGAACGATTGTCGCTCGATTCCGCCGCATTCATCAAAGATTGAAAGAGCAACAGAACGTGAAGTTAACGCGGAAAATACGTTCAATATGCACCCGGACTTTGCTTTACGGTCACGAAGACCTACGGCACGAGCGAAGGCGAGAATCTCTCAAAAATCTTTCCACTTCTCGTTAGAAAGAGCCGTCGGAAGAGTCCGAAATAGAAAACTTTGGCACGACTTCCGCGTTTTATACGCGTTTCATCTCTTCATCAATACTCCCGAACACCTGAAACTATCCGCAAATTATAGAGAATTAGTGGGAACTCAATCGGTGTGTCCGCCTGCAGCGGGTGGTCCAGCGCAATAGGAGTAGCAAGGGGGGGACGGGTCGGCCGGAGGAGTGGAGAGGGAGGGGGGCGCCTCCCGCCACACGGTGGCTCCGTCCGCCCGGCCAGCGCCCCACCGGTCGCGCGACCCTCCCGGGAGTGGGTGTGAGACCACGCCGGGTGCCTGCGTCGGCCCTCGCGGTCGCTACGGATGCGCCCCCGTCTCCAAGAGACTTAAGAACAACTCTGTCTACCCGGCGACTATGGGAACGGCGAGATTCGCAGACACCCGTCGGTGGCCGTGGCGTTACTCGTGCGACGCGACGCCCCCTCAAGAGTGCAAGCGCACCACGGCCATTTCCGACGCCCCCGCATCATCCGGCTGTAATCATTGAACCCGCACTTCCAGAGCTCAAATTCCGAGGATGCCCATTCCCCACGACGATGGCCACCCGCCGCTGGGGGCAGCCCTTAACCGAGTTCTCCCGTCATTGATGACGGCATTTGTGGCCCCGCTATTCTCACGGAAGGATTTCACCTCGGCCAGCAAGGGAGGGAATTTCTCTCACCGCGAATGCGGCTACGTCGAAATTCGGGGTCCCGGCGACGGGAGAGGCCGCTTACGACCGCACCCCGGCAGAGGCAGGGGTGCGGCGAGGCCCGACCCCTCAGCGCGAAACGACGCGACCCTCCCGGGCCCGAGGAAACGGCGCGCCACGCCTTTGGGCCTTCATCAACTTTCCGTTTGTTGTGACGTTCGAGATCACACGCTTGCAGCGTCGTAAACGCTCATGCACTGACATTGCGCATCACTGGGCCGAACAAGGGCCTTGTTGGGCAATTGGAGTACACAGCGAATCAAAAATTTGTTTCGGGCACCCAAACTATCACATAATCAGATTAGTGTTTACAAAAAGTACCAAAAACAAACATAGAATATTAAGGATTTATGAATGTATTGAAAAAATGAAATTGCACATTGCACGGCACCGGTTATTACTCATTTAAGAAACGATTTCTGAGTCCGAGGACCCCAAGAAAAGCAGCCTCGGATGACCACGACGCGGTGACCCGACAACTTTGCTTAGTGATACATTCAAACGTCAAAGCTCCCGTAATTACGAGGCGATGGGGACCGCGAGAGGGGCTGTCGGGCCTCGGGAGCGTGGGCCGCACGGGGTAGCGTAGGGGAAGGTGGTTGACGGGCCGCGTCTCGATCCCGCGGGTGCCGTGCGCAGGTGCCCGACAGAATGCGGGGGGCGTTGCCCTTGGAGAGTGGACTGAAGGCGGATCTCAGGGGTGGGGAAAGCGCGAGTGGGCACGGCCGCCATGATGCCCTCACTTTAACGAGGCGAGTAAGTGTGAACCCTTCGGGAGTCCAAAAATCCAAGTCGAGCCAACGGCCGCTATTTCAGCCGAAGGGGTTCGCTTCCCAAAACTAAAGAGTCGCCCTCAAAGGCCTTCTCGTTTAACTCACGGAGTGACGAATGATGCGGCACCTGCCGGCAGCCAACATTGCAAGGAGTTTGAATTTGAAAATTTTCCATTAAATTATAAACGATTGCCATACGGTTTCCTTGAAGGGGATTGGAGTTGATATCGCCAAATATATGCAGAAGGCAAACCATCGGCAACTTCATCGCTGTCTCCTCCAAACCCCCGGTCAACGCGCGCCCCCCCATTCGTGGACCACAGAGGGGCGCGCCTAGGTGGGGGAGGGGGTAAACAATCAACATTCCCGTATATTCACTAATTATTTAAAGTTGCCCATGGATAAGGCACCATGGGGTAGAAGGTGGACGCCATGAGGGGGAGGAGGGGGCGCGCGGGATCAACGGGTGCCGCGGTGCGCAACCGGCGGGGGCACACTCGGTCGGGGCGACGGGAGGACGCGGCCCCGGCGACGGCGGGGGTCGAGGCCGGGGACGAGGCGAGCGCGGCGCCCCGCTTTCTCTCTCACTCACATCGGCAGTTGCTCCAGACGTTGGCGAGACTCCAGAGGCGATACGAGTAAGTTCCGTAACATCCGAACATGTTGCTCCTGGCGACCATCTCACGGAGGAGCCCGCGGACACCCGCCCTCCCGCGCCGCGGCACCCCTCCCTTCTGGAGCGGTGAACGGTGCAGCGAAGTCACCGAGGGAAGGAGCGGAAGAGGGTCCGCCGCCTCCCGAGGGCCCCGCGGGGGGTCGCCAGCTGCCCCGGAGGAAGGGGGGAGGAGGATGGTGGTTCTCTCACGTCACATCCGCCGAAGACACGGGGGCGCTCCACACACACACACGCACATGCACTGACACCAACGCACCGTCAATCGAGAGCGGCACCCGCGTCCCGTCCGTCCGTCCCGCTCGCCTCTCCTCGACCGATCTGCCCGCGGAGACGGCCGAACGCGCTCTGAGCGCGAGCCGCCGATCCGAGCGCCCGCCCCTCTCCATCCCGGCCTATGCCACAGGGGGGAGGGGGGGCCAGACGAGAGCGCGGGAAAGGGGGCGGGGGCGGGAAAGGGGAGGAGCCACGGGCGGCAGGGGCCCGAGGGGGGCCGAGGGCACCCGAGCGTGCCCCCCTCCCTCGCCCCTTCCACCACCCGCACGGGCAGGTGGCGACGCCTGGCGTGCGTACGGAGTACACGCGAGGCGGAAGGAGGGGAGGGTCGCGGAGAGGAACAGGTGGCGGGAGGGAACGATAAACGGCTACAAATGGAAGAAACATTCTCAAAATACACCATGAATATTTATCGATTTCAACCCTCGATACACCAGGAAACTAATTTGTATTAACCTTTCGGAATGCCATCTATGAATTCGTGAGCTTATCGATCACGCGAGAGCTTATCGATTGCAATAAGATTCTCTCTATCAGAGATTATATAGCTTTTCTGCTTTCAGCAGATTTTACGGCAGAATTGAAGAGCGAACCACGAGCATTTCAAAAGATGGGATGCAGCGTTCAATTCTTCCATATCTGATTTAAATTCCCTCGTCCCCGACAACGGGGTCTCCATTACGGCCATATTTACTTCTTGCACTCCTGTCATGGGAATGTCCATCCCCATGAGGTCTGGAAACAACAGAAGAAAAGCACGCTGCGCCCGACAGGAAGAAGAGGAAATTGCATTGATAAAATATCGCAATCGACGCGCCTACAACCTACATTGTTACTTCCCCAGTAGTTCCCTCCCGAACGCCTACTGCATCGGGACAACCAAATAGAAGGTATATGTAGAAGAGACTCGATTAAATGCTTCGGCGTTACCCTCACTCACGACCCCTCGTGGGTGAAATGCGTACGGGGAATATGTGGACAGTCTAACAAAAATTTAGGATTTAGTAGAAGAGTACTTGGTAAATGTGGTGAAAAGGTCAAAGGGAGAAATGTGGTCTGTCGTTGGTTAGGCTTCATTTAGAATACATATAAGTATACAATGGGATCCTCACGAAGTTGGATTAATTGCCGAATTGCCACAGCGTAGAGGAGCTAGATTTGTAAAACGCTGCTATGGTAAACTTAGTAGCGTATCCAAGATATTGGAGGAGCTAGGCTAGGGTTACATTACAGATTAAATCTCTTGCATAAATTAGTAGAATGTTTTTTCAGCAATGATGCTGAAAATACGACTTATTATTCTTCGTCGTACTGCAGTAGGAGAGATCATGTCAATGAAATTAGCGATATAGAGACATTAGCGAGTAGAACCGATAGATTAGTGGTATCTCGATCCCTACTTTAGGTGCTTTAGTGGAGGGCACTTTGAGTGAGTACGCCGTCCGTCAGATGGGACGTTAAGCTGCGGACCCCTTGGCGCCTTTCGTTAAGAGTAGGCTAATGCCGACACCGGGTTTCTCTCCACCCTTCATCTTATCCTGTCCATCCACTATGGCGCAAATGACCTCAGCAGCCGGTCACCTCCCCTAACTACTACTACTACTTTAATATGCCATTTTTCCCACGAACGAAAAGGGATGAGAAAAGCATCGTCCAACCGCGGTATGGGGAAAATACGAGATTTTGTGCCAGAAGTAGCCTGGTGTGAAATTATTCCCTGTCCGGTAGCTCGTAGGTGACCACTTTTGAATGTCCTTTCGGGGCTCGGGAAATGCGGGCCGAATGAGGCGACTTGAAAACATTCTCCGTTTCATTGACGCGCTCCATATTGTAAGAAAAACTAAGCGTCCGGGTTCTTAACGCCCATCGGTAATTCTTCCCTTACGGGACGTGTGGCGCCGCGGAAGGAAGGCATGAGGAGGGAGGGCATAAGTGGAAAGGGACGTTGAATATGCTCCGGGTGATTTGTGTGCCCCGTGGATTTCGGGGCGTCCGAGTTGACGGAGGTATTGCGTCGGGATTTCCGTGTGAAAGAGAGGGCGGCGCGGGGAGGGTTAGCGGTGGGAGAATCGCCGTGGGAGGCCAAGAGGGCAGGGGGAAGCGTGGCCGGTTATCGCCGGTACTTCTCCGGCATATACACATACTGGCGGAAAGCTAAGGATGTCTTCCGTGGGAAGGGCTGGAATAAAAGTGGGCGGGAAGATGGTACGTAAGGTCGGAAGAAGACCGAGGATAGTTAGGCAGACAATGAGGGGGTCAATTGCTGCTATTGCCGAGCGATTTACGGGAACAATGTTAAAGGGACAAGATACCCTACCATGCAGCGGGATTCTGGAGAAGATGAGCGCAAAATATAAGTGGAGGCTTCAAAAGGTGGCGTGGTCCTTAATGGGAGCGACACGGGAGGACATGGGGTGAGCGCAGAGGGGCGGGAGGCGGCTTGTGAGGCGGAGAGAGGGAGTCGGATAGGGAGGAAGACGAACGCCGGGGTATGGCAAGGCATGTCTGATGAGGGGGAGAGAGAGGCCAGGGGAAATCCGAAAAAGGGAATTACAGATGGTGCGTTCTCTCGAGTGTTAAAACTCTACCCGTTCTAGTCTTCTACTTCAGTGCACATTTAAGCTTTCGTGTTCCTTGAGAATCACATCAATCATCTTGACCTTTTACCATGTATTCACGTTCGTTCCATGAAGGCAGGCTGACCGACGAAACGCTAAAAGGAAATCCTTTGCATATCTACTTTTCATTAATTGTCTATCAGGTCTTTAATGAGTACTTTATTTAGTACCCTGCTAACCACCCTTGGGGTGTATGGAAGGGGGTGATCACACGTTAGACCACCATTGACCCTAAACACCTTTTCCTCCGAGCGCGGTTGGGCAAACATTATTTTTGTTTGACCTCTTATAGTTCGTGGAACAAATGACATCTTAATGTAATTCATCTCTTCTATGCTTAATCTCTCTAATTTTATAGAGATGATCTCTCCTACCGTATTACGATGGCGGTAATTCTCCATTTTAAACATCACTGCTAAAGAGACTCTCTTCCAATTTATGCAAGGGCTTCAAAATGTAATTTAGCCTTCACTCCGTGAGTGATTCTTAGCTTAGCTGCTCTAATATTTTGGATACGCTGCCAAGTTTCTCACAACGTTTAGCAAATCTAGCTCCTCTACACTGCACGCGATACAATTCGGCAATCCAGCCAATACCGTGAGGATTACATATACTTTTAGCATATTCTAAATGAGGCCTAACCAGTGAACGATAACATCTCTCTTTGACCTTTTCATCACATTTACCCTATACTCTTCTAATAGTGAGTCCTAATTTTTTGTTAGCCTGTCTACATATTCCCCTAGTATGTGTTTCACCCAGGAGAGGTCGTGAGTGAGGGTCACGCCCTAAAGTTTTTAATCGAGTATTATGTTCGTAGTGCACTCGCATTATATACGTTGATCACAATAACATTGATCAATTGATTGATTAACATTAACGCGTCGTGGGAAAAGGCGGAGCTTTCCTTGGGCAAGAGACATTTGGCGCCTTCCGCAGGGATGTTGTTTAATTCTTGTAATAAATTTATTTCATCAAGTCATTGAATACAAATATTCGAGATGTAGAGGTAAGGACATATTTCTTTGTTTGGTGCTTCATTTCATTACTAAGAACATCGTCTTCGCCATGCCTCGTTTGTGTGCTCGTTAAACCTTATTTTGATGTACATAAACATTAGGGAAAATAATCTTCAAGCGCAGTGTTATGCTTGGAGAGTGTGAGCATTTAGTAATGCCCGGAGTAAAAATATAGTTGTCTGCGTGAATCCAACTGGGTAACCATGGATCGCTCGGCAACCCTTTGCTAAAGGGGTTCAAACCAACAAAAATGAAAAAGCGCCCACGAGGACTAATGGTAGAATGAATATTGAATTGATACTAATTTTAACTTATAAATGTGAAACATTTCGCAAGAAAGGTACGCATAATTATAAATTAATTACACACGACACAATGCATATCTTAAAAAAATTACTGACAAAGATTAATGACAGAAAATTTACCCTGGAGTAAAATACCATATAAATAAGATAAGAAGTGTTAAATTACTGAAATATAATACTGTCTGACTTAATAATTTAAGAATAATATAAAAATCGGATTATCTATAGAGTTAAATAAAGTCGAATAAGAAAAAATGAACACGAAACTAATGAAAAAAATCGCCCAAGTCAAAAGGAAGAAATGGAAACACCTGATGAAAGACTACCGAATGAATTCAGACTCACGCAAAAACGTGGTTTGCAACTACACACAAATGTTTACCCAAGCTATCTCAAATATTAACATTCTAACATCATCTGTTTATTGCTTATTCTTTGCTACGTAGATGTCAGTACTACTGCGTAGGGTGTCCAAACTCAAGCTGCCATTTCAAACACACGCAGATTAAGCAACTAATTAAATTATTTCTATTTATTATTAGGCCTCTAAATAGCACCCCCTCCCCAATTCGAAACACCGCCTAGCACGAGTCTTCGGGTCAATCATCGCTTTCCGGAACGCTTGTCATGGAATACTGTTCTGCAACTTCTACTCAATACCCCGCAAGCCGCCGCAAGGGCGAGTGGCGGGGGGTGTTGGGGCACCACCCCTAATTCAGGAAAAAACCGCTTGCAAAAGCCACAAATATATACAATCCACAAAGAAAACGTGGTATACTTTCATGCAAAGCATTGTTCCGTCGGCGCCGTTTCAATCGCCTCTACTGAAGTGCATCACTGCGGCTTATTTGAGTTACTGGAACAAGAGTGGCGGGGCAGATCCGGTAAGAACGCGTTAGCGACGACAACTCGTCGCATTATCGATAACTCTCTCATAGTAATTGACTCGCGAGCCGGTGCAGTGCCCGAGCAGCAACCACCACTCGCACTACCGTCCTACAGTTCAGGCCTCACACGACGTATTCGTTTCAAAAATCGATTCAAAAACTCTCCGTGGAATGCCCCAGAGACGGAGGGACCTCCGAAAGCAAAACCTTCCCGTGAATGTTGCCCCCGGCAAAGGTGATCATGATATTGCATCATCGCCTCTGATTTGGAAGCACGCCCTTCATCGGACTCGGGGCCCACTCGCCATGAACCTCGCGAACCACTCGTGAACGACTCAGTACACCATCGCCATACACGGTCGTAATCATTTCATACATCACGGGGGATTTGCCCAATTTAAAACAAAATCTGATGCTTGTTTGTTGCTCCATATTGTTGCGATGTTAAGGGTACACAAACACACACTTTACGCGAATGACCACTCACAGGATGGGACTAGGAGGGCTATTTACTATCCGCTTACCGCCGGCGGAGTTCATCTGCCTGCGGTATGACACCGTTCAAAATGAGTCTCAGTGCCCGGAGCAATTACGAAAGGCAACGAGACTCTGCCGGTCGGTATTACACCGCCGGAAGTGAGTCCCGTCTGCAAACGCGATTACGAACAAGTTTCGGACGGCTGCGTGATACCACGCCAAGGGGTCGGAGTTACACCACAGCCAGAGTACCCTGCCTTCGAAACTTCGTCTCGCTATATTTGCAATATGGTGGCAGTTTGCTCATATCGGTGATCTTCACCTATGCATTGCAATAATTTATGTTGAACGCATGAATGCGTTGAACCCTATTATTTTGTATTGAAAATAATCGGAAAGATTGAGTAAAAATAGAGAAAGTGAAATTACCATATTGGTTCTTCAAAATAGTATCTCGAAGGACTACGCTGAACTTGTTTATTTTATCAATGCAATGTAATAATTAATTTTGTTTAGAGATACCTCTATAATATGCGGCAAACACGATTTAGTTAATTTCGACACTGAGTTATTCAATTCTTATTGTAAATACTTAACTTTCATTCGAATATTTCGCTTGAGCAAAATCGGAGGAGTATTACCGAAACAAAACGTTAATGATTAGAATAAATACACGAGAGAGAATATAAAGAAATCGGAATGTAAATAACCACTTTGAAATAAATAATGAAGTATTCGCGAAACATCGTGTCCCTGTATGTGATTTGTTCGGTATTTATTTGTGTGCTCACAATCTTGATTTGACAAAGAGCTACTCTAATTATTACCCTCTCATGTTTATGCTATTATAAATAGACATAACTCCTTTTACCGTATGGAATGAGGAGATTGAAGAATTTGTGAGCTACTTACGTGTTCCGATATGTGATTTCTCTCGTGCACCCTTGTGTAGCGCCAAATATATGGCTTTGACATTTTTGGTGATCATCAAATATTTTAATTCATTAGCAAAGACATTAAGAAAACAGTGAAATGGTATCATGTTGAAAATGAAAAAGAGATTTCTTGTTTATTGCGATCTCATGGGGGCAATCACCTTAGGTACCCATGAAAGCCTGCGCGATCACTGATGCATTAATGTTAATTTACATTGGTGACCACCTCATGTCATATAAAACCGAGGGTAACAATCGCACACGGATTTTTTAATATAAAACACTGTGAGTTTTCTCAATATAAAACAGCCAATCATTGAAGTCCAGTCGTGCATTATTTTGATAATCTTTGTTGTAAGCAACAAAAGTGTGCCATTAAAATTTAGTAATTTGACACGGTTAAATCTCATGAAGGTTAATTTGCTTCAGTTGAATCTGATATGCTGTTTTGGGAAACGACTAGGAGACATGACTTGCCTACGATATAATGTGCACATAGGCAAAGCATGATTATGTTGGATGAGCTGAAGACTCAAATAAATATGATTAAATGAAAAATGTATTGCTAGTAAAACATCACCCGGCTAAATGCCAACGCCAAATCATACGCACGCAGGTGGTGAGATTAAAAGAAAATAATTATGTACATCCTCCAAAGATAAGGCTCGATGGTTATAAGATATTTATGCATTTCACCTAAATATTCATTGAATATATGCACAATTAACTATAATGTTCAAATGTTGCCCAATTCGGACATTTTAATAGATCAATCTTTGTGGAGAAGCAGAAATGAGTACCACACAAAGAGCCACTATCTGGCTCAGGAGGACTTCTAACTTGACCAGTAGAGTTGAGGGTGGAATGCATGATCTCTTTGTAAGGAGTTCACTGATCAATCACTCTTTCACATTCAAGTGCTAATATATTTACTTTTGCCATCCATTAATTCCATTCTAGGTATTCCCCTTTTCTTTGATGCTTCCCCCCAATTATATTTGCAGGCGATCTCAATGCCTCATCAGGTATCCTTCCAGCCTGTTGCTTCTACTTCCGGCAACTTGTACTTTTCCCTCACTCAGTCGAGAATTTCTTTATTGCTTGTTCATCATCACAATACCATGAACATAGGCTCGAAAACGTTACACCTATTCCCATTTTCTCACTTTTTCGAGGATGGCCCAGCCTTTAACCCTGTCAAATACGACAATTAGTATATACTTATAGAATCAGCATTATATACATAATTACATATAATTAGCATTAACTATGTATAGCAATTTAGATATATTTATATAAAAATTAGCATCATATATGCTTTTAAATTAAATTTCTTGGAAATGGAAAATAGTAACTTTGTGATTCCACTGAAAAATGTTTATTACGAGACGACCCGGGTTTTGACGTTCAACGTCATCTTCAGGTGGAACGTCGAAAACCGGGTCATCTCGTAATAAATATTTTTCAAATGACTCACAAAGTTACTATTATTCATTTCAAATATGAATCGATTCCATAAAGTTACGCCGGAAACCATAATTTAAAGGTCTTATGGGATGCCCTACTGGCCTGTTTATTTCGCTTTCTATTGCTTCTGCCAACGAGTACTTTATTTCACTCTGTCCATAATTTCTTCAGTGCTCGTTTGCTCTGCTTAATTTTTTTTTGGCATCACGAAATTGAAAAATTCGAATTTTCTCTATTTTCCTAAGATGGCCCAGCACAGCTTTCTACCCTGTACAATGTCTATATATATAAACCATAAACACAGTAATCAACCAGAAGGTCGGCTTAGTAGGTGATGGAAGAGATCACCGAGTACTAATCCCTATACGGCGCGTGAAAATTCACACATCAGGGTAGCGGGGCCAGTTCCTTTCCCTGTGCCGGTTATGGTTTCCCAGGAAAATCTGGTACCCGAAAAATCATATAGCTTGGGTGGAGCTGCAGGTGCCCAGAGTGCCTTGCTTAGGAATCGAACCTGGGACCCTCCGGTCAGCAGTCCAACGCTCTACCCCCTGGACTACCGCGACCCACGTCTATATACATATATATATATATATTTTTTTTTTTTTTAAGGTAATCTACCGGTTAAGGTAGGTTTTTGGATGAACACAGCTCCTAATAAATATTTTGTGACTCCTAGCAAAACACAACATCCTACTCTACATCAGGCCCCTCTTTATCCCTAAGTACATTCTTCCTCCCTTCATCCAGTCCAACATCCCTATCCTGTTCCTTCCCTCTCCTCGTTTGCCCAACATTCTACCCTATATCACAGTCTTCAACATCCCACTGCCGGTCAACACCCCCTTCATCCACTTTTCCTGCCTCCATTGGATTTCTCCCAACAAACCCCTGTCTTCGCCCACCATACCAAGTAATTCCTCATTGGTTTTCTTCTCTGTCCATTTCACCTTCTCCATTCTTCTCCACACCCACATTATGTCAATTGATCCTCCAGTCTACGTCTATCCTCCTGCTTCAATGACCAAGTTCCGCGCCGTACCTAGCTACGCTCCATATCAAAGTTTTAACGAATCTTTTCTTAGCATCCTTACTCAACCTCCCTGTCATCAACTCCCCCCTCCTTGCTAAAGCTCCTTTGCCTTGTCCAATTTTTCTCCTTACTACTTTCACCATTTTGTTTCAAAAGACTCCCGAAATAGATAACCTTACATCTGCTCTATTTTTTGCCCTCCTCTTTAAGCAATTACCTTAGCTCTCCTCTTCCTAGAAAAGATCGAAATCTTTGTTTTATTAATATTGATTCTCATCCCATACCTGTCTCATTGAATTTCCAACTTACGTAGAAATGCTTGCAACCCTTTGGCTGACTGACAAACTAAAGCTTGGTCATCAGCAAACCTAAATGATTTTACGAATTCCCCGCCGACTATCATTCTTACCTCCAGTTCTTCCCATGCCTCCTTAATCATTTCCCCTAGACACAGGTTGAACAGCAACGGTGATAATGGGCAACCCTGCCTTATACCTCTTCCTAACACTGCCCATCCGGACTCCCCGTTCCCCACTCGCACCTGAGCCGTCTGAGACATGTACAGGTTGCGGATTCGCATCCTGACCTTCCAATCTATTCCTATTTTCTTCGATACACTCATTAGTTTTCCCAATTCACTCTATCAAACGCTTTTTCGAAATCTACGAAACAGGCAAATACGTCCTGATTGTATTCTGTATTCCTCTCGATTAGTGATCTCATTACTGCAATGGCATCACGCGTCCCTCTTCCCTTCCTAAACACAAACTGATCAGTCCCTAAGTAATCATTTGCCCTGGTCTCCATCCTTTTGTCGATGATCCTGAGAAACCCTTTAGCTGCGTGGGATATCAAACTTAGTCTTCTGTAGTCTCATATGATGTAGCCTGTACTATTTATGGAATAGGAACTAAAACTGATCTCACAAAGTGTTCCGGCCAGATTCCTTCCCCATAAATACTACGAATGAGCCCATATAGCCCTCCCACATTTTCCTAATCATTTCAATAGTTCCGCGGGAATGTTATTTAGTTTTCATTTTATTTTTTATTATTTCCTTATTTAGTTTCATCTCCCTTAATGCCCTTTCTATCTCATCGTCTAGTATGCCTGGGCCTAAGCTATCTTCCTCTTCGTCATGTTCCTTCTCTATGTCTAACTTTGTTGGTCTAAGTTCTTTATAATACAGTTCTTCTATGTATTCCTTCCATCTCTCGAGGATCTTTCCTGTGTCAACTATTACCTTACCCGCCTTACCTTTAACTCTTAGTATGGATCTCCCTTTCTTACTTCCCGATAAAGATTTAACTTTGCTGTACAGCGCACCCATTTCACCCTTCCTCTGCAGACTTTCCATATCCTCGCACTGCGTCTTCCACCAGGCTTCTTTTGCTTTATTTATTGCCCGCCTCAATTTATTGTTTAATTCTTTGTACTTCATTTTACCTAACTCTGTATTTACATTCTTCCATTTTCTCCGCTCATCCATCTTTGTAATCATCTCATCTGTGATCCATGGTTTCCTAGTCCTTTTGGCGTTAACGGTTCCAATAGTGTCTTTGGCGGCTTTAGACAACCCTTTCTTGATACTTTCCCATTTTTCTTCGACAGTACTTAGCTCTTTACCATCCTCCATGATTTTCTCTACCGCCTGTTTGTATTGCTTCCTTTTCAAACCATTTAATGCTTCCACATTCCATTTTCTGACTCGCCGCCCCTGCCTTATCTTTTTGAAACGGACGCTACATTTCATAACCACTAAATTGTGGTCAGAGTCCGCATCCGCTCCCGGGAAGCTGTGCGAATTTATCACTGTTCCTAAACCTGTGTCTGACCAGGATATCATCTAGCTGATACCTTTCTGAGTCACCTGGCATTTTCCATGTATACCTGCGTCTTTTGTGGTGTCTAAACCAAGTGTTGGTAATGACTAACCGCTGTCTCCTGTGGAACTCAACTGCTTTCTCCCCGCGGTCATTCCTCGTGCCTAAACCGTAGTCCCTTACCTCAACACCATCTCTTCGTTTGCTTACCGTCACATTCCAATCCCCCATCACTATCAAATGTTTCCCTGCAGGAACACACGGGATTATGTCCTCTAACTGATTGTATATCCTATCGACCTCTTCTTCCTTGTGGTTGCTTGGTGGCACGTATACCTGAGTAATAACCAAGTTCGTCGGTTCTGCTTTTATTTCTTTTAGTAATATTCTATCTGATACCTGCTCTATGTTGACTACGCTTCTTTCTACCGCTTCATTTAATACTATGGCAACCCCTCGTTGGCTCTCGTCCCCGCCGCTGTATATTATTCTATAATTATCACTATCTATTATTCTATAATTATAGATAAAGGAGAGAATGCAGCGAGGCAGCTGATGACTATTCCGATAAAAAGGACTTAGTTTTAAGCATTAGTTTTGGAGAGTAGGATAGACGTTGGGATAAGTGTGTTAGGTCCCAAGGGGAGTACTTTTAAAGGGGACAACTAAGCCGGGCTATGTTTCTCAAAATATTGCATGTCTGGATACAGTAGGGCACATTAAAGGTCAGTCACAAGGGTGGCGATGATACATCGCCCCCTCGGCGACCCCCCACGTCTGGACACCGGTGGAGGGGAGGAAGAGGGCAGTCACGGTGGACCAAATGAAGGGATAAGTGCGCGGAACCGAGGAACAGTTTAATTTAGCGATGGGTTTCAGGTTCTGCATAGTTAGACGGAACTAAGAAATGTGGATGGGATTAGCCGGTGCCCATTTAAAAGCCACCGTCCATTGTAGACCACCAAACGATAATAATCGATTCGCATTACAGCGGACTCGCGCGAGAGCGGCGGAACGATCATTTCACTTGAATGAGGGAGCCTCCACACCCCGACCACGCGCCATCCACCGTCGGCGGGCTTCGATCGAACCTCACGGGTCTTTCCACGGTGAGGAGACGCAATAAGGAAAACTTACTATGCCAAATGGGAGCAACACCCGTAATGATTCACCCGAAGGCCCTGGAAAGGTTCAAAGTTCATTGGCAGCGGAACAAATGCTTCCATTATGAAGCAATTGTCTGCGGATTAGGTCTTAACCTGAATATATCTCACAGCGCTCATAAGACGGAGGAAACGGTTCCTCGTCGACATCTTTTAAGCGCAGCCATTCCATGGATGCCCTGCCCTTCTCCCCCCCCCCCTCCCGGCGCCTTGCGTGACCCACCGACGAAGGCCTCCCTCATCGCACACGGCGACCGACGGCAATTCCCCTTCGGGAACACGCTTGTACGACGCCCCCCCTCCTCTCTATCCCAAGGGGGTCGTGGCTCGCCGCTGGGGGAACCACGTCCGCGAACAGGAAAATATGAGCGGGGTGGTGACGGCGACCAGCCCCCGCCGGGTGCGAACACGGGCACTCATGAGGGGCGCGCGCTGTCAAACGTCGGTCGAGAGGGCTTCGTTCGCGAGGGCAGGGCCCGCCGCGGGAGAAAGGACACGACACCATGAATCGATCCAAAACGATAAATAATTTCCGACCGCGAAAAAGGCGAGCGCAGTTGAGGGTGTTAGATAGATAGATAGATAGATAGATAGTGGTCTTTATTTGGGCGAAATTGAGACCAAATGGCCCCTCGTCCATTTAACCCATCGTCGTATACAAATTATATTAGGCATTAAACTTATAGTTACATTCATATGTACACATAAATACACATAGACAGACATCAATTCATTTAGCACAGATTTGCATATCGAAAAGAAAAAAGTATATATATACATATATATATAGACACACACATATACACACATACATACCTATATTCATACACATACCTACACATATACATACATATCCACACACATACATATACAGACATAAACATACATACATGCATTCATACACATACATAAATACATACATAAGTACGCACATATACACCCATACATACATGCATATACATATATAAATTAAGAATAAACCCACATATACTCAAATTAAATGACAGTGAAGATAGAGTACAATAAAATGAGGAAAGTCTAAGCAAAGAATGAGGTTTGTGGGAAAAGCTAGGGAGAGCGTGGCATTGCTCAACTAGTAAAAGGAGAGGGAGGTGTTAGGAGAGGGAGCGTGGCGGGAGGAGGATTGCTTGGCGGAGAGGGGGGCGTGGGAGGGGTGCCGGAGGTGGGGTTTGGTTGGGGGGGCGGAAGAAGGCCTCGGGGCCCATGCGGGGGCTTACTCGCGGTATTCGACACGGATTTTGAGATTCACGGACTGATGACGAATGTTGAAGACTCGAGTGCCCTAGTCCCCCTGCCACACACCTTTTTGGTGGCTCGCAGGGTATTGATGTAGATGTAGCCCACAGCGACGACCGATACGGAGAAACAAATAGAACATAGTAGAATCGATTGAGCAATCGATCCTATTCGCGGATTTCTATTTAAAGGCCCGTCCCCTGTCCGATGGTGCCAACCGTCCAACGGCTCACGGTCCGGCTGTGACCCTGAGCGAGAGCCTCGATTGCGTGACCCACAGAAGCCAATCAACCCCTCCCCCCCCCATCACGAATAAAAATGGCATTTGTCTATAGCATCGATGATAGCATTCGTCAAACAAATTCGACCGAAGTTATGAACTCATTCCTCGCACCAATCCGAGCGCAAATGGGATATCAATACACGAGCGATACGGGTATCGCAAAAGTGAAGGCTCCAATTCTTCACCAAATATGGGCGCGACCTCCTCGCCCCGTCGGCGGCCCACACCGTCCTTCCGCTTGAGAAGGCACCTTAGGCGCCCAGCAAGAGTAGCAATACCTGCATCCAGTCGACACAAGAATATGCGACCAATGTCATGCCATAGTGGGACTCCCAGTTCCAATGTCTCAAGGGGACGCCCCGGAAGTATTCGCGGCGGATGCCGGGCCGATCTCCGCGAGGAGGGTCAAGTGCGGGTGGCAGCTGTCTCCCGGGACCCCCCCCCCCCGCTCTTCCCGGAAACTCCTCGCCCTCTGCTCGCGAGCTTCAATGGAGCATCCCTTTAGCTGTGCCATCGCGTGAAAGGTGCCCTTCTACTCCCTACCCATTCCCTGGGGACTTCCGGTGCGCATCGAGGGGCGCTTTGCCGCGATCATCTCTCAAGGAAAACGAACTTTTGCTACTTCTTTCAGATTTATAAGGTCTGTTCCAATAGCAGTAGGACTGAGTCGATTTAAAAATATCCATTGCCAGACTTGATACATTCACGCTCACACACCGCTGCCAGCGGGTTTTCCACGCCCCCCACGTCTCCTGGAAGGTGGCGCCCGGGATGCTGATAAGTTCCCACGTCACGGCCTGTTGTCACGCTTCCACCGAGCCGTGGTGACGTGCTGTCATCACGGATTGTAGTTTGTGGAAGAGGAGGAAGTCTGAGGGGACAAATAAATTTGGATCATCACTCACAAGGTCGAGAGGCTCTTGGCGGATCCGCGGGCGAGTGTCCTTTCATTCGCCCGAGAGCACTCACACATTTCTCAAGCCCAAGCTTTCACTCACAAGTCGATACACATCACTTTAAGGCATGTCTTGTTCATCAGAAACCGTGCGAACACTTGATCTGTGATCCCTTCCCAACAAAGCCTTCACTCTTGCAAGGGTTTTGTCACTTTTTGAGGTCGAAGGGCGTCCTGAACTTTCGGCGACTTCAACATCTTCTCTGCCCTCCTCCAAAACAACTTAATCCACTCAAAAACACCCGAACCACCCATGGTGTTATATCACCATTGGCTGCCTTGAACATGCATGAGTCTCTTTCCCGGTTTTGCACAGTTTCACGCAAAATTTGATGGCAAAGTGCTGTTTCAATTCAGACGGATCATTACGCAGCGTAACGAGGTCGCGTTATAGATGTTTCGCAAACGAGCGATCCGCACACCTCGAAAGCTGGGAGCCTACTACCACCAGAATCTAGCCTTTCCTGAGACTCTCCTCCCTCGAAACCACCGCCCGTCCGTCCGTCTATCCAGGAAAAATAAGTTCTACTACTTATTGGACAGCCCTTATATATTGAAGAAATCCACCTCTTTATTTCTGTATAGAAAAATTTGAAAGCTTATTATTTGTGCTATCTTTACTAATTTTCTGCGCTTCACGATCATAAAAATTAAAAATATTTCTTTGGCAGCTCAAAAGAAAGCATTCATTTTAAGCCATCGGGTGTTGAGATACGCAGAGTGTTCTCTCGCAGGCACCCAGCCGCGTGGAATGACGCCGTTTCAGTTTTCACAAATACGTATATGCATTTATTGAAACAAAGAATGCCTCGAGAAACTCCGCCGCCCAGCGAATGCCATCATTTCGCGAACGAATATAAAGTGCTTGTCTGTCTGCCTGTAGGTTTCTTTCTTGCCACTCTATTGAAACATGATGCTTTGCGAAGTAACTGAGCCACTAATTTCTTTTGGAATTGAACTAATTTTTGAGTGAAAGCCCCTTCGAACTATTTCAACTTGGCTGAATCACATGGAAATTTGAGGAAACGCATTGGGGCGCATTCGCAACTCCGCATCGGGGGCGCACGTCAATTCTCTGGTGGAGGATCCAGTTTCCGCCCTCATTTTCCAACTCTATTAACGATTTCCTAACTTTTCCTCGAAAGAGGCCTTCTGATACTTGCAATTGAAAATTCACGGCGGCGACGAGCTATTCATCCACCAGGCTTTGATTACTTTTAAATCAAGGAACTCCGCACTTACGTATAAGCTGAAAAGTAGCAATCTTCGGGTGAGTGATACTGCAGCTTCGATACTCCTCAAATGAATTACCACTGACGATTACGAGACATGCACAGCAGCAGCAGAGAAGACACCGAAGAAGACCAAAGAGACATTGTTGGAACAGGGACCCGGAATATTAGGGCGACGTTGATGGCCAAAGGTTAGGAAAGAGAGAGCGAGGGATGGAGGGAAGACATTTTACACAAAATACGGGAATAGAGACTTTTCAAAGGGTAGAGCAAGCAGGAAAGAGGCAAAAAAGGAGGAAGAAGCGTAGACAAACCGCAGTATGTGAATGACAGTACAGGTAAAAACTGACCAAACGGGCTTAGCGTGGTCGTTACAATATGGGTAACGAAACAGGAAGTGTGCAGTGTCGACTGGAGAAAATAATTCGGGCGCACGTGAAGAAAGACCTCGAAGACCATAGGGGTTTGGAAGGCGTTGGAGGAAGCGATGGAATTCTATGGATCACGAAATAACCAGGGGGAGAAAGCAATTGAGTCCCGCAGGGGAAACGGTTTAACCATTTGAGAAAAATTGGTTTAAACGCCGCAACAGGCTTGTCGGTCTAGAGGCAAATGCCCTGGGATTTACAGAGATATGAACTAATTTTGTTCACGGTTAGCCATAGATTTAGGAACACCGTAATCAGATGGACATAGTTCCGGGGAGCATGCAAATTCAAATTACAATTTAGTATTAACGGAGTGCAGTGCCAGATTCTAGAAGATAAAACAAGGAAAACGGAAGAGAAAATGTAATGCGGGAGCATTTTACCGAAAGGAAAAATAGTTACAAAGGGTGTAAAGAAAATCATAGCTGAAGACACGGAGTCGGGTGCGATAGAAGAAAGATGGGGGGAGTGTGTGGAAAATAGATCTGTCAGGGAGGCGCAACGATACAAGTGGATCCAATAGAATTAAATGGGAACATGGAAATGTTTCGACAGAGGGATTAGATAGAGGAATGAATAACTGATTGAAGCACTTTTCCACTCCGCCATCATTACCTGATGATGATGTAATTCATCGAAACCCGGTCGTAAATATAAAAATTTTATCAAGTGGAAAAGTGCTTCAATCAGTTATTCATTATGTTCGACTTCCACCATATCACGCCTACTGAAGCTACTCAATTTATAGATAGAGGAAGAATACAATCACGGAGTTGGGAAGAGAGAAGTAGGCAGAGAAAAGCAGCCACAAAATGAGGCGATGAATGGATGGCGCTGAAGAAGTAGGATGCACGGCAGCCGATCGGGGAGAGTTCGGAGATATTTGGCGAATTGTGGGCGCGGCAGAGGAAATTGAGAAGAGGAATCGGCAAGCAGGAGGGAAAATCCGTGCAGACTGTTAGAAATACAGTTGCAAAATTACCAATCGGCCCAGCAATGATTCAAAAGAGACGAACGGAATGCGTGGAGGAGCTACACGACGAAGGAGCACATGTCATGTGGAGTACAAAGAACACAAGTTTAGGCATAAAAGGAGAATATGGCGTAGAAGAGGACAGCTTCGGTCCAGGCATGCATGATGCGAGGTGGAAACATTATCGAAGAAACCGAAAGCTATTAGACGTAAAATCCTCCTGGAACTAATTTAAGGCATAACACCGCGTGTGTGAGGAAGAGGCTGATTCGTAGCAATGGCGAGGGAGGAACTTTGTCAAATCAGTCAATTCCCAAACCCAAAGGAAGGAATGGCAGCTTTTGGAAGGTTTGAAGGACAATAAGTATTATCCAAAACATGGCAAAGGAACAGCCATCAAAAAACGTACCGGGCAAAAGACAAGATCATCACTTGGAGGGGAATGGTTCGGGTCCAGGAAGGGGAGAATCAGGCCCTACAAGTTATGAGGTGATTGATAGACAGAAACATAGTACACAACCAGGATGTATTTCTTTGCCTCATGATTCGAAGAAAATGCTCGATGGAGCAAACTGCGTAGAATATAGCCATGCATTGCAGAAAGTAGGAGTGGAATTGATAGATATTAGGGACTTATCCGACACCTGCGTATTTCTAAGACCGCTAAGATGAGCGCGGTGCATGGAGAGTCAGGGTGGGCAGTGTTGGGAAGAGGAGTAAGGTAGGGCTGTCAATAATCGTCACCTATACTTTTTAGAGATATACATATTTCAAAGAGGTATTCCATGCATGATTGTAGGTCCAGTGACGGGTGCTTGGAAAAGGCTGGAGTGAAATGAGTCGGGGAATTCAGAAAATTGGTGAAAAGGTTTACAATCAATTTTGAGTGCCTTTCTCTTGCTCCGGAATTTCATACACTTTGCGTTATTTATGTTGATTCTCATCCCATACCTTTCACACTAATTTCCAAAGGTGGCCCGGGATGATTGTAACGCTTTATAATCATTTTCGTGACTTCCTCACCTCACTTCACGTCAAGTTAAACGTCTACATAGGAGAGCATATAACAGAGCAGATGGACTTGCGTATCTCGGAAGTAGGGATATAAGGAGAAGAGTTGCGTCAGGCAAAGAATCCTTCCCAAGGAGTTGATGACACGGACGTTTAGTACGGATGTTAAGGAAAGACGTATTAAAACTCACCGCTGAGTCTCAGCACGTCACCGGACGTATTGAGACTCACCGGTGCTTGGTGCGTGTGTTCATCAAACTCCCAATTTTAGCGGTAGACTAACCGGAAAAATTACTCGGAAGGTGCATAACTGCTTTACGCTCTGGAAAAGTCTACTTCTTGGCTCACATTCGCGACTAAGGATGGAATGGATGTCACTCGTGCTTTGCTTTCATAATTATCACATAATGAGGATACATAGTATCGTTGTTTTTAAATAATGGTTTGGTACTTCTTCCACACTCGCCGAGTGAATGAGTGCAATCATTTGGAGTCGCTTTCAATCATTCGGGCCCCGAGTTTCGCTCTCCGCTCACGATAAATGAGCGGATGATAATTACTTCTTTTAAGTCAACACATAAATGCATCGACGAGCAGCTGCATGCCATTGCGATGAACTCGCGGCAGTTCATGGAGACATCTATTACAGCCAGGCTGCGAATCACATACGGAGCGAAGGTCAAATTGTGAATAAATTCTCTCGGATAAATTGGAAGAAGTTCTCTTCTGCGAGGAGACTGAAAATGTATCGGTAGCCCCGTCATATCACACAAAAAGCGTGGACGCCTTGAAAACAATGTGAGAGAAATCAAGAGTGGACCCGGCAATTTTAAAATGTCATTTTCCCCAACCCCAATAATGGTGGGACCATTTCCACCGCAAACGACGGAGGACCGGAAACAATATTTTAGCAGCCACGATTTCCGCTCTTGAAAGCAGATCATGCTCAGGCTGCGGGAAAAATATTTCCACCGTCATAGATCCAGGGATGGAAATTGAGAAATGTGCTCCTGGGCGTGCATGGGCAAAGCGGCTCTGCTGGATAATTTACCACGCATTGTTAAGTCGCCTCCAGAAACATGTCATGCCTCGCGGGCTAGCGTTCACATTATTACTGCTCTCTCAAAGGAAGCAAGTCAGGAGGAAGAAGCGAGGACCGTGGAACATCTTTCCATCCCCCCACCAGAGGCAAAGGGCCCGGGCCCCAAAACCTAACGGGGCCCCATCTCAGAGGGGTGCACGGGAAGCGTCGGGGGGAGAAATGATGACCTCCCCGTTCCCCCTCGTACATGCACCCGCGATATTATGGGCAGGTACGTGTCCGCCCACCGCACCACGCCTCGCGCGCCACCCACTCTCCTCTCCCCCCTTCGAGGGGCGGCGCGGGGCGGGGGCGCTTGGAAATGCCCGCAGGGGCGCGGCAGCACCCGCATATTGGGAGCGAGTAGTCAGACAGTCCGTCAACATTCCGCGCGCCCGGTGGATGAGTGGTGCACCAGGGGTCGGGGGCACACACGCGCGCCGCACAACTTTCGGATTCGGCCGGGGGGAGTCCTCCCCCCGAATGCAGCTCAACAACCCGCCCCCGACGCGAGGCAAGGCCATGTCGGCGCTTAATGAGACTCCGGCCCCTCCCCCCGCCCCGCCCCCCGGAAAGGCCCCCGCTCCGGCCGCGGAACCCTCCCCGAAGTTTCAACTGCGTCGCGACGCGCGCCCGCCCGCTGCCGTCCGATCCGGAAAAATGGGACGGGGCGCGATGGTGCACGTCCGCACCCGATGGCGCCACACGGCAACGATTCGACCTCTTGAACGGTAAATGGAATGTCAGCAAAATAATGGAATGCGAGGAGGGTGGGGGGCAGTGGTGACTGCGCCGAGGAGGGGGGGGGGGAAGAGGCGAGGGCTCGCGGCCGAGGGGGCGTGGGTGCCTCGACGGACCCTCGCGCAGAAGCGGACGGCACCCAAACAGTCGCTAAACGAGCGGCACCCGAAGAGGTCACCATAGAGAGAGGGGGCGGGGAAAACCTCGGTGTGGCAGGAAGAAACATATGCGGCATTCGCCTTGAGAACCTACGCTCTCTTACAGCAATGAAATCCAAAAACAATGAAATCTTCCTTCGGAGGCGCCTCCACAGAGGGCGTCACCGGAGGAGTGCGATGCCACTGCACCGCGGTGATACGGATCTCATACGCTCTTGAGAAAAATCATCGCTCTCTTAACCTAGCGACCTGCACACCGAATTCCACATCCAATCATCAAATTAACCTGAAGGAGAAAGTGGCGTCGACGAATGGCCGCTTACCGCTGACCGGGTCACGCCCTCCCCACCCGACCACATCGCTCCTAAGTTTCATTTGCCTCCGCAATGTCTTCAAAGAGGACAGTCACGGCGGCCGAAAATCTGGTGTCAATTCCTTCACTGCCAAATGAGCGCATGTCATTGCTTGTCGATTGCCGTCTTCAACTTGTCACTAAACGGCTTCCTTCACCCAAAGAGTTCGGCAGAAGGAAGCGTATAGAGTAAATTATAAATTGAGACGGGCAAAAAATAGAACAAAAGAAATGTGGCAGAAAACGAAGGGGGACGATACGGAAATCATAGAGGGAAACGGTGCTCTACACAGAAAAGTGAAACCACTGTCGGGAAGTATGAAGAGAAAAACGTGGTAAACAATCAAAGATAAATCAAGAAATATCCTAGTTGAGCAAGAAAGTATCCAAGCGAGGAGGAAGGAATATTAAAAGGAACTGTATGGTAAAGACATGTGACCATCAAGATTTGACAAGTACCGAGAATGTGACGTAGATAAAGATAGCTTAGGTCGAGGTGTATTCGACGATGAGATAGTAAGAGCATTAAGGGAGATGAAAATAAATAAGGCCGTGGGGGTGGATAACACTATTGCGGAACTACTTAGAGGTTTGGTCAAAGGAGGGATGAGGAGTTTTTATTGACTATTTCGTAGCATTTATGAGAGAGGAATTCAGCCGGCAAACTTAGTGAGATCAGTGTTAGTTCCTATTCCATAAATAGTACAGGCTACATCATATGAGACCACAGAAGACTAAGTTTGATATCCCACGCAGCTAAAGGGTTTCTCAGGATCATCGACAAAAGGATGGAGACCAGGGCAAATGATTACTTAGGGACTGATCAGTTTGTGTTTAGGAAGGGAAGAGGGACGCGTGATGCCATTGCAGTAATGAGATCACTAATCGAGAGGAATACAGAATACAATCAGGACGTATTTGCCTGTTTCGTAGATTTCGAAAAAGCGTTTGATAGAGTGAACTGGGAAAACTAATGAGTGTATCGAAGAAAATAGGAATAGATTGGAGGGAAAGGAGGCTAATCCGCAACCTGTACATGTCTCAGACTGCTCAGGTGCGAGTGGGGAACGGGGAGTCCGGATGGGCAGTGTTAGGAAGGGGTGTAAGGCAGGGTTGCCCATTATCACCGCTGCTGTTCAACCTGTATGCAGAGGAAATGATTAAAGAGGCATGGGAAGAACTGGAGGTAAGAATGATAGTCGGCGGGGAATTCGTAAAATCATTTAGGTTTGCTGATGACCAAGCTTTAGTTTGTCAGTCAGCCAAAGGGTTGCAAGCATTTCTGCGTAAGTTGGAAATTCAATGAGACAGGTATGGGATGAGAATCAATATTAATAAAACAAAGATTTCGATCTTTTCTAGGAAGAGGAGAGGTAAGGTAATTGCTAAAAGAGGAGGGAAAAAAATAGAGCAGATGTAAGGTTATCTATTTCGGGAGTCTTTTGAAACAAAATGGTGAAAGTAGTAAGTAGAAAAATTGGACAAGGCAAAGAAGCTTTAGTAAGGAGGGGGGAATTGATGACAGAGACGTTGAGTAAGGATGCTAAGAAAAGATTCGTTAAAACTTTGATATGGAGCGTAGCTAGGTACGGCGCGGAAATTTAGTCACTAAAGCAAGAGGATTGATGTATTTTGGAGGCTTTTGAAATGTGATTGTGGAGAAGAAGAATGGAGAAGTTGAAGTGGACAGAGAAGAAAATAAAAGATGATGGGAGAAAACAAAAGGATGCGAAGCATTCTGATCGGCAGTCGGATATTGAAGAATGTGATGGAGGGGAGAATGTTAGGCAAACGAGGAAGGGGTATAGGATAAGGATGTTGAACGGAATAAAGGGAGGAAATAAGTTAGCCGAGTTGAAGAGGGGCCTATTTTAAGGTAGAATTTTGGGCTGTGATTTGTTAAGAGAGACAATAGAATTGTCCCGGCACCGTTTAAAAGCTTATGACCATCAAAAATCTAACTGAATCGACAATAATTATTTTTGATATGTGTGTTTATACCATATAAATTAAAACAAAGAAGTGAGATCGACAAAATGCAGTGACACACTCTCAAAGGACACTGACATGTTATATTTCTCGATATTTTTGTTGGCTAGCGCTATCTCTCTTCTCTGTTTAAATTTATAAAGCATATGCCATATATAATATACCTATTTTATATATTATATATATGCACATGATTGAAAGTAATCATATGTAACATATCACACCAGCTCTCAAACATGCAACTTATATAAGAGCATAATTTTTTTAGAAGAGTAAAATCTTAATGAATATAACAAGTCAGTATATTTGCATTATACTGAAGTTATTTTAAATGATATTAAATATTTCTCTTAAATCACATGTGTAGGATAAATTCATCCTTAGGTGGGAGTAAATGCCATTTGCATATGATTATTTTCATAGTCAGCATTTCTCAATCAGTTTTCTTATTCTAACCATCTTTAGATCTCCTAGTTTAATAAGAAACATGAAGGCTATAAATTACAGAAACTACATTGAGAAACCAATATAAGTATAAAAAAATTGGAAGCCGCAATTGAGGCGATTGGCGAACAGAAACCACGTATTCAGGAATCGAACCCCTACTCTTAGATGCCTTCTAGGGAGGATCAATTAAAAACGTTAAAACTGATATATTTTTAACCTCGTAATGCTTCAATGCAAAAGGTTCTCAGTGTTACTATTTTCACATGTGCTCTCAATAGTGTGCAATAGAAATAACTTTGCTCTTTGAAAGATCGCGCTAACTCTAGAAGTACCATGGTTTTAAATGCCGTACCAAGGCCAGTGGTGTCGCTTGCACTTGGTGTGCTTGACCTGGGGAACAAGTGGGGGAGAGAGAGAGAGAGAGAGAGAGAGAGGGAGAGAGAGAGGGAGAGAGAGAGAGAGAGGGAGAGAGAGAGGGAGAGAGAGAGGGAGAGAGAGAGAGAGAGAGAGAGAGGGAGAGAGAGAGAGAGAGAGGGAGAGAGAGAGAGAGAGAGAGAGAGAGAGAGAGTGAGAGGGAGAGAGAGAGAGGGAGGGAGAGGGGGGAGAGAGAGAGGGAGGGAGAGAGAGAAGGAGAGAGAGAGGGAGGGAGAGAGGGAGGGAGAGAGGGGGAGACATGACTGTTTCGGAACTCCCCAGTTCACGTGTTAAATTGGTGGAGGGACAGAGAAGAACGGCCAACTTTCATTCATTCAAGTCTGAATTCCAATTCTCTTAACAACACAAAAAAAACCGGAGTAATCTGTTCCTCTGCGGTGCATGTTTCAAATGAGTGTGTCACTCTTACACTATTTTTGCAACATAGTTTTGCTTTCTGGCATCCTGCTGCGGAACATTCATCTAACCATGGCCAATATTACTATTACCAACTAAAGGGACAGTGGGTCCCAATTTTGAAATTTCAGCCTACCTTCCTTCACCCTCGTAGCACCTATGTTGCCTGGGGGCCACGTCCTATCGAGTGCACACACCAGAGCAACCTTCCCCCTTGGCCGTTCACCCCCAGGTGAGGTGGTGACACCAACGAGATGGCCCACTTTTCACGAACACGTCAACACATGCAATGAATACCATCTAGGAATTAAGATGCTCATGTTTGCATATAATGCCAATTGATAAATTATGCTGATCACAGTAATGCTTCATAACTATACGTAGTTATACATAGTTACAAATCCTGTACCCAAATGGAAATATGTAAAAAACGGAGAGCCCCTGCAAAAGTTAGTACATTATTCGCTTTGAACAGAAGCATTTTGCAAGAGTCGAATACCGCATGCAAATAGTCTACATATTTATTTTGGAGCACACATTTTATTTCGTATATGACTGATGCAGCTTCCGGCGTAAAACTGCGTACGCTAATTAACGATTAAAAATTAGGATCGTTGAGGAATACGGAATACGTTGAAAAGCGATCACCTCGTCCTCAGCCCCCCCCCCTTTCCCCGTTCGCCCCCCTGGTACATCGGTTGATGAGGAAAGCGAAGGTGACCGCAAGTCCGAGCCTCGTCTCCTCGAGGTGGGGAATGTTTCCGTGCGAGGAATTGGAAATCAACGCGAGAGGAAGAGCCCCGCGCTTTCACGCGTGCGACTGGGCCGCAGGCATTCACTCTCCCCGCGGCACGGGCTGCACCTCGGTGCTGCGAGAGGCGCGGGCGGGGAGAGGGTGGGGGAGTGGCTAGGTGAGGGGGGTGGGCGCCCGTTTCTTCAGAGGGGCTCCACGAGCGAACCAATCGCTCTTCGCCGCCACACGCACCCCTCCCCCACCTCATCCCCGCCCCCTCAACATACCACCATCAAGATGGCCTCAATTAACATTTCATCCCCCGCCCCCAACTAATCCTCCCTCCATGCAAAATAACCGGCATTCATTTTCCCGGCAGTTCGAGCGACGACTTTAACCTCCCGGTGCCGTCCTCCCCCGCTCCTTAAACCGCCCTCCTCCCACCTGCCCCTCTCTCCTGAGAGCGCGCCAACGCCATCTTGCGGGCGCTCCTTCCGCCCCCAACCCCCTTCAGAATTTCCGAGAGATCTCCCGGCGTCTGGAGGGGGCGCCTGGAGGGGCTGAGTGGCGGTTCAGAGAGAGAGAGAGAAGTGAAGGAGGTTAGATGGGGGGCGCGAGAAGAGAAGGGGGGAGGCCCACCCTCTCCCGGCTTTTAATTAGTTCTAATTAAATTTTCCGTAATTACGTTACATTTTTCCCCGCCATTTGGCAAAAGGTTTTCTCCATCCGCCGCCGCTCCACGCCCCTTACTAATCTCCAGCCCGCACCCCTGCCCCCACTCTCGCTGTCAGGGGTTGGGGGGGCAAAGTTGAAATGCAGCAGCGAAAACCGCAGCGTAATCTCTGAGACCTATCGCGGGGGGAGGAGGCGGCGTGGGGGCGACGGGGGGGCGACGGGGGGGGCAAAGATAAGGAGCGGAAAGTGGGAAATGCCGACCGACTTCTCCGCTACCAACTAATTCCTCAGGTTTCCACGATTGCCGCCCCTAATTGCGGTCGCAGTCACGCGAGGGGATTTTTGACTCAGTCAATTGTGCGGCGAGGGTTGGGGTGGGGGGGTTGAACGGTGTCGATTGGCGGGAAGTGCAGGGGTTGGGGCGGACGAGGGTTCACCCCAGGGTGGTGGTCGCGAGGGAGGGCCTCCTGGGCATCGCCCCCCGCGGTCCGCGGCGGAGGAGGCGACCACCGGGGGACGAGGGTCCGCCTACCGCCGTGGGGATGCGAGGGAAGGAGAATGCGAGTTCCGATGGATAAGAAACACTCACGGCGCTCACCAAAGGGCTTTCGTTTCACTGCCTGGGAGAGGGGAGGAGGCGGGGGAGGGAGCCGAGGAGACCCCGACGCGGTCGATGATTAGTTGGCTGTCTGAATTATGCAGTCGGTTAGATAAAAGTTCGCAGGCATTGCTTACTAAATCAGGGATAGAAAATAGATTTAAGTTGAGCATCATTCGAAAGGAAACGGATGTGATGCCATTGTCTAGAAATAAGAAAGTTACGGTAAGCCTCAACTAGGTGGTGGAAACTAAAATTTTGGGATTTCGCCAATATATCGGCGACGCAATAGACGAAGGAAAGGATGTGGATGCAGCTTTCGACCGAGTGCCTCACGATAAATTATTGTTAAGGTTGGATAGTACGAAACGTAGATTTAGAAAAGGCATTTCATGGAATGAATTGGGAAAAACTGATGAGTATATTACATAGAATAGGAATAGATTGGAGGGAAAGGAGGCTAATCCACAGCCTGTACATGTCTCAGACTGCTCAGGTGCGAGTGGGGAACGGGGGGTCCGGATGGGCAGTGTTAGGAAGAGTTGTAAGGCAGGGCTGCCCATTATCACTGTTACTGTGCAACCTGTATGCAGAGGAAATGATTAAATAGACATGGGAAGAACTGGAGGTATGAATGAAAGTGGGCGGGCAATTCGTAAAATCAGCTGGTTTGCTGATGACCAATTTAGTTTGTCAGCCAGCCAAGGGATTTAAAGCAGAGCTGAGCGCATTTGAAAGTCAGGATGATTGGAATGTAATTAGAATAAATATTAGCAAAAAATATGTTATGCAGTATTCCAGAAAGAGGATGGCTACGTAATTTTTTAAATTAAGGATTTACGTATAAATTAGAGCAGGTGGAACAGTTTACGTATATCGGAAGTGTTTTGGACCAACACGGCCAAAGTAGTAGGGACGTAAGGAGAAGAATTGCGCTAGGCAAAGAGGCTTTCACAAGGAGGAGTGAGTTGTATACAGGGACGTTGAGTAAGGATATTAAGAAATGGCTTTTTAAAACTTTGACACGGAGCGTGGTTTAGCGCGGGTGGAGCGGGGCGAAGGATGAAGCGAGCGGGTGGGCGTGCACCCGTGAGCGGGGGAATGCATTTTTATTGGCCGGGTGCACACACGCAAGCACACTCGGGGAGGAGGGTGTTTAGATATCGAAGGGCGAGGCGGCCCGTAGTCTCGTTAATTTTGATTAAGAGTCGCCCGAAGAGTAACACCTTTTTCGTGTCCCGGCGAGAAATGGCACATCGAGGGGGTGTTCTCCCCCGCTAGGAGGGTGGAGGGAGGAATGGGTGGGAGAGGGGGAGGATGTTTGGAAATGGAATAAATAGGGGTGGCGGGGGAGGGGATGCTCGCCCTGAGCAGGCGCTGGGAGGGCGGTGGGCCAGAAGAGGGCCTTCCGTGGCGACCGCTGCGGCCAACGCCCCCGAAAGTGAGCGTAGCCCTGAGGGAGGGGGGCGAGGAGGAACATGAGGGGGTAGGGTCGGGGGCGCAAATTGGCGGAAGCCCCATTCTCGCTCTTATTTCATGTTTGATCCTCATGGGAAGGGGTTGGATGAGGGCTGAGGCAGGGGGCAGAACGAGAGGAAAGAACGGAGGGAGGCGATGCCATCTCAGAAGAGGCTTGCTCGTCTAGGGTCGAAATGCGAGCACCGACCCCTGGGAACGGCCGCCGAGCTATTTGGAAGGCACCAACGGCATCGCACGCACCACCATCGCTGCCCAGCAAGCAGGAAACGTGCCCGCAGTATCGGCATCTATGAAACCAGGGGTCATCGAGTAAAAATGAAGTCTGCAAATATTGGAATGCAAATGGTAAGAATACTTGCAGGTGTTATTTCACGCAGGCGATGCTTCCGATACTGCACAAGATTCGGATGTATCGGACGGCGCGGAATGGTGTGTTCGGAATCCAATGAGATAAGTAGAAAAGTTCGTTTCGTTATAATTCCCTCAGGAGGCTCGAACAAATGAATTTGCAAATATTTTTCGGTATTTGCGATCCGTTCAAGGCGCAAAGAGAAAATTCAACAAGGCCACCGAAAAATTAATCACCGCTATTACAAAGGCCACCACACCGTATCGATACGTGAGACCATTCGACCTCCACTGACGAGATGCGCACTGTCGGAAACGTAATTCCATTCCATCATCCCGTAGGGCACTGAGAAATATGTAAAAAACAAAGCTAATATTCAGAAATCACTAATATTCATCAATTATCGCTCAAACGCCCCTCGAACCAGATGAGAAGCCCCGGGCACCCCCTGCCCTCTGCCATTGCGGATGATTGTGACGACGTGACTGCTCCAGCCTCCACCTATGTTTGCGCTTCCGGAGCGGTCGCTCGGGGTCGCCCCCCCCCCCCGCCTTCCCGCGACTCCGATAAGCGCCATATAATAGAGCACCGTGATGTGGTCGCACAGCGCGCACGCGTGGAATCACTCACGGAGCTCACGACCGCCTTGCCACTATGATGTTGCCCCTCCCTCGCGAAGGACCCCCGCTCCCCCCCCCCCCAGGGTGCGGCGCAACAAACACGCACCCCCTCTAGCGGTGTCTCGGGCAGGAGGGGCCGGGGGGGCATGGATATTGCCCTCTGCGGCTATGGGGGCGGGGAGGATCATAGTTTGCCCCACGAAAAATCACGTCGCCCCCCGACTTCTTGATTGGTCACCACGCGGCAGCGCCCCCGTTCGCCCCAACAATGCAACCAATCCCCCCCCCCGCCCCACCCCCCTTCCGCCGCCACGACCTTGTCTGCTGGAACCACTCGACGGCTGGAAATGAGCATACACGCACGCAAGCAAACACACGGAGACAAGCATTAAAACGGCAGTCCGCACGAAGCATTGCCTGACGGACCAGAAACGAAGGAGTCTCCAACCACTCCACGAGAGGGGGGGCGGGTTCCATCTCGGTTTCCAAATGCATCCAACGTTACCACTCAGTATGCTGTTCATCTACACATACTGCGCCATTGTCTTCTCACACACACACACGTGTATATATGTATATGTGTGTATATATATGTATAAGTGTTTGTATATATATATACATATATATATATATATATATATATATATATATATATATACATATATATATATATATATATACATATATATATATATATATATAATGTATAACACTTAGCACTAGTGGACACAGACAAAAACACAGAAACACACAAAAAAAGAGACTCACTATTTTTCGAATTTTCGGTGGTCGTTGCCACCTTTATCAAGGAAGAGAGGGACAGAACTGAAGGGAATACGAGGTGACAATCCTAGAAGGTGACAATCCTTCATCTGGCTTTTGGAGTCCTGGAACTGGCCAGGAATTAATATTAGGCACTAATTACCCTGCTCTAATTATATTTTCATCCCCCTTCCACCCCCATCACCTTCTACATTTTCCCCACCCTTCTAACGCTGCCCCTCCATACCCGTCCCTTCGGAATTCCCTCCCCACCTTCCCCTTCCATCCATCGCTCCAGCCCTCGTATTCCCTTCAGTTCTGTCCCTCTCTTCCTTGATAAAGGTGGCAACGACCACCGAAAATTCGAAAAATAGTGAGTCTCTTTTTTTGTGTGTTTCTGTGTTTTTGTCTGTGTCCACTAGTGCTAAGTGTTATACATTATTATTCACGTCCGTGAGACTTTCAAAAAGTGTTATATATATATATATATATATATATATATATATATATATATATATATATATATATATATATATGTACCCACACATATATCCCTCCCCGGACTACGACCTTGATATGGTGGAAGAGCTTGTGCGTTCCGATGACCCCTAGAGCTGTGCTGGCGGGAGTAATAATAATTGCTCCTGGTAGGGTCACCCATGCCAGATAGGTTGAAGGTTAGGAGCCAGACGAAAGGTAGTCCACGCAGCGTCTGTTCCTCAGTGAGGCGGCTGCAATGGCGTCTGACCCCAGAGGGGCGGCCAGTAAGTGATGGTGTCACGTTAAAAACACTATTGAAGAAGGCAACGGGAAACCACCTCAATTATCATTCCCAAGATTTAAATGATGGACAATACAGAGATTTTGAGTCCTGGCAACTACGGGGCTCGGCCCAATCGGCCGTGTGTCGTGCCCAGGAGCGGGGGAAAGCAAGGATTCCGCGGTCGTCATCCCACAAAACCCTTGCAAGGGTAAACCGGCAGCAACAGGGCAAAAGACGCAAGAGAAGAAGACCAAATTATTTAGAATAGGAACGTGGAATATACGAACTAGGACAACGATGAGGACAGGGAAATTGGAGAATACTAAGCGAGAGATAGAAAAGAGAAAAATAGATATTTTAGGTCTATGCGAGGTGAGATGGAAGGATAGCGGGGATTACTGGAGTGATAATTATAAAATAATATACAGCGGCGGGGACGAGAGCCAACAAGGGGTTGCCATAGTATTAAATAAAGAGGTAGGAAAAAGCGTAGACAACATAGAGCAGGTATCAGATAGAATATTACTAAAAGAAATAAAAGCAGAACCGACGAACTTGGTTATCATTCAGGTATACATGCCACCAAGCAACCATAAGGAAGAAGAGGTCGATAGGATATACGATCAGTTAGAGGACATAATCGCGTGTGTTCTTGTAGGGAAACATTTGATAGTGATGGGGGACTGGAATGCGACGCTAGGCGAAGGAAGAGATGGTGATGAGGTCGGGGACTGTGGTTTAGGCACGAGGAATGACCGCGGGGAGAAAGTAGTTGAGTTCTGCAGGAGACAGGGGTTAGTCATCACCAACACTTGGTTTAGACACCACAAAAGACGCAGGTATAAATGGAAAATGCCACGTAACTCAGAAAGGTATCAGCTATATTATATTCTGGTTAGACAATGGCTTAGGAACAGTGTGATAAATTTGTACAGCTTCCCGGGAGCGGATGCGGGCTCTGACCGCAATTTAGTTGTTATGAAATGTAGCGTCCGTTTCAAAAAGAAAAGGCAGGGGCGGCGGGTTAGAAAATAGAACTTAGAAGCATTAAATGGATTGAAAGGGAAGGAGTACCAACAAGCGGTAGCGGTTTTCAATCCGGAAATGGAACCGTTAACGCGAAAAGGACTAGGAAACCGTGGATATCGGATTTTTTCATCAGCGACACAAAGGGTATCGGGGAAAGTCAGAATAACTACACCGAGTCTCACCCAAACAATCGTATATTATAAAACATCAAGAGTATTACACTATTTACATAGGTATAAGCAAATTATGGATGGCTAGACCCTCAGCAACCCAGCGCGAGTGCGGAAAATTGACATGGCAGAACATTACCTGGGAAAGGGTGAAGGCAGGGTGGACGCGGTCACGAAACACATAACCTAGGCAGAGCCCTCGTCCGTCGGAAAATAAGGGAGGGTGGACGCGGTCACGACGCACGTAACCTAGGCGGAGCTCTCGTCCGAAGTTGAGTCAGTAATAGGACACGCCGTCGCGACAAGCGCAATACAGCCGAAGCATCGTGCCCTACCGGTCACCGCCAGATAATCAACTGATCGCTTTTCGCCCCTATGTGACTACCTCTTTGTGGAGGCGTCCCATTCGTCTCACCAGTCCTTGGGACTATGAAGACGTTTTGTGTTCTTCTGCGTTGTCTCTTGGCGGCTTTATTACTTCAGGGAAGTCTTTTTAGCACTTCCTTGGCTTCTTCCCTGGCGGAAGTGATTCAGGGGTGTCCAGGCTAGCGATGGGTCGTTTGTGACGATCCCACGGCCAGACCTGTGCCTCGGAGATTCTTCGGATAACAGCAAAGTCCGACTCCGCTGCTTTTCTGAAGAAATCCTGCGCTGCCTTCGGAAGTAGAACGTCCAGCGGTTCCAAATTCCCTTTCGCGGTGCATGCTTGAGGCGGGCTCGTAGTGACCCCGCCCCAATATACACCGAAAAGCAGCAGTCTGAACTACCTGGACTCGAGCAAGACTCGTCTTTGGCACTCCAGACCATACCGGTGATGCGGTCTCCATTTCAATTTCAGTAACTTAATAATATGTATGCTATGTAAAAATGATTGGTAAATGTACATGTATCTTTCCTCTAATTAATAGGGTTTTCGCAGGTTTTTCACACCCCCCTTCTCTTCGTGGGTATTTTTCCTGCGTGGGTTTTTACCAGTCGAGCAATGCCACCGCTCTCCCCAGCTTTTCCCACAAACCTCATTCTTTTCTTAGACTTTCCGTATTTTATTGCTCTCTATCTTCACTGTCATCTTAATTTGAGTATGTGTGTTTGTGTAGGTGTATTCTTAATTTATATATGTATATGTATGTATGTATGGGTGGATATATGCGTAATTATGTATGTGTTTATGTATGTGCATGCATGCATGTATGTATGTTTATGTGTGTATGTGTGTGTGTGTGTGTATGTATGTGTGTGTATGTGTATGTATGTGTGTATGTGTGTATATATACTATATACACACACACATATTTATATATATATATATACTTTTTTCTCTTCGATATGCAAATCTGTGCTAAATGAATTTATGTCTGTCTCCATGTATTTATGTGTACATATTAATGTAACTATCAGTTTAATGCCTAATATAATATGTCTACAACGATGGGTAAAATGGAAGAATTGACCATTTGGTCTCAATTTCGCCCAAATAAAGACCACTTTCTATCTATCTATATTATTCTATAGTTATCACTCCAGTAATGCCCGCTATCCTTCCATCTCACCTCTCATAGACCTAAAATATTTATATTTCCCCTTTCTATCTCTCATTTAATATTCTCCAATTTTCCATTCCTTATCATTGTCCTGACATTACACGTTCCTATTCTAAATAATTTGGTCTTCTTCTCCTTCGTCTTTAATAAAATATATTCATGTACATCTATATGCACATATACATACATATTTATGTATATATTTAAATATATATACTTATACACATGTACATATTGATACTTACACACACACACACACACACACACATATATATATATATATATATATATATATATATATATATATATATACATATACATACATATATATATATTATATATATGTACACATATTTTATTGTATTTAATTTTTTTTTTGTTTCCGAAGTGCCTTTATAAAACCTGGAAAGGCCATCCATGCCGGTCCAGTGCATATAATACTTCTTCGGTGTAACGCGCCGCATGGCCTCTTTCCACTTTCTCGCTTTTCATTCGCTCCGTTCATTTCGATGTCGACCATCCGCCTTCAGCTTCGAGAGCGCGTCCTCCAGCGAGAGGACGTCCGATGTGAAGTGGCGAGCGCACACAACACGAGGAGACCATCGATCTCCCCGTTGACCCCCCGCCCCTGCTCGTTGTCCTCCTCGGCGGCGGCCGACGGTCCGTCAAGAGGGCAAGCGGGCAGACGCCGCCGGCCTCTCGCGACAACATATTCCCACGAGTCCAGCCGTTAATTGACATACGAATCGCCAAAGCATTCTGATTATTTTGCTGCAGTTGGACGGCTTCCCATTGGATCCTCGGTGCTTACCGAAGAAGTCGCATGCGTCACAATGGTCAAGGAAGGCATTATTAGGAGTACGATAATGTTTAAATATGGCTCGTACGACAAAATACAATTATTACTGACCGTTTCTCAAGATTTTCAGCCTTGGAGACAGGCCTTCTCTGCAGCTCTGTGCTGTGCTGACACAGTTGCAGAGATGGCATTCGACGTGTTCGCGCGAGTGGGGGAATCACGAGACTTCTACAACTCCTTGGTTGTTGTTCTAGTGAAAGGGTGAAACTTCCTCTGGAATGCGGCCGTCACCCCTCATGCACCGGCATCCCCCGCGCCCCCTATGCGATTGGAGGGTGCCAATCGCTGTCACTCGGCGTGTTTCACTCTAAATGGCAATAATACGTCACTGACTTTGTTCGATCTGTGCAAATGTAGATGCAATTATTGTAGGCCTTGTGACCCAACAGCACCCGCCAAACCCTCTTACGGCAGCTTGTGCAGTGTTAGGTACGCGCAGCCGTTAGATGAAGATAGATCTTCCTCAAATAATTCCGCTCATATAAACACAGAATGGACCTCCTCGTGATAGCCGGGCGGAGAGGGGAGGGGGAGAGGGCGGGGGAGTGATGGGTGTGGTAGAGGGGGAGGAGGGAGGGGAGGTTGACGGCGTCACACCACGAGCGGTTTCATCAACGGTCCTCCCCTTGAACGCTTTCCCTGCGTCCTCCGCCCCATGTCGATCCCCAGTGACTATCAAATGTTGCAAGCAACCAATCCAGCAGCGTCGAAGACAGTCAAGAGGTGACGTCAAGTAACAACATCGAGGAAAAGTGGACTGGCCTTGAACTTCTTGGCACACTTCTACATCTACATCAATACCCTGCAAGCCACCAAAAAGGTGTGTGGCAGGGGGTGCAGCACCAGGAGGAAAGGGTAAGGGTTGAGGGGGTTAGGGTTTTTCAAATGGATGGGGAAAGGTAAGGGGAACCTGCAAATATATAAAAAATTTCATATTTATAAATATAATCGTACAACTCTGCGCAGTCGCTATCTTGTAGGTTAATACTTATTACGTCGAGCCGATTAGTGGGGGATATCGATTACAAGCAATCTGGTCTCTTATTGTTCTTGGAAAAAATGACCATTTAAACCTGTCTGTCTTGCTGTCAATCTCTCTAATCTTATATTCGTGATCCTTCCGCCCGTAATACGTTGGGGTTCGTATTATGTTCTTGATGTCATCGGAAAAGGACCCATCTTTAAATGCTTTTAATAAGTTTAATCTATATTGTAAACGCCGCTGTGTAAGGGAATCCCAGCCTAAATTTTCTAGCAAAGTAGTTACGGTCATAACAATTTTTGACAAATCCAGCCCCCCTCCGCTGAACTCGTTCCAATTCCGAAATTAAATTTATCTCTTGAGGATCCCATATACTGGCAGCATACTCTAGGTGGGGCCTGACAAGGTCAAGAAAACTTCGTTCCTTCACTTTTTCGTCACATTTACCCAGAACTCTTTTTACAAATCCCAATTTTTTATTAGCGCGACCGCATATTTCCCGTATGTGCTTTCCCCAGGACAGATCGTGAGTAATTGTTACACCCAAGTATTTAAAGGAATCTACCCTCGCGATTACTGTTTGCTTCACTTTGTAACTAAATGGGGGGGTGTTACTCTTTTCCCAAAAATTTATTCCTACGCATTTTTTCAAATTTAATTCCAATTGCCATGTATCGCACCAAGTCTGGATTGCTTTTTGGTCGTTAGCTAACGCGACTGTCTTCGTGAATTCGAATGCCCATAAATCATCGCATCGTCAGAAAAAAGACGGAGCCTGCTATTAACCACGGCGCTGAGGTCATTTATGTAAATAAGAAACAAGAGGGGGCCTCCGACACTTCCCTGTGGTACACCCGACGTGACCTTGACAGTATCGAATCATACACCGTCCAGGACGACTGTTCGAACACGATTTTTTACAAATTGTCATATCCAGCATATAACACTCACGTGTATTCCATAAGTTTCCAACTGCGCGGGTAACTTGCAATGAGGGACTTTATCAAAAGCTTTTTTAAAATCTAGAAATATCGCATCAGCTGGAATATTACTTTCACCGGAATGCATTATATCATGAACAAATAGTGCGCGTTGAGTTTTGCAGGATCTACCTTTACGGAACCCGTGTTGGTTATTAATCAATAAATCTTGGCTATCGAGGTACCTCATCATTGAACTAACAATGATATGCTCAAAAATGCTTACTTCAGAGTTTACTACAAAAATACTTACCACAAAGTGCTTACTTCAGTACGAAGAGGTACATATTTGAAACCGACCCACGGGCTCATGCAGTCAACCAGTCGAGAGGAGTGTAATCATGGAGAAGGCCGTGCCGAGGAACGGAGGGAGGGGGAGGGGGTGCTGTCGAGTTGGTTTTTGAAAGCCTAATGCACCTGCCCGCAGAACCAACGGTGGCACCCTTCGCCAGTGGCTCCCCGCTCTAGGTGGGCCGAGGGGGTGGGGTGGGGGGCGGGGAAGCAAGGGGGACACGGGGTCTCCCCAGCTGGATGGATGAAGGGGTGGGAGGGTGGAAATATGTATTGCATCTCGTCCACGGGCGCGGGGGGAATAACATAAAAAGGCGCCCCCCTCCCCACAGGGGGACGAGCACTTCTCCAGGGGGAGGGACTTGAAAGCAAGGGAGAAACCGGGCCATCACCACAACAACAACACACCAAGGGGGGCGTAGGGTGTAGGGGGGTCGCGGGCCCCTCGCATGCTCCTCTGTGCTGTTAACGTCGGGACTAGAGAGCGACAGCATTCGGAAAGATTACTTCAGTTAGCAACACACGGGGAGGATGGGTCCGAGGAGGCGGGGCGAGATGACGGCAGGAGATTGAGAGGGGGGAGAGGGGGTCGTCGTGTCCCTCGGAAGGAAGCGGCGCCGGAGACGCTGACTCGGTAGCGGGGGCGCCGGTGAGGGAATTGAAATTTCCCCGCGCCCTTGTTTTTTACACTCCACGGCCACAGGGGGGGGGGGAAGGGTAGGCGTCTTGTGCGCCAGGAGGGATTTTGGATGAGAGCAGGGGGCGGCGGGTGCTTTTAAGGGATTGGGAGACGCGATTTGGATGTGGGCAAGCGCGTGATACCCTTAGGGGTGCGATTCCCGGTGGCGGCGAGGGGGGCCGGGACTCCTCCTTTCCCGCGGTCCCTTCTCCGGATGAACTCCCTTCTCCCGCCCCTGCCCCGCTCCCCGAGAGCCACTGAACCTTTTGAGAGTGTGCCCGCGACGCCCGTTCGACCTTCCTTCATCACCAGCCCCCGAGTATCACGGGTGACAGCTTCGCTTCGTTCCCATTATGAGATCGAGGCGTCGGCGAGTGGTTGGGCATTTCACGCGACCCTCATTCGGGCTGATCCCGACAAGCGAACGCATTAAAAAATAACAATATAGGAAACGGTCTTTCAATATAGAAACGGAAAGTTGTTTCATGACGGAAGGGGTCTCCACGGATGTGATCCCGAGAGAGTTCCGCGGGTGCGGGGGGGGGGGGGACCAAAACCATCGGAAGCAGAGACGCGGAAATACATGCATTAACGAAGTGAATCAATGCTAAAATGCCATGATGAAACGATAAGCTTTGACAAATGGCCACGAACGTTAGGCGTTAGAAGGAAACTGGGGCCTTGGATGGTCGAAAACCTATCTGAAATAAATGGATCCCATGCGAGAATCAATGCTTTGGTTAGCCCGAAGTCAAATCGATCTTGATCGTGATCACCTCGGTACGTGATCGCAAACTGGACCAGGAGGAACACGAGACTCCATTGAAAGTATTCGGGAGGAGCGCATACGTAGAAGCGAGGAAGGGCAGGGGAGGAAGGAGGGTCATGCTTCGGCGGGAGTGAGTCTTCGGCGCGGCTGGAAGGCGACGGAGGAGAGCGGTGCTGGAGGAGGGGAGGGGCAGTGTGGGCGTCCTCCACCGAGGCACGATGGATTGCTGCACTCATTGGAGGAATCGGGGAGGGAAAGAATTTCGGACGGGAGGCCTGGGATTTTAATATTTAGATTTGCATAATGCCCTGCCGGTCACCGCTAGGCTTAAATGGAAGACGGGACCACTTGGTCTCAATTTTTCCCGAATAAAGACGTTCATCTAACTATGTATCTATCGAGGGTACGTGGCAGGGGCTGACCTAGGAGAAGCAGGCAATGGAAAGTGTCGGTGCATGGCGCCGTGGCGGAGGGATTGGAGAGTAGGCAGGCTGGAGCGGGGAGATTGAAGAGAGCGACTCCTGATTGGAGAAACGGTGGTGGACGAAGGAGCGGTTGCGCCTTCGTCCCCACACGTGCCTTCCCGATGGACACTGGCCGCCGTGGAGGCAATTTGAAACCAATAGCAACCTCTCGCACATTTATCCAGAGGTTTCGACAAATCGGCAGATCGCATATTTAAAGCACTTCGAAATAAATCTGCTCAGACCGAATCGCCATAATTTCCGTCAAAAACAAAAATATTAAAACTTCCGGATTCGTGGACGGTCGGGGTCACACCACGCGCCCTCCGTGGTTCCATCTTAGTCCAGTGGGGCGTCCGCCTACTTCGCGAGGGTATCGTGCGCCTTCACTTGGCGCCCCCCCTACAACACCACGCCTCTCCGGGCCAAATGAAATGGAAGCGGCCCGCCCAAAGGGAGCCTGCGTCCGCCGTTTCCAAAAACACACCCCCCCTCCGGGAGGCGGGGGGCCCACCCCCCATCGCCGCCTCTCGAAGGAGTGCGACAAACGCCCTCGACAAATTCCCTCCCCCCCGGGGACCCACTCTCGACGAGATATTGCTGCCATTCTATGCATCGTTGCGATGCCCGCCCCCCGCATCGCATATAATCTAGCAATCCCCAGGGGGGGGGGCAGTCGCCCGGCGCGAGAAAAGGGAGGAGGGGATCGGTTGGATGGGTGCTGGAGTCTCTCCAGCCGTCTCACCCCTCCTCCAGAACCTTGAATGCGGCGCGATCCCCGAGGGGGGGGGGCGCAGATTTGTGGGCCGGGCGAGGCGAGACTATGAATACAAAAGAGAGCTGATGCGCCCGGAAGGGGGGGAGACGGTGCCTTCTCTCGTTGGGACGGGGGAGGGGGGCGGTCGGCCACCAAATCCCAGAATAGGGGGGGCGCCCGCCCAGTCGGATGATTGGAGATGCTGGGGAAAAAGTGGCAGAGGAAGAACATATCTCATTAAGATATCTGGAAATACTCTTCTCCGGGCATGCAAATAATTCCCACACTACATAATTGCTGTCTTACGCATATGTTGTTCAAACTCAAAGGGTACCATTAGCACTACGAGAACTTGTTCCACATTCGGCAATTAGAATTAAACTTTTAAAAAAGAGTAATGATGAGCTTTTGGAAAAAGAGCATTTTCTTCCCGAACGCCTGCTGCGTCGGGAGCACCGAAATGGAACGTGTAGACTCGATTAAATACCTAGGCGTTACCCTCACTCACGACCTCTCCTGGGTGAAACATACACATACGGAGAACATGTGGACAAGCTGACAATATATTAGGATTTATTAGAAGAGTACTGGGTAAATGTGATGAAAAGGTCAAAGAGAAATTTTATCTGTCGCTGGTTAGGCCTCATCTATAAATACTACAAGTAATATATGGGATCCCCACGAAGTTGGATCAATTGCCGAATGAAATCGCGTGCATCGCAGAAGTGCTAGATTTGTAAAACGTTGTTATGATAAACTGAGTATCCTATCCATAATATTAGAGGAACTAGGCTAGCAATTAGACATGGACCAAGGGTTGAATTACAGATTAAATCTCTTGCATAAATTAGATGAATGTTTTTTAGTAATGATGCTGAACATGTATTATTACCCCCGTTGAACTTAAGTAGGAGAGATCATGCCAATAAATTTAGCGAGATGAAGTGTAAAACAGATAGATTTAAAATTTCATTTTTTCTACGAACGATAAGGGATGAGAATAACGTTTTCTGACCGCATTAGGGGGTAAAATATTCGCGTCCCAATTAGTAGGGCGTGTATTCACCCCCAGGTCACTGGTTAGACCTCATTTAGACAATGCTGTAAGTATATGTAATCATCACGGTATTGGATTGATTGCCAGATTTGATCGCGTGCAGCGTAGAGGAGCTAGATTTGTAAAGCGTTGTCAGGATAACCTGAGTAGCGTGTCCAAAATATTAGAGGAGCTAGGCTGGGAATCACTTAATGGAGCGAAGATTAAATTATAGACTAAATCTCTTTCATAAATTGGAAGGTCGTCTCTTTAGCAGCGATTTAGAAAATGTATTATCACCCCCATCGTACTACGGTAGGAGAGATCTTGTCGATTCAATTAGCGAGATTGAGCGTAAAACAGATATGATATTTAAGATTTCATTTCCCCACCAATGGTAAGGGATCAGAATAAAGTTGGTCACCCGCGCGAGAATAGAATAGGATATTGTATCAGAAGTGGCCTGTTGTATTCTCAGCCCCGCGATTCACCCTTGCGGTGGCTAGCAAGGTACCATTAATGGATGCATGCAAAATATTGCTGTGCGAGTTTTCAAAAATCGACGGTTTCAGGCGAGATTGATGGGTTTGATTATTATTGTGGGGAAGAAATACGAGGTGCGATCCCATCTGGGGATCGGCTACCCATGTGAGCGTTGAGAAGAATTCCTGCATCAAGGTTCTCCTACATTCATTATTAAACTGGAAATTACCAGCTCATAGAAATATTATGATATACTATATACACGTATTTGTAGCATTGCCTTTGGGTAATCACGTGCTGTGGATTGCTTAAAAGGCGAGCGAGTGGGTGACGGCAACGAGGGCATCGCTCTAATGGAGCAGGTGGGCAATGCCACGTCACTTCCCTCCACCTCCAACCCCTCACCGCCCCGCGGGAAGTCGACATTGCATGGCAATACACACGTGTGGTAACTGGCGGCCACCTTCAGGGTGTGCGGCAAGGAAGGGGTGCTTGGTTCAAATCCCTGTCGGAATCCGGGATGTGCGGTGCGCCGAACCGGATCGCCTTCCCCCTGCGATAGGGTGCCGGGCAGTGGCAAGCGGTGGACAGTGCGGGGAGAGGAAGACGGGTGGGGGGGTGTGGGAAGGGGGGGCACCGGCGGAGGGAGAAGAGCCGCGCTCCCTGCCCTCCAGAGAACGGAATATTAGCCGCCGCACGCATGCCAACGCACGGGCCGCGGGGATTTGAGGGAGGGCAGGGGGGACCTCCCACAGCCAGGCGCCACTCCAGAACATCCCCTCCGTGTGGGGGGTGGTTTCCTTCCTCCTCCCCTCCGTCACTCCCCTGCCTCCAGACCTTACACCTGCCAGGGGGTGGCTCTCGAGGAGGGGAGGGGTAGATACGTATGTGCGTACGTATATGCACATACATATACACACGTACACACACACACACACACACACACATATATAACCATAAACCATAAACACAGTAGTCAACCCCAAGGTCGGTTTGGTAGGTGAAGGTAGAGTACACCCAGTAGTAAGCCCTACGGCATGTGAAATTCACACATCCACAGGGTAGGGGGGCCAGTTCCTTTCCCTGTGCCGGTTATGGATATGGACGGCACGACCGTCGTCCGTCGAAAAGTCAAAACTACATATGTGAGGGTCCTTTCCTTGTGTTTCTATTTTTTAAAATCTACACACACATAGATATATACACGGATGTGAATAATTATTAAAACGAAGAAGCGAGATGGCAGTAGCAAACCTAAAAACGCCCATAAAAAAGGACACTCGACGCACTCCGAAATTTTGCCGGGAAAAGTGTAAAGAGCTGTAAGGAAATTATGGTAAAAAATAAGTATATTTTTTCCCAAAATATTTGTTTTTTCTTAGTTGGGTCGGGTACATCTGGGACCACCCTCGCACATGCGCGCGCACACACACACACACACAAACACACACACACACACAAACACAAACACACACACACCAACACACACAAACAAACACACACACACACACACACAAACAAACACACTCGCACACAAACACAAACAAACACACACACACAAACACACACACACACACACACCAACACACACAGAATTGGGCACTTGATGACCGAAGAAGACACCAAAGGCCGTGATTCAAAGAGAGTAGTTGACCCTCAACGAGAGATGACTTACAAGAGAGGAGTTAATTCACTCCAGGGGGGCCTCTTTTACAATGTGCCCCGAGTATTTGGGATCCATGGGAGAAAATATGGCAAATAAATTAGATAAAGTCCACAGAAAATCCGCCAGATTCGTGAAAAATCGTTATGATAAGAAGACGCGTGTGATAGGCCTTTAGGGGTCATTAGGCTAACTAAGATGCGAAGGGAAAAATCCAGAGTTAGAGTTCAAGAAAGGTGTTGGCCAAACAAAAGAGTTTGGCAATGGCACTAGAGGCATTATTCTGGCCCCACACCCTTTGAGTAGGCCAGACCATGAAGATTAAGATAAGGGAGATAGATTCAAGTACAGATAGATGAAAATACTCGTCCTGTCCCCGAACAATCAGGAATTTTAACCGTAAGAATCCAAAGTCATTTTAGAAATATTGAAAACATTGAGTTTAAATGCGAGGACCAGATTAAACGTGGCCTAGGTAGAAGGCATATTCGTAGATGCATATGTATGTTAGTTTATAGTACACGTATTAGCATGCATGAATGTTAAAATGGTTTTGCATCGGTATACGAGTGTGCGACTTTATGGATTAGTATGAACGTGTGGGTTTTGCATGCGGTTTTATTCTTCTTTTACAGGTGGTGACCTAACACTCCACGTCACACGCCTTCTTCATCGGCTTACGGGGTACTATGTAGATGCGTCACCAGGGTAGGTTTTTAAGAAACGGTTAGTCAAAACTTTTACATGAGGCGTGGTTTTGTACGGCGCGGAAACATGGCTATCAAAGCAGGATGATAGGAGTGGTTTGTAGGTTTTAGAAATGTGTGTGCGGAAAATGTGAAATGCACATGATAGAAAACAATTGAGGAAGTAATAGGTATGGTGGGTAAGGAGAGGGGTTTGTTGGGAGGAATCATATGGAGGCAGGAGAATTTGACGAAGGGCGTATTGATCGGCAGTGAGATGTTGACGACTTTAATAGAGGGGAGAATGTTAGGGAAATGAGAAAAGGCCAGGAACATGATAGGGGTGTTGGAGGGGATGAAAGGAAGGAGGAAGAATACGTGCGGAATTGAAGAGGGACTTGCTGTAGAGCAGGATGCTGGATTGTGGTCTGTTAAAGTTGGGGCTTGTAAATGGGATGTATCCTTGTACTGCAGTACAGTGTGTGTGAATCGAAAACCTACCTTAATCGGCAGAATACGAATTACAATAATAATAATGATAATCTATGCTTAACCGTGAATACATTGCTCATCTCTGCCGCACGCAGCTTCCCTTCCGTGACACCGCCCGCAATTTCCCTCCGCGCAATCATTTCTTCCACACAGTCAAGGAATTCCGTGATGGGATCCCGGGGTTTAATGTGAAAATGGAAATGAAATGAATTGAAAACAATCGGCCAATTCCCGTCTCCCTCCCTCCCCTCCCGCTCCCTCGCTCCGCCCCTCGAAAACAGCGTGGAAGTTCGTTTGATTGCACAGATGCGCGCCACGATTCGTTTCAAATTGAATCATTCCGAGGGTCGCTCAGGGCTCTTCAAAAATCGCAGAATTTGACGGAAACCCTCGCGGTGACCCCCACGAAAGTCGACGAACCGACGCTAGCGCCGATTCCGTTTCTTTCGCTCGAAACATGTGAAACCTTACATATATTTCTACTCGGAACGCCCTTTACTTTGGCTTTCCCGCGTCGGTAAAATTGCTCGGATGAATCAGAACCTCACAAGCAAGTGATTCTCAAAAGAAAGTGCTCTCGAAAACCATCGCGAAGTTTCGACATCATCAATGTCATCTTCTTTGTGTGGGTCCAGGGAACGTGTTCCGAGTATAAGCAGCTGGAGGAGTCTTCGCTGCAAAACAAACGGCACGAAATGGTTATCACTCGCTGAACAGTGCTATCACCTAGAACTTTGATACGATGTGGTGAGAGGAAACAGTTTTACGTTTTGCAATTTGCATCAGAACGCCGATAACTACCATTTCAGCCAAAATGTTGGAATCGTGGCCGAAGGGGTGGGAGATTAAGGGGTATGCGGGTGGGGGTAGGTAGGGGGTGCAGAGGAACCGGAACCCCCCTCACGTCGTGCCGAACTACGTCATCCAACGGCATCCTAAGCGACGGCCACGCGTCCAGTTGCCATCCGCACTTGGAGGGATTCGAGCAAAAAGCGACGGACGACAAGACAAAACCTTGGCCTCCCGACGACGAACGACCTCCACCAGCGACCCCTCGGAGCGCACCCAAGCGAGTCGCGCGGCGTCGTCCCTTCGGGGGGTGGAGGGGTGTCCGAGGGGGAGGTACGTGGCCTCGGACACCCCACCTTCCGCAAGACGGGGGAGGGCGGGGGACGGAGGGAGAAAGAGCCGGGGGGCGCGCGTGCGATAAATTGAACGCGTGCCACGACCGCATCCGCGGGGGAGGCAGGGGGGGGGCGGGAGGGATGATCGTCATTAATACAAAACTGAGACCTGATATCGGGCCGTGATTCATCGGGGCACGTGACATTCAGCCGGGTCATTACGTTAACGGGCGGTCGAGGGGCGAAGGGGGCGGCGAGAAAGGATTTAAACCCGCCAACGTCGCCCCACCCCCCTTTGCTCTCCGCCGCTGACCGCACCCTCCTCCCACTTGACATAAAAAAGACGAGCGTCCATTCCACCCCCAATACATGCACAAGGGCCGGCTGGCGATCGCCCGCCCGCCCATAACTTTATTCCACGGTGGAATATTTTTTTGGACACGAGCCATGAAGCGCAACGCATCGGTGCGACCCATCATGGGATGGAATGGGACGGGAGGATGTCGAATGTATGTGCGTGCGTGTAGCGGGAGGCGAACGGGGGGAGGGGGCGTTAAGGGGGGGCGGAGGTGCGGCCGCCGGGGACACTCGTGCAGGGGCGAGGGAGGGGGTGTTTTCCAGCAATGGATCAATTACACATCAGGCACCAACCACCTCCTGCCCTGCCCATTCATTCCGCCCAAGGACACACCAATGACGGGGGGGGGGGAAAGAGCCCCCCTTTCTCGCCTCACCCCCCTGGCCTCCGTCCCCCCGCAAACCTCCCCCGTCTTGTTGCTAGAGGCGGGCGGCAAACGTCGCTCGTTCCGGTTTGCCACTCGGGAGTTCCGCGAGCGCCCCCCCCGAGAGGACAGCGCTTCTCTCTCCGACCCGGTGTTTCCGCTTTCGGGAGTCTGCAGAGGAGCCCCCGGATGACTCCAAACGAGGCCGCGCGCCGCCTACCTTCCTTCGAGCGAACGACACACGGCGACACTGGCGACTCTCATCGCCAGTCGAGCGAATATTACGTACTTGTGAGTGTTCTTTGCGCAGAGGCACCATGCCATAAAGGGTTAGTAGAATGACTGGGGCTCCACCTCCCACCCCCCCTTTCATCTTCCCTGCGCGCGTCACACTACGACTCGGAAATGGGGCGAGCGCGGGCATCCGACGGCACGTCCCCCATGATAGAGAGGCCTCTCATTGGTGCACTATTACTCGGGTTTTGAAATTGCATATGCCATATTTTATCTATTAACTAAAATTAGCTTTTGGGACCGAAGCAGTTATCGATAAATTTCTCCCGCCCATCTTCAGTTAATAGTGTTCAAGTCAAATAAAAATGCTCTCGACCGTTGAGAGCTGTTTCTTTTCCTTTCTTTCCTTTTCTTGTACTTCATCAAAGTATTTTTTTATGGGAGGCGACCGACGGCTGAGGTCATTTGCGCTATAGGGGATGGAGAGGAAAGGGTTAAGGGTGGAGAGGAAAGGGTTAAGGGTGGAGAGAAACCCGGCGTCGGCATTAGCCTACTCTTGTCGAAAGGCGCCAAGGGGCCCGCAGTTTAACGTCCCATCCGACGGACGGCGTACTCACTCAAAGTGCCCTCCACAAAGCACCTCAAGTAGGGAGCGGGATACCAATGAAAAATACCTGTCACCTCCAGGATTCGAACCCGGGTCTTCTAGGTGGGAAGCCAGTGCGGTAGCCACAGCACCACTCCGATCCCCCTTCTTTATCATTCAGGCACACTTCAGGATGTTCAATGGAATCGACGTTCGGACACCAAACCCTGCCACGTGCACGAAGTTAGGGATTGTCCGTTCAATAATTTACGTGAAGACAACTTTCATTCTCTCCAACAGCACTGGATACTTTAAAGTAGGAGTCACTATAACGCAGGGATAAGCTTCCACATGACAAAGCTCCTAAACTTCCATGAATTCGGAATTAGTTATTCATTTTATGCGGGCTGACATATGAGAGGGTTGGATTCTTTACATATTATGGAATTTGGTAACGCCTTTATTCGAAGTGATGCATGAGACTCGAGTATTATCCACTGAAATCAACACAAAGGTCAAATTTGAAGGGGAGGGAAAATTCAAGGCCTTCGGTCTCTTAAGTCTTATCGACTAGGAAACATCACAAGTGGCTAAATTCAACATGGCATTTGGGTGGAAGCATGCGGCGGGGGAGGGGGGACGAACGGTCTTAGGAGGAGTCGGGGGGGTGGGGGTGGTGTCCCCTAGTTGTGCCCCGCGGAACCCCCAGCCGAGAGCACCAAATCCAGCAGCACTCCGAGTGATTGCCAAATCTGGAAAACTGTCGTGGCCACGTGGGTGGAGGCTCACAAGTCGATGCAATAGGGACGAGAAGGCGAGTGTTTGAAATCAATTTGAACAAATTTAATCGTGGGGAGTCGCCGTGATTACGAAGGGAGGGGTGTGTGACGCCTCCAGCTGACTCGTGGCGTGGGGGAGGGAGCGGGGTGCGACGGGGAGTGGTGCGGGCACGAAGGCGGGAGGCGGCCGCTGCGGATGCCTCCGGACCCGTGTCTCAACTTCCCCCTCTCCGATCTGCCTTCCCCGACCATACCCCCCAGCCTTCGCTCATGCCTCGCGGGAGAGTCTGCCCGAAAGTTAAATGAACACGCCTCGCTTCCCTCCAGCCAATCACCGCGGACCAGGCACCTTTGATTGCTCGCGAAACGCACCACGAGTCCGGGTTCCGGCGGAGGCGGGGAGGGTCCTCCTAAGTTGGAGGCTGAATGTTCAAGGGCGCGGCCGAGATCTCAAATCTCGCGTTGCAATCTTTTCGCATTTCGCGGAGGGGCGATCCTAACGGGCATATAATTAGTCCAAAAATGGCGCTCATCTCTGCATCATGTTCCTTCTCATTCTATGGTTTGATGCGATCCCCTATACGTGAATTGGCAGTAGATCACTTGCTACGACCCTAATTTTTTAAAAGGTAGATTTAACTTATACTCTCGTCTTATTTTCGACTTACATGTAGCCCTATCTTACCACGGTATGCGAGATCACATAAACGGAACCAGAGGGATTAGGCGCAGAACAGATGGACTTAGCATGCCATTTCTCCCACGAACGGTAAGGAATCAGGATAACGTTGTCCGACCGCGCCAGGAGGGAATGGTGTTTTGGTTCAAGGAAAATCTGGTGTGCATTCATCCCCTACCACATACCCATGTTTGGCGTGTGTTTACCGGTGCAAATATTTGGGATTCGCTCAAATTCCGGTTCGAAAGGTCCGCAGTCGGTTTCCCGCGGCGTTGACACCAAAGATAACGGTCGTTTCGACGCGATGAAGTGTCCACAGGCAGTTGCAGTCCCACAACTCATTATTAAAATTCACAGTTTAAATACTCCATCCCCAGCATATGCTTGCCCCGACAGTTTCGAGAAAAACTTGAAAGTTGCCTTCTTTCCAGAGCAACCCAGGTTTTTAAGCGACACTGCGCTCCAGTCGACAGCGCCAAAAATAATGAATTCCTAACTAATGAGGGGGGGGGGGGCATGTTCATGGGGATGATCGTTTGAAATTATAGAAATACGGGCGTTCCCTCCCTTCCGCCGACGCAAGCGGAAACCCCCCCCCCCCGTTTGGCATCGGGGCTCCTCCGCGGACGACATGTGTGAGATACCCACGACCACCGATGCACGTTATCAATCATTATCGCCCACCACGCATTCGCGTCCGATGAGGCACGCGCGCGTGTGTTGCTGCCGCGCTTTGGTGAGAGGGCGGCCGCCATGTTATGCGAGGGGGTGCGTGGAATTCGGGGATGAAGAATTGAAAGTGGGATTCCGGGCGGAATTATGTTTCGAGGGAGGGGAGGAAAAAATAAACAAAAGACGGTATTGGGATGTCGCGCGGAAAATGATTGTTTTTATGAATTCTGGCGGCGCGCTATGAAGTGATTGGTGGCATGCGCGGTGATTATCGCTAATGGTCGGCACACACAACCCTCAACCCCCCCTTCCCTTCGCCCCCCCCGCCGCAACCCCCTCCCCCCCACGCCCTCACAATGCGGAGGGGCGTGGCGCCGGGCGCCCGCGACGCTCGGATTTCGTCGCGGTTAGTCGACACGATTAATAATGTTATTACTCCTCGGTGAGGCGACCTCGAGCCCCGCCACGCGGCCCTCCGGGATCGCCGAGATTTCAATTTGATAGCCGCGTCGCAGGATCGCGATCGATGGAGGGCGCCACAGCGGAGGGAGTGACTCCTGAGGAAGCAGATGCCTCCTCACCTGTACATAAAATCAGCTTCCATCTCAACTCAATTGCGAAGGCATGAATGGCCATCATCATCATCCAAGTTTTAATTCGGGAAATTTTGATTTTTGAGGAGTTTGAATGAATGCACTGCCCTTCGGTGGCAATAATGAAAGGGGCATCCGGGTCACAGGGTGACCATAGCACGCACACCTCGCTGTGAAAGAGCGTAGGAAAATCCCTGCTCTCAAGCCTCCTCGCACACAATATTCAGCAGTGCTGCACCCCCCCCCCCCCGGGCCAATCCCCGGAGCTAATGGATATTGGCCTCCGAGCACGCGAGCACTGTTCCCCCGCGGGAGGAAGTCGAGAGGGCGCGGGGGGGGGGGGGTTCGATCCGCAAGCGCGGATGGCCATCCCGACCCATCCATCTGCCCCATTCCACTGGCGACAACGCACGGGGGGGGGCAGCGTTGACAGAAATAAGAGAGAGGTGGGGGAGAGGCAGCACCCTCGAGACACGTCACCATGTGCGCCCCACTCCTCCCGACACCCTGATACGATTCCCCCTCGAAAATCAGGCGATTGAAAAAAGTGCTCGCGCTGTATTGTAATGCGGAAACGAAATTTACGCCGAATGGAGATCGCGCCAAGGGCGAGGAAACGCTTTTATATTTCCCCGGCCGGGATGGCGCTCGCTCTCCCTGCACTCCCGGGAGATAATCTGGTGGGAGGGGACCAGCGAAGGGCCCCCGGTGGGACATCGCGTGCCCAGGAATCGCCCTCGGAGGGGAGAGGATACCGCCCCCGCCACCAGGAGGCGGGAAATGCAGACGGGGGAAGGAGAGATATGAAGTCTGTAGGCCGGCCACTTCAGAGGGACGAAACCGGACCAGGTTCCCAATTCCGCCCATCGCTTTCGGGCGGGACTCATCCCTCTTCCACATTTCCCTCGCTCCTGCCGCGCTTCCCCGAAACGACACTCCCTCGATTGCTCACTCCCGCGGCAGATCAATTTCTTATTGAATATGCAATAATAAGAGATAACGTAAAGAGAACAATTTAAATTCTTCATTGGAGTGGGTAGAGCGCTTGGATACAGATCGAAAGGCCCGGGTTCGATTCCGGGGTTGTGGACCCCTGGGCACCCCATTCACCCAAACTGCGAGAGTTTTCGGGCACCTGTGAAACATCAGGCTGAACAGAGAAAGGAACCAAACATCCGGTTAAATTACACGCACTCCATCGGTCAGCTCTACACTCGCCGACCAAAAAGGGCTCTCGGACTGCTTCTGACCATGGCTGGAGAAATTCTGAGGGCTTTCGAATACATGAAGTTGGATTGATTTCCGAATGTGGTCGTGTGCAGCGTAAAGGAGCTAGATTTGTAAAACGTTGTTATGATACACTTACTAGCATATCCAAAGTATTTGAGCAGCTAGGCTGAGAATTACTTCACGGGGTGAGGGTTAAATTACGGAGTAAATCTATTGCATAATTTGGAAGGGTGTCTCTTTAGCAGTGATGTAGAAAAATGTATTATTACCCCATTCGTACTACGATAGGAGAGAGCATATCGATAAAATTAGATAAATATTTACCCCATTGCGTTAGGAGGGGAAAAGTATTTTGTGTCAAAGTAGTCTAATCACTCCCTGTCGCAAACCCCAGTGTTGGCCTTCAGTGTACGATGTATGAATGTATGTAATAAGAATTACGGGTGATTTATGCGTGAATCCGAAACACTTGCAGAATATCCTCCCATTAAACTATGCCAACAATGTGGGAAGTACACAATCAGCACTCAGTATAAGCACAAGTAATGCGGAACACCCCTTCCCCGTGAAGATGCAGAGCCTTCCTTCCTCCCTTCGCCCCACCCCCTTCCAAGTCCACGGACAGATTGGCAGCGGTCGATGCGCCCGCCGTGGGTGTCATCTGCGAGAGCTCTGCGGCCGTGAGATTCAAAATTCGGATCCGGGCGCCGTTTCTCGAATTTGTTCGTCGACTGCCGTGCACGCCATGATTCACACCGCACACCGCACCCTCCCGTGCGTCAATCCAGGGGGAGGAGGGGGGATTTTGATTCCGCGACCCCCCCACCCCACACAGAACCCTAAATGCTTTCCCATGTTACAAAAAAATCAAACCGCGTGCTCCTCGCTTCTCCTTCTCCCCCCCCGTTGGACCGCCCGCCCACTTACTCCTTCAATATGGGCATATATGCGCATTCGTCCATCTGCGACGACCCCCCCCCCCCCCTCTGTCCCCTCCCTCCGACTACGTCACTTAACTCACGCCGATAATTCTTACTCAACGGTCTTTTAATGAGATGATTTAATATTACGCGGAGAAGCAATCTCTCCCGCGCGATAATTCCGAAAAATCCATGCGGCCACCCCCACCCCCCCTCCCCTCACCCCCTCCACCCGCTCCCTTTTTTGTCATCATCAGCGGCTAATCAAGGCACAATAGGGGTGTGGCGGGCGAAGGGGGGTGCGAGAGAAAGTCCGGGGACTGATATCTCAGGAACTGAAGGGGGATTGAGAGGCGGGAATGGGGGAATCGGGGGCGCAGGGGGGTTATTTTGAGGCGGGGGGGGGGGAGGCGTAAACAACATCGTAGCCCCCTCCCCCCCCTCCGGATCTCTTGTTCCTCTAGGGTGGTGCGTGTCAACAGCCACGCACGCACGATATTAGGCACCCGTTAGGATTTCCGATTGCTAGGAGTTTTCATTTCAATTAATAAAGACCGCACTAAAACAAATGTTTGCGAATCGATTTGAATTTTCGACGGCTTCATTTTGGTCAAGACGTCACAAAATAAATGACCCATTACAGTCGTACGTTAATCGCACTTGAATATTAAGGTGAAGTAACTAGTTTAATAAATGATATGTTTTATTCTTCTTCTTAAATCTAATGCTATATGCAAAGTAAATAGGCATCAACATCTGCTCTGAAACCTATGGGCCAAACATTCATTGACTGTAAAAGCTTTGAATACCTCAAATTGATTAATAAAAAATACAGTATTCGAAATTTATTTCGAATTTCCGAACGTCAAATTCGGCTTTGGTCGTAGCATAGTGAATCAGTAAAAACAGCGACATTATTTAGCTCTCGATGCAGACTTCACGATGCACTGAAATTACGTCACGTTTGGATTTTGAGGAATATAATACGAAGAGAATATGTGGACACATTTCATACACTTCTTTGGTTCTGATCAAATTTCGACCACGAGGACATATTGATGATTTGCAGGATTTTTCCCTTATCGTGAGGCCCATTTTTGAACTAGTGATTTCTCAGACATTCGGTCCTTTCGTAATTGATTTCGTACAACACACGGATATCTAAATACTATCGATGAAATTAGACGATCTGTCTTTTAAGGCATGCTGATCTGACGGATGGCTTGGGAGGGAGTGCGAATGGACCTCGGAGCACAATTTCTTTGATTCCATCGACTCTCGCCGGTCACTTCCGACGTGTGGGCTCACGTCCGCCGCCGGGGGAGTGGAGGGAGGAGGCGCTCTATCGCCATTTCGACTTCCATTCTCGTCTTCTGAGATTTCGGGGAATCCGGACGTCACGAGGGGTGAACCCCTGGGGGGCAGGGACCGGAGTGCCACGGGCCCTCGCCGCGTCGCCAGGGGTTCTGGCGACGGCCAGGGCCGGCCTGCCAGAAATATCATTGTCGTGAATTTGTATTCCTTCCGCCTCTTTCCGTTTGCGAAAGAACAATAGAGCAGCGGCTGGCGCATTCGAGTATACGCAATCACGCGCTCTGAGGGGAGGGGGGGAGCTGTTGTGTGCGGAGTGCGCGCTGCATTTGTCGTTCCCTCAACGGGAACGAGGCAGCGCCACTCTACGCTGCCGGCGGACAAAAGAAACGATCCGGAGCGCGCTTCAATTTCCCCATTAGCTCTTGGGGGGGGGCGTGCCTCCTCGCCACCCCCCTTCCCGCTTTCTCCCCGGTTTCGAGTCGCATGAGAGAAATGACCAACGCGTTAGTCCAGCGAGGTCGTCCGTCTAAGACTAGAGACTCCTCACTGGGTGCTGTATTAATTTTGTTTTACACAGAAAGGCGTTTTTTGAGGGAATTTTTCAGAGCAGGTCACGTATGCATATCCAGAATGACTGCTCCCTTCCATCACGTCGCTGTGTTGCGTAGAATGAAGTCCTTTGGCTGGCAGTTCTCGCTTCATTCGTCAAAAAAATGGCTCCAAGAGAGACTGTTCCACTCCACGTGGTTCTCTTCACATTCGATCAGAATCTTACCATCAAGCTCGTCTTTAAAGAAGGTAAACAACAAAATTTAATGAGTCATGTTCTCATGAAGTACATCCATCGCCACTAACTACCAATATCGCTCCCACACGCATTGTCCTGTGATCCCGCCGCCGCTTTTCCGCGCGAGGACCTCCCCCAATGCTTCCTCGGGACGGACCCCCAAATGAGGGAGGCTAAGGTTTTGTCCCCAAGGATGCGACGAGACGAGAGTCGAACCTAAGCACGAGCCGATCGACTGCCTCCTCCCCCGATGAGTCGCCGTGGAATGCACGCCTTTAGAAAACACGAGGCAGATGTCGACAACGATCGAACAATACTTTTCACCTCCGAAACGTCGCCATTGAGGTGTGGTGGCAGGCAAGAATAGCAGCCCCGAGTAAATCTTCGGAATTCTCCCTCGCGAGCGCACGACGCCCGCGGGGCGCGCGCTCGGCCCCCGTGCGCTCGCTCGCTTAATGAGAGCGGAATTTATCGACGAGTAGTGCCAGAGAAGCCTCGTTTTCTGTGAGCAAGGCGAGTGCACATTAAAACACGGGCTGACGGCGAAACGAGAGGGGGTTGGACGTGGAGACAATTTGACATGGAGGTGGGAAGGGCGCGTGTGGTTTGGCGCTCCGTGCGCATAATACGAGGACAGTTGACGCGCCCCGGGCGGGCGTCGTATTTCTCCCGCCCAAGGAATCCCGCCCAGCGAACAAAGACGGTCGCCCGCCGACCATAGCAACGGCAACAATAATAAATAACAACAGTGTCATTGAAAAGGAGTGAGGGAGCGAGCGCTCCGAAACGCACGAGGTTCGGCCATTCTCTGCGAAGGAATCCCAGCGGGGCGCCCTCCCCACGTGTGCTGCGCTCTCGCAAGTCGAGTGCCGCCCCCTTTACACCCCTGAGGCACCCCCCCACCCAGGGGCCGAGAATTGTTTCCCTCCGGGAGGCAGAGAGAGCGCGAACACGTGGGGACATATCCTCATTATCGGAAATCCTAGAAAACAAGCAACCTCGGCAAATTAAGAGCAGAACAGCGCGCTTTCTTTTGCGTCGCCCAAGTGCCACCTCCAGTAAGAAGTCCACGGGAACGGAGAGAGGGGGTCGGGGGAGGGTGTCCCCGCACACCAACGCACATTCGCCCCGCGATTGCACCACCGCGTTGCCGGGGGCACAATGCGAACGGAGGCTCTCTCGTTGCGGGATGGGCACACGGATTCGCGCATTTTAAGTATATACTTATTATTCGTTAACGAGTCGGTGACACGATATGTGTGGTGGGCGGGGAGAAGCCTTTGGGCTCCTCCACGCCTTTCCAATATGCTCCACCTACGCCATCCCTCTGCGTACCACGTAGGCAGGCAGGGGCGGCAGTGAGCTTTCGCTGTCGTAGGCGGGTCGATAATAATCCCTGGTTTCATCCCACGGAGTCATTCATTTCTTCTAAATGAACGACAAAGCTAAAAAAAACGAGGGCTCAATGGGAACCCCTAAAAAGCGGCGTGCACGGAACACCAATGGACTGGGAAATCATATTCACTGAAAAAGTGAACTACCGGAATTATATCCCTTTCAGGTTGATGCTGGATGCACGCATAAACACATTGAACAACAGCACTCATAGACGGGGGTCGTATTCGTAGTCTTGCAGACTAGCTCATCATAGCTAGTTTTACAAGGGGAAAAGTATCGGCAAAATATTCTAGGCCACGAAATGAAGGACTCAAAATTTGAATTTTGGTCAGTTTCTTTCGAATGTGTACCACGGTACGCTGAGACGCGCTTTCCTTCGGATGGTGCGCGATACACTGTGGCGCGCCATCAAAAACAAAGGCCTTGGCACCCCAGGCACGCTGGGAGATACGGCCGAAGGTCCATACGAATGGCTGAATGGGGTGGTCCAGGAGAACCGAATCCCTCATGGAAGAGACCTGGTGCGGTCTGGTGGGTGTACCGCACATGGTCTCACGTGCCGCGAAGGTCTGAGAAATATTACCCACGCTCCATATTCCTTGACTTCGCATGCCTTCATATTGTCCACTAGCGTAAATTTCGAGGCGCGTTGGTCACATGGATCCCTGCCACCTCCGCTCCTGCTGCTTTCAAGAAATGGGGGCGGAAGAGCAGGGCCGTCCACCCCCCGCGCTCTCCTCCCCCGCCAGGGTGTCACGGTTCCAGCCGGAACACCCGATTGGAGAAGCAATCAGGTTGGCGCAATTGGAGCACCCGCCTCGGAAGAGCCCCCGGACGGACCCCTGATCGACCCCCCCGGCGATCAAATGCCTGCACCGAGACGGCCGCAGGCATTTGCTTAAGACATTCGACGAAAGAACCGACCTCCGTCGTGGCACGTGCCGCATATCGACCAGCGGCGGCAAACTGGAATGCGCCGTGCCATCCGAGGGCTGCCCGATGAGGGGCGGACCCCAGCACAACAAAGCGGCCCCCGCGGCAATGGCAGCCGACACCTTCGACCTGAAGGCTCCGGCTGGAAGGGCATCATTACGGCACGGCGTCTCCAGCCTCCCATAGGAGTGCATTCGTCATTTTGAAAAAGTGATACTTGCGCTGCAATCTAATCCACGCCACAATGCCGTCCGAGAGTGTGCGCCCATTTTAAACATCCCTTATTTGTCAAATCATCCAACCCCCACGGACCTCGCCTTCCTTCGTCGCCGAACGGACGAGTGAAGCGAGGATGGAATGGCGAAGGTCGCCAAGAGCCCGAAGGCACGGATGATCCACATCGACCTCTTTCTCCTTCTTTCCGTCAACTTACGGGCTCTAACCGCGATCGGAGTGCTGCATAGACAACAGAGCCGCCATCAAATTTACCGGCGAAAGTATTCCTACTATTACTGCCCATGATCACGGCGACAATCCGGAAGAGATGAGCAGAGCAAACGAACTCATTTCCGAGAGGGCATCCTACTCTTGAGGCGCCGCGAATTTACTTCCAGTGGACG